>NC_057793.1:6307374-6629482 GCF_014905175.1 Aphidius gifuensis
GCGTTATATAAAAAAATAATTTGTTTACAATAAATAAATAAACAAATTAATTTATTCATACTCACAACGACTGGTTCAAGAATTTTTGATAGTGGCTCAACACTTTTCATATTTGGAAATAATTTACAAGACGGCATAGACAAATATGAATGTGTTGATCCTGTTTCTTCAATTGTTTGAATAAATTCATTTTTATTGACTTTTAAATTTTTTTCATCTTGCTGATCAACCAATGAATCCTCTGAATCACTTTCACATTTTTCCACAACATTCGTTCTTATTATTTTTCTTTGTTCAGAGCTATATGAAAATTTCATCAATTAAAATTCAATTTGTAATTATTTTATAACACAATTTTCATTTTACCTTTTTTCTTTTTCAGAAATTGTATAACTTTTGCTATTCCATGAATCATTAACTCGTCTTTTTGTTGTAATATCTTTTTTAACTTTATCATCGTCATCTTCATCATCAACGTCGTCATTTTCTTCATCATTTTCACTTGACAAATCTTGATTTTCTCGATTCAAAGTGTTTGGAGTTACCAAAGTATCCAATGACCTCGAATTACCTCCGGGCGTTTGTCGCTGACTGGTACCATCCGTCTACAAATAATAACAAAAAAAAAAAATCCACTCACAATTTATTCTCTTGTATATTATAAACTTGAATAAAATTCAAAAAAAAAAAAAGTTTTAAAGGGTGATTCTGTTGTAATCAATACACAAAGTTTGTGAAAAATTCATACTATATATATCTGTCTCCATTGAAAGTTTTATTAAAGCGATGTAATTTTAAAATTATAAATTTTCTGGCTCGTTAATAATCAGACAATGACTCTTTGTATATTTAAAAGAAATATCAACTAAAGCAATTTTTTTTTCAAATATTCTTGAACATTAAAAATTTATTTTTAGACTCAATAAAGATAAGTTAAAAATAAAATATAAATAAATTATTTCCTTGTAGTAAATTATCTAATAAAAAAAATTTAAAGCAAGTATAGAATTTTTTAAATTTATTAGAACAATTATAAATTGTTTAAATAATGTAAATCGAAATTTCATTAGACTAAATTTAGTTGATAATAAAATAAAAAATATTATTCAATATTATTTGGAGTTTTATGATTGCTGGAATAATTATTTAAATAAATAAATAAATAAATATTATTATCAATAATTAAACAATTAAATAAATAAATTAAACATACTCTTTCCTCAGTTTCAGATGTATATCCAGTATTATCAAATCCTGGAGTTGTTGGTGTATATTCACTTGTATTTTTTTTCAATATACTTTGAGTTGGTGGTGCAGATACAGAGCTTTGAATTTTTTTTTTTTTAACAACAATAATAATAGCAGCAAGTATTATTAAAATAATTAATGAAACACCAGCAGCACCAACAAGTAAAATAGCATCTCTTTTTCTTGATAAAGCAAGTGGTTGTGTTACCTTTAAATAAGCTGAAAAAATATATTTAAATTACAATATATATTAAAAATAAAATTATAATTTATAATAGTATATAATATTTACGTTCACTTTGAATAATAACTGGTGCACCAAGTTCTAATGCAACTTCTTGTGATGAAAGTAATGACATATCTTTAGCAGCTGTCTCAGCTGGTACTGGTTTACCATCTAAATGTACTGAATATATTAATCTTGTTGATCCATCATCTAGAATACTTGTATTTTGCATTCTTACTTGTACCAATTCAATTTTTGATACTTGCAATTTATAACTATCACTTGTTATATTTGTCAATAATTTATTTTTATCATAATCATCATCAGTATTATTTATATTTTCTGCAACAATTAAAGTTGATATATTTTGTACATTTAAATTTATTTTTTCAGAACTAAATATATCAGTTTGTAAAGTTTTATTATTATTTTCTTTTGTTTTTAAAATTAAATAGTCAGGTGTTGTAATTTCAGTAATATTATTATCATCATTTGTTAATTTTGATGTTGAATCTTGATTTTGTGATTGTAAAATAATTTCATTGTCTGTGAATACAGTGGTTGTGGTTTTAGTTAAAGTTAAAATTGTAGAAGATAATTTATCTTTTGTTTTAGTCGTTGAATAATCAGGGTATTGTGGTGATTGAGTTGGCTTGATATTATAATTTTCAGAAGCTCTATTTGTACGAAAATACTTGTTACCAGATGATAAATTTATTTGACGCATTTTTTTAACTTGAGTTGTATTTATTTTTTGTGATGATTGTACTGTATTTATACTCTGAAAAATAGAAAGTAAAAGCTCTTTAAATTAAAATTCTCTTTTAAATTAGATAGTTTTATGATTAAAAAAATTTATTACGGTGTTTATTTTTTCATTATTAATAGGATTATAATTTTCAGTTGTTATGATACCCTTGGCAGCTCTACGAAGTCTTGGATCTATTGATAAAAGTCCAAGATGACGTTGTTGTTGTCTGGCAAAAGCAGCACGATATAAACGCGCTAATTTTAGCTCAATTTTTGGAGGTACATTTTCACCAGGACGAAGAACAGTCAGTAGCCAGTATCTTAATTATTTTAAAATAATAAATCATTGCAAATTAATTTACCATTAATGACTATATTTTAAATTTAATTGATTGAAATTTCAAAATTTATTTAAACTAAAAATGACAATTAAATTAGCAATTTAAATTACAATTTTAATTTAATTAATAATCTTCATAAATATATTCAACTTATAAATATATTTACTGCTAAATTAATTAGCAAGTTTTTTTTCAATTTAAAATTATAAATATTAATTGAAAAAAAATAAATAAAAGTAAAATAAAAATTCAAATGAAATGAGATTTATTTAATTATTTATAAATTTTATTTTAAAACATTGTAAATTTTTTTATTCATAATAAAAATGAATATTTTACCTTGGACCTGGATCATCACCAACAAGAACACCCATATCTTGATCTGGATCATTTAAAGTTGCTGTTGGCTCAATGCAATTAACACAGCCAGGATCAATTGGTCCAGATACTGGCAATTTTGTAGGATCTTGTTCATCGTCTGTTTGATAAACCGTTGCTGTATGATGTACTGTACGTGTTTCATAAAAATTTAATGTTTGATCTGGATCTAGCCATGATGGTGCATCATCAGCATTTGTCCAAAAAAAATCCTGAAGATGTATTTGTCTACCAGGCAAGTGTTCAATCAGTACAATTTCGTCTTCTATATTTAAACATAATTTTAAGTATTTTTTTCATTATTATTTTTTTTTTTATTTATTGACAATTACAATGTATTGATTGAGATAAATTAGACACGCGATCACGTGTCTTGTCATCGTCAAATTTTTTATCAAAGTCAACTTGTTTATGCTGTGCAAAGATAAACTCATGCACAATGTTGTTGAAAAAAAAAAATTAATTGTAAATAGATTGAATAATAAATGTAAAATTTTTAATATTTTTAAATGTTAAATAAAACTTTTTTTATTATTTTTAAATTGATATTTTTGCAAAAATTATTATCTGGGGCAAATACTTCCTGGCATAGAACCAGGATAGAGATTATCTTCACTCGTTCTTTACCAGATGGTATTTTCCCCAGGAATCATTGAAAACATAATTGAATTTTGGAACGAGTTACCCAGTTGAGAAAAAGAGTGATAATGTATCATTTTAATCTGATATTACTAACTTAATATAAAAACCATAATTGCAGCATATGGTTTTGAACCGTCACCTACGCTTACCGATTACCACTGCGCTTGCTTACTCAACCACAAGCTCGTTGAATATTTTCAATTAACTAATTATCATTTATCTATATATATTTTTCACAAATTTAAATAAAAAACAAATTCAAACAAAAATTGACGAAGTAATTTATCAAGGAATTTTATTTCTAAATAATTTTACCGGTTAATTTTTGTTGAAAAGATATATATGATATTTAATAAATAATAGTGACTGACACAGATGGTCACATTGATTTCACAATTTTTTTTTTTTATTAAGAAAATTAATGGAATTTTTGCTATTTCATTTCATCATAAATTCTCAATTGTATATTAAAAATAAATAATGCAATTCAATCAAAAATTATTTTTATTAAATTTTTAAATTATTTGATTAATAATAATTAAAATAAAATTTTTAAGTTATTTTTAATATTGATTTAAATGACCTGTTTCCACGCTTCGTTTGTGTTTCCGGTCCGGAAGTTGACATATAGAATAATTGCAATATGTGATTGCCATTATTGCTATGAGAAAAAAATAAAAATAAATTGCAAACTTTCACGTGAGATGAAAAAAGAATCATATAAATTTATTTATTCAATTTTAAAAAACAAAATTAAATATATAAATTAAAATTATTATACAAGAATGTCAACAATACTTGTTTAATTAATAATTATTGTTTATAATTTTTTTTCATCTGATTTTCTCATCATTCTAATATCTGCAATTATTTTTAATATAAAAAATTTGTATTCATGTCGATAAATTACATCTTTGTGTATCAAATTATCCAGACAGACAATTTTTTTTATTTTATTTTTTTATAAAACACGATATTGTGATGTTTAATCAATAAATAAACAAGTTCCTATGGTGAATTTTAAATATGCCAAAATGTATCTAACAAACCATCAAATTTTATTCAAATAAAATCTTGATTTTTCATAATCAATATTATACTTAAAACATAAAATTATAAATTAATTTTCAAGTAAACAAATTACACAATAAAAATATAAATTTCAGTATTAAAAACCAATGATAAAAAATTTATTTTTTTCTAAAATAAACTGTATATTTTAAATGATTATAAATAAATTTTTATTTTAAAAAAAATTCATGTAATTATGCCACCTGTTTGCTTGAAAAATTGCGGGCAAATAATTCATCAAAATAAATTTTAAAAAATATTTTTAAAAAAATTAAAAAACAACTAAAAAATAATTTTATTAATTTTAAAGAAAATATAAATTTTTTTGTGTATTGAAGGTACAAGGTGAATTGAGTACAGGTGCTACACCTGCTTTGGTCATTAATAAAATATATTACGGCATCGACCCTAAGCTATATATACCACACGTAGCCAAAAATATTAATAAAAAAATAAACAAATAAACTATATATTTAATAGTTAAAAATATAAGATAAATACAAACCAGTTCCTGGTGGTAGTGCAGCCTCGATGACAATAATATTCAACAATAATTTAAACAATTTAATATTAAAAAAAATATAATTAACACTGCAAAGCATTGCTGTGTGCACACGCTCACTGCTCAAACTGATATTGCTATACATAAAAAAAGTATGTATTATTGTCATATATACTTATGACGTTTTACAAAAACACACGAGGTATCAAATCAACGTGTGGGTGAACATGGGGACACCAACCAATCACCTGCTGCAAACCTAGACAAGTTATCTATCGTGTTATTGTTGGGGTTGTTCGGGTTGTTTATATTGTACACAATTTTACTATAATCCATGTTGTAATTTTTTTTTATTCAAATTTATCGAATTGTTATTTTAATACTCATGCGCAATGATATAAAAAATATATTTACATTTTTTTAATTTCATTTTTAAGTGGGTAAATTTAAAAATTCAATCGTGCTATATTTAAAAGTCGTGAAAAAAATTTATAATAATTTGAAAAATTTATTTTTAATTTGGCTTGGGTTATTGGATTTTTTTTATAAAACAATGGATCATATTTAAAAATTTCAAACTTAAAAATTGAAAAAAAAAAACACTGAAATGATTTTTTTTTTTTTTTTTTGTAAATTAATTTTATTTATTTTATTAAAAAATATTTAAAATAGTTGTAAAAATATAGCTATTTTATAATTGCAGTACTTTTTATTATTTTTTTTTTTTTGTTTATTTAATGTCGCATCAATAGCTAGGCTTATCAGCGACAGGACAAGTCTTTTAGTTGTTTGTTTATATAAAAATAAATTTGTATAAAAAAATTATTTTGCCAAAGAAAAAAAAAACAGACAAGAAGAGATTGAAACTAGTACTTTAGTAAATTTACTAAATTATTATAAATTTGTACTATCTTTAACTTGATTAGCAATTTTTTTTAATTCTCTTCCAATTCCATTTTCAAGTTCTACTTTAATTCTTTCAAATGCCAATTTTGAGTAACGATCAGGTGTAAATAATTTTGCACAAAAATTACAATATCTTTTAACACCAAGTGAATCTGTGTCATCAATAAAAACCCGGTTGCTTTCAAAAAATATATTCCAATCACCAATGTAAATTTTTTGTGTCACTGGATCAACACCATAACTGATGGAGTGTTTAATTGGTGGCTCATCTGCATAGAAAATATATAATAATTAAAAAAATTAATAATCAAAAAGCTAATTAATACAAATGTATTTGCCATAAAAAACTTACACATTATCATTTCAATGTCAATTGCATTAGCCTCATTCAATGTAGAATCATATTTTTCATAAACACATGATGCTGTCATCCTCAACTCCGGATTATAAGAATTAAATTCAAATACATTATTTCTCATATTAGCATAAAAATTTGACACTGTACATCCACTTTCCATACCAGTAACTTTAACATGAGTACATTTACTTTGGAATTTATCAGGTTTTATTGTAAAATCTTTAATTGCCAATTCAGTTTTACCGCCTTTGTAAAATTTATTTACATACGACCATCGACTCATTACAACTGGAAACACATCTATCAAACAATCTTCAAAATTTGTATTATTTCTGTGACACTCCCAAGCTTTAGGAACGTCATTACGAATGTTATATCCATATATTGGTAAAATTAAAATTAATATCACTGTCGAAATTCCCATTAAAAAATTATTAACAATATACTTCATGATTAATTATTAATTTTATATAAAGCTACTAGTAATTTAGCTAGTTAATTTAATTTTGTACGAATTTTTTTAACCTATAAATATAGTCTAGGCATTGAAAAACTTGAATAACTACCTGACAGCTAGATCAAGCTAGAGCAAGCCAAAGTTATCTAATATTTTTCTAGTGTTAGATGCTAAAAGTTTGCATGGGCCTACGTGACACTTGCCATGTAACCATGAACCCACAATTTCTTGGAAAAAAAATCATATTGAAAATACTCTTGCCTTGTCTATGATTCTATAATTTCTAAGAAATTTTTTCACGTAATTATTACTCCAATCGAAATATGAAAAAACAGCAATTTCGAAATAATTATTTCTTTCATTTTTTTTTTTACTGAAATTTTATATTTATTACAAACAACATTTAAAATGATTTATTTATTTAAAATTTTTCCACCAAAAGTATATTTTCTAATTGTCCAAAAATTGATAATATAAATTTCTATTTTACACACACACATACACGCTTTTAAAAAATGATAATAACAACAAAAGTTTATTTACAAAATGGACAGGTGTAAATATACATGACTACTGTCATTGAGCCGGTTCAATAAATCAATAACAAAATAACAGAGAGACACATAAAATGTTGATATTTTCATAGTGATAAAATTATGTGACCCAATTTTAAATGTTGAATATATTTTTGGGTACTCAATAGAGCTCAATTTGCAGTGAGTTGCAACAAATCATCATCATGTCATCTGACAAGGTTAGTAAAAAAATAAAATAAATAAACTAAAATAATAATAATTTGTTAATAATATATGCATCATTAAATTACAAATAGATTTTGTATAAATTGGATCATCCACATGGACCTGGATCAGTATTTTTATGTTGGCGACCAGGTAACAGTACACATTTAGCAACAACTGGCTGTGATGGTGTTGTATCAATATATGATCGTCAAGGTGAAAATCAAGATCGTATACAATTATCTGGTATATGTACTGGTTTTGGTTGGGATACTGATGGTGATGTACTAGCAATAATAACTCATAATTCATCAATAATAACACTGTGGGATGCAGCAACTGGTAAAAAATCTCAGGTTGATGCTGGTGTTAGAGATGGTTTAACATGTATGACATGGTCAAAAAATTCATGTCTACTTGCTGTTGGTACACAAAAAGGACATCTATCAATTTACGATCATATGAATTCACGTAGAATTCCAATACTTGGTAAACATAAAAAAAAAATAACATGTGGTGAATGGTCAAATGAAGGACTATTGGCACTTGCTGGTGATGATAAATTATTAACAATAAGCTCATCTGATGGTGATACATGTTGTGAAATACCATTACAAGGTGATCCACAAGATTTACAATTTAGTGAAACTAAAAAATCAAATCGTATTAATGGTGATAATACAATATCATTAATTATAAATAAAACACGCTTGTATTTGTATAATTTAAAAAATCCAGATAATCCAATTGACATTGGTTTTCAAAAATCATATGGACCAATTGTAACATATAAATGGTATGGTGATTGTTATATTATTATTGGTTTTGAAGCTGGTTATTTATTATTAATATCAACTCATATTAAAGAAGCTGGACAAGAATTAATGCAAATTAAAAATCATCGTGATTCATTAAATGATTTATCATTAAATAAAATACATAATAAAATAGCAACATGTGGTGATAATACATTGAAAATTCATGATATTAAAAATTTACAAGATACTGAAAAAATAATAAGTGTTATTGGTGAAGCTGGTGTTAGTAGTGTAACATGGTCTGATGATGGTACAATGCTTGCTGCTGTAACACACAGTGGTAATATTAATATTTATTTAACTAAAATACCAAAATTAATAAGTGTTTGTAATAATAATATATGTATATTATCAAGTTTAAATGAAGCTATTGTTTATTTTTATACAAATGATGATGATGATAATACAAATAGTGTAAATAGAGATAAAGATGATGATGATGTTGATGGAACAAGTACTAAATTTGAATCACGTATTATTAATACAATTATTGAACCATCAGTACTAGCTGTTGGACCAATGCATGTTGTTGTTGGATTAAATAATCGTGCATTATATTGGAATATAAATAATATTAATAAACAATCATCACCTATTGAACGTGATTATTTATCAACAATTGATTCAATTAAATTAAATGACATTTATTCATCAGTATTATTTGATGGTAAATTACAACTACATACTATAACAACAAACAAAGAATTATCAAATACCAGCAAAGATACAAAATTATTTAATGAACAAAATACAATGAACAATAATACCAACACTAAAATAACATGTCATGTATTGACAAATAATTTTTTAATATACGCAACAAATAATGGTAAAATTAAATATTTTTATATTGATACATTTAATTATTCAAATGAATATTTACATAAAATTGGTATTAAATATATATATCAAGATATAAATGGTACATATATTTGTTTTATTGATGATAATAATGATGTTTATTTATATGATCCAATAAATGACATGACAATAATGATTAATGATTGTCCAAATGACATACAAGGTATAATATGGAATCAAAATATTTATGATAAAACATTATTTTGTATTTATAATAAACAAGCAATAGTAACATATAATTTTATAAAATATCATATTGATGGTGCTAAAATAATAAATATATGTGAAACAAAATTACCAACTGATACAACACCAATATTAATGTACAATGGACAATTGACACTTGGTATACCTGGTGGTAAATTAATGGAAATAACATTATCATCACATGAAGATGTTGGTAATATTGTTGATAATCAACGTATATTAGAAATATTTGATAATCAATTGAAATGTAAAAAATATCATGAAACATGGATAACATGTGAAATCCTAAATGACAATGATTGTTGGAATAAATTTGGTAAATATTGTCTTGAAAATTTGGACATTGATATGGCTATTAAAATATATTGTCATATTAAAAATATATCAATGGTATGGGCATTAAAAAAAATACAATATATTGAAGATATTAATTTATTATCTGGTCATGTTTGTACATTATTAGAAAATTATAATAAAGCTGAGGTATTTTTTTTACAATCAAATGAACCAATTGAAGCATTATACTTACGTAGAGATTTAATGCAATGGGAACAAGCTTTAATTATTGCTGAAAAATTAAAACCAGATGAAATACCATTGATATCAAAAGAATATGCACAACAATTGGAATTTATTGGTAATTATCCAAAGGCACTTGTTAATTATGAACGTGCATTAACAAATAATAATAATGAAAATGAAAATTCAAATCATCGTGTACAGTGTTTATGTGGTATTGCAAGAACATCAATAAGATGTGGTGACAGTAGAAGAGGTATGAATATTGCAATTGATAATGATACACCAAGATCAGTTAAAAAAGAATGTGCTGAAATATTTGAACAAATGAAACAATTTAATGAAGCTGGTATATTATATGAAAAATCTGAATATTATGATAAAGCAGCATCAGCATATATTAAATTAAAAAATTGGCAAAAAGTTGGTAAATTAATTAAAAATATAACATCACCAATAATAAATATACAATATGCTAAAGCTAAAGAAATTGATGGTAATTATGAGGAAGCTGAATTAGCATATGAAACAGCAAAAGATTATGATAATATTATTAGATTAAATTTAAATTATCTTAATAATCCATCAAAAAGTGTTGAAATTGTACAAAAAACAAATAGCATTGAAGGAGCTAAAATGGTTGCCAGCTATTTTCAAAAATTAAATGATTATAATTCGGCAATTAAATTTTTAATATTATCAAATTGTCATGATGAAGCATTTAAACTTGCAAATCAACATGGTAAAATGGAATTATATGGTAATATATTAATTGATACATTATTAAATAATAACAACAGCAATATTAACAACAATATTAGATATGAAGATTTTAAAAGTCTTGCAATATATTTTGAAACACAAAAAAATAATTTATTAGCTGGTAAATATTATTATTATTCAAAAAATTATCAAAAAGCAATAAAGCATTTATTAAAATCAGCAAAATTAACAACAAATGATAATGATGATAATGATGAAGCAATAACATTGGCAATTGATACTGTTGCATCATCAAATGATGATAAATTAACAAATCAAGTTATTGATTATTTATTGGGTAATGATGGTGATGAATTACCAAAAGATCCAAAATATTTATTTAGACTTTACATGGCACGTAAACAATACAATGAAGCATCTAAAACAGCAATTATTATTGCAAATGAAGAACAAATTAATGGTAATTATCGTAATGCACATGATGTATTATTTGGTATGTATCAAGAGTTAAAAAAAAATCATATTAAAATACCAACTGAAATGATTAATAATATACGTTTATTGCATTCATATATACTTGTACGTTTACATGTTAAACGTAATGATCATTTACGTGGTGCTAGAATGCTTATTAGAGTTGCTAATAATATATCTAAATTTCCATCACATATTGTACCAATTTTAACATCAACTGTTATTGAATGTCATAGAGCTGGTTTAAAATTTGCAGCATTTAATTTTGCTGCAATGCTTATGAGACCAGAATATCGTATGCAAGTTGATGCTAAATATAGTAAAAAAATTGAAGCTATTGTTAGAAAACCACCGAGAAATAAAGATCATAATATTGAAGATGAACCATTGACATCTTGTCCTTATTGTCAAAATAATATACCAGAAACTGAAATAACATGTGATAAATGCAAAAATACTATTCCATTTTGTATTGCAAGTGTAAGTTAATTATTAATTATTATTAACTATTATTATTATTTATTTATTTATAATATTTGTTTTGTTGGTCTTTTTTAGGGTCGTCATATTGTTGCTGATGATTTTACTGTTTGTCCACACTGTGATTTTCCAGCAATTAAAAGTGAATTTTTAAGGTAGCTATTTTAATATTAACAAATTCTAATTATTGTTATTGATTAATTATTTATTTATTTATTTTAATAGAATTATTGAAACTGAAGAAAATTGTCCAATGTGTAATCAACAACTTGATGCAAAAATTATACCTCAAAATATCAACATACGTCCGTATCTTTATTTTCAAGATGACAAAAAATAAAAATGAATCATTATTCATCAAAGGAAATATATACTTATATCCGTCCAAATAATATTTTAATTTAGCTAATAATTACATATTTATAATCGAAAAGAAAAAACAAATTTCTTTATAATTTTAAATCATCAACCGTCCAAAAGTAATTTTATTTTATCATTAATTTTAAAAATATATATTACAAGCACCTGTAAAAAGAAAAAAGTATAAAATTTAAAAAAAAAAAAATAATATCGTTTTGTAAAATTAATTAACAATTGAGTGGCTTTGTTTATACATCCACAAAAATAAAAAAAATACTCAATTGCGTTTTATTACAAAGCTAAATATTGTAATGAAAAAAATAATTATTTATGTTAATATGCAACTCAATATTTAAAATACATAATTAATTTTTATCATCAAAATGACGAAATATAATTTCGTCATTATTATAAATTTTAATTAGCGATTAATAAAATAAATAAATACATTTTTTCAATATTATTTATTTTAATTAATTTAAAACAAACAATTATTATTTTTATTTTTAATTTCGATATACCTGTAACTTGATAATCTACACACCAGAATGCACTCATGTTTGATAAAAAAAAAAAACAATATTTAATACAATTTTCCATTGAAAATACTGCCAATTCAATTGGCCATAAATATTTTCTCATAAAACATAATCAGTTGCTCTTTAATCTCAAAAATTTTAAATAAAAAAAATAAAATATCAGCAAAGAAAGGTGTGTAAATAAAAAAAAAAAAAAAAACTGGTGTTGTTATGATTATTTTATCATCAGATCAACGTCGTCATTCGTTGATAAATCCCCACTTTTTTAAAGTCTAGGCTTTGAGGCCGACACACACATATCAACATCAAATTTTTTAATGAAAAAAAAAAATAACACAGCAACAATAATCACGCCACGACGACACAACGTCTTGTCTGTTTTTTTTTTTTTCATAAAACATCTACAGTAATACTATATTTTGTTTAAATAATACAATAATTTTATTATAAAAAATAAAACAATAATTTGATAGTTTATTTGGTTGTAAAAGTGGTCAAAATGGCCGATAATATTGTAGCTGGTGATTCTGAACCGGCATCATCATCACCATCATCACAGGATAATTCATTTATAATGAATTTTATACATGAAATAATTAATTCACCAATTAATTTTATACTTGTTGGTGTTATTATATTTTTAATATATAAAATATTTAAAAGTAAAAATAAACCTGAAGAAATGCCTGTTGAACAAACACCAGAATTACCAAAAATTCGACGTGATTTTACTGTTGAAGAGTTAAAAAAATATGATGGTAAAGGTAGTGATGGACGTATTCTTGTTGCTGTTAATGGTAGTGTTTATGATGTCACCAGGGGAAAAAGATTTTACGGTCCAGGTAAATACACAAATTTTATATAACTTTTTGTTTTTGTAATTTGAGAAGTATCAATGTCGTTACAGGTGGTTTTTTTTTTTTTATTTAAATTTATTTTTATATAAAAAAAAGATAAGATTAAACTTGTTATTTGAAGTATTTTTAATTGTCTTATTTTTTAAATAAATAAATGCTTATTATTGTCACAAGATTAAATATTTATTTGACATTAGAAGAAAGTTATAAAGAAAAAAAAAATTGTTAACCTAGGCTACATGAACATATGTTATTTTATATCAATTTTAATATTATAAACATCTGTTTGTTTATTGTAATTTATTTATTCATTTGTTGAGATATTTATGATGATGATGATGATGACTACTCGTTCATGTTATTGCAGTTATCACTGTTGTTAATTTATACATGTATTTTTTTTCCTGCGTCACAAATATTTCCAAATGACCTCGTATCATTTATCAATCAATAATCAATATTAATCTTGCATTTTGATTAAATAATTGATAAATAATAATTTATTTATCACCAATGTTGAATAACAGTTAAAATGATACTTTTATTTTTTATTATTTTCACAAGGAAATATCTCATTTGTTGATTATATCATCAGTTGTTATGTTCTAGGTTTGTCTGTCCTCTGGAGCATATAAATTTGCTTGAAATTATTGTCATTATTCATTGTGATAATTTAAAATATTATTATTTTAAATGAGCTAAAAATTAAAAATGTGAAATCATTGTTTTTTGCATTTATTTTTTAATGCATCGTTTGTTTGTTTTTTTTTTTTTTTCTACTGATTATACGACTGTGTAATTAATAACGTATTGATAAAATTTATTATTGTTTTTTTTTTTTTTTTTTGTTATTTTAATTATGAAAATTGATTATTTAATTTTTCCTGTTTTATGTTGTTTTTATAGATGGACCATATTCAGCATTTGGTGGACGTGATGCAAGTCGAGGCTTGGCAACATTTTCAGTTGTTCCAGGTAAAGATGAATATGATGATTTGAGTGATCTAGATACAACTGAAATGAATTCAATACTTGAGTGGGAGGAACAATTTAAAGGCAAGTAAAATATCTAGACAATTCAATAATTTTTACCATAA
The DNA here is from genome assembly GCF_014905175.1 of Aphidius gifuensis. NCBI lineage: Eukaryota > Metazoa > Arthropoda > Insecta > Hymenoptera > Braconidae > Aphidius > Aphidius gifuensis. The sequence goes on from NC_057793.1 coordinate 6,321,929, forward strand.
ACAATAAATTATTTATAATACCCACTTTTATTTAACATCAAATGAAATATTTAAAAAATATTTTGTTGAGTCATTTACTCATGATAAACTTTATCCTGTTATAAAATAAATAAGGTAAAAAAAAATGATATTATGTAATGATAAATTACAATATGTATAATTTAAATTAAGTGAAAAAAAAATTATAATTATTTTTTTTAAATGATATAACTAGCTTCTTTTTCATAGCTAAATTTTACATTTAAAAAAAAAATTATTTATTCATTATTTATTGAGATCAAAGATCACTTGTTGATACGTAACAGGGAAAAAAATAAAAAAAGAAAATTAAATATTCATTTGTAGGATTGAGTTAAATATAAAAATTATATATTTTATTTGCAGAAAGATACGATTACGTTGGTAAACTACTTAAACCAGGTGAAGTACCAACAAATTATTCTGATGAAGAAGAAGAAGGTAGTCAACAAGAATCAGATGCAACCAAAAACAAGGATGATTGACCAATAAATAGCCAATCAATTTCGATTACAAATATCATTGAAAAATGGTATTTAAAAACAACCACTGCATATTGTTAAACTATCATAAATTTGACATGCCTTTTTGTATAAATTTTGTGAATTTTTTTTCTTTTAAAATCACGTTAAAAGTTAAAAACAATTGAGTCAATTTTGGAAGAAAAAAAAACAACAAAATCATAAAATCATCCTGACACTGCTATTAAAAATTAAATTATAAAAAAAAAAATAATAACAATAAATTCATGTATAGATTTTAATTAACAAAGATAATATTTTTTTTTTTTTTTTTATTTTAATTATCGCGTTTCTTCTTCTTCTTAAAATTATAATGATAAATTTTTTTTTATTTTGTATTTTATTATATCGCACTTTGTGTGGAATGTTATATTATAAAATATTCTATAATTTAATCAAGGTCAATGATAAAGTAAACAAAAAAAATTATTCAAGGTTTTATTGTGTTTAAAAAAAAATTGATAATTGGCCATTGATTGTAATCGAAATAAGGTGATTATATTTCGATCAAGTCAATTACATTTTTCGATGATTAAAAAAATATCTCGTGATAATTAAAAAATATTATATTTTATCTCCATTTTTAAAATTAATCTAAAAAATATAATTAAATTTTTTTTTTTTTTTTTTTTAAACGATAATTTTGTTTTTATTATTTTTAAATAAATAACTAAAACTACCTCGTGGTAATTTTTTTAACAATTTTTTTTATACAATATTTTAAGTGAAATTATATGAAAATAATAACAAGTATCTTTGGTGATTGTTTATTTGGTAAAATTAATTTGAAAAACAATAATGAAAAATATTAGATAATTTTTTTTTTCTTTTTTTTATGAAAATACAAATTAATGAATAATATTTTGTTGAAAATGGGAAAATATATTTTGTGCAATTTAAAAAATGGAATAAAATTATTGAAAATTAAAAAACAAAAATTTATTAATTGTAGATATTTTTATTATTTCAATTTAAAAAAAATTTAATTTTTTTTTAAACTTCAATTTATTATTGTATACGTATAATCTTTTTTTTTTCTATCTTTTTCGAATAGTAATAAATTATTAGTAATAATAATTGGAACAACTTTCAAATTAAAATTGAAATAATCATGCAAAATTCATTAAAAATGAGATAAACTGTGGATTTAAAAAAAAATTAAGACAGTTAAAAAATAATTTAACTAATTATTATTAAAGAAATATATAATAGATTTTGATAATTATTGAACTGTGTGTAAAATGTAAATTGGCGCTGACTTTTGCTGATACATAATCCCAGGAAAAGGCCATTGTATTGAAACACATTGTCCACTAACAGGAATCCAGGATCTTAAATCCTAATGATTAATGATCTTAATGATGGATGAATGATGACAAAGTCACAACCTAAGCGCTACAATCGCCATAACTTTAGGGTGTACTGAACTTCGACAGCCATGTTTCAATGTGTTTCAAGTTTGCGTCTTCGTGAGTTTGCACCCTTAGATATAGTGGGTTTAATTTTTAAAGTTCAACAGCTAACCCACTCCGCCTGTTACATTCAATATTTCTTTTTTTTTTTTTTTTGTTCATCCCTTGTTTAAAATTTATAATCCAACAAAAATACTTATCAATATTATAAATAAAATCAATTATTATAAATTAAATTGATAAATCAATAAATAGGTAAATCAATACCTATATATATTATTAATTTTTATATATATTTTGATAATTAATCAAGTGTAATCACGTGTCAGTCGTTCAATGTCAATGTTACCAAATAATGAAGCATCTGGTGGTGATGAACCTGCAGGCGTAGGACCACCAATTGCAAATCTAAATAAGGAATCAAAACAACTACTTAAACAAATATTACAAATATTCCAAAGTCCAAATACACCTACACCAGAACAGCAGAGCCGAATATTACAAATACTCCAAAGTAATCCATCTTTGACGGATGAATTTGTAAGACAAACTGGTATTAATTTAAAACCTGGTACACAAACACCACCAGCACATGTATTACAAGTTGTTAAACAAGTACAAGAAGAAGCAGCAAGACAACAAGCACCACATGGTGGTTATGGTAAAGTTGATCCATCAAACATTGGACCAGTTGGTGTACAAGGTGATGGTAGTGTTAATACTGTTGGTGGTATTATGCAGCCATCAACAATGCAACGTTCAATGCCTGTACCGATGTTAAATAATCCACAAGGTAGACATTTTATACCAACGGAACAATTGGGACCAAGATATCAACCATATGCTTTTATGCATCAAAATCCTAATCTTTGACAACAAGAGCCACCACTAATGATGCCACAATCAAAACAATCACTTCAACAATTATTAGAAACACTCAGAAGTCCAAAAACACCAGAACAGCAACGCCAAATATTACAAATACTCAAAAGCAATCGTCCTTTGATGGCTGCATTTATAAAACAAAGAGAGCAACGAATGGCCCAACAACATGCTGGAGCCGTTAATCAAATGGGTCCTAGTCAACAACAGCAACAAAGTGGTCAACAACATGCTGGAGCTGTTAATCAAATGGGTCCTAGTCAACAACAGCAACAACAGCCACCTCCACGATCACAAGCACAACAACAACAATTACAAGAAAGATTACAACAAGCACAATCATTGAGAAAAGCAATGGCTGCAATAAAAAGACGTCAAGCTGGTGCTCAAGTTAATGCAATACAACAGCCGGAACCAGTACAACAACAGCAACAACAATATCCTGGTCAACCTGGATTAGATATGGGAGTTGGTCCAATGACAAGGCCATCAAGTCTTATTGGAAGTGGTGTTGTACCTGGTGGTGTTGGTGTTGGTGTTGGTGGTGGACCTTGTGAAGGACCACCAAATGCAAATGTAAATATGCAATCAAAGCAACCACTTCTACATTTATTACGAGTACTCAGAAGTCCAAGTACACCAGAACAGCAAAGCCAAATATTACAAATACTCAAAAGCAATCCACCTTTGATGGCTGCATTTATAAAACAAAGACAGCATCATCCTGCTCAACAGCATGCTGGAGCTGTTAATCAAATGGATCCTAGTCAACAACAACAACAGCAACAATCACAACAATTCGAACAGATAAAGGAAATATTACATTCAAATTTACCAGATAAGACAGCACAAGGACTATCAACTGGTAATATACAAACAAGTGGACAACCAGCTGATCCAAAATATCGTGCATTAATTCAACAACAACTTGTATTATTATTACATGCACATGAATGTCAAATACGCGAAGGTTCAGCAACAATTGGTAAATCATGGTGTTGTACATTACCACATTGTAAAACAATGAAAAATGTATTGACACATTTGACAACATGTGAAGAAGGTAGAGAATGCTCAATGCCTCATTGTAGTTCATCTAGACAAATAATAACACATTGGCAACAATGTCAACGCACTGATTGTCCTGTGTGTATTCCATTAAAACAAACTGATAAAATAAAAGCAGCTGGTGGTTTAGGACTTGGTGTACGTGGTCTTGGAGCAGTTATGCAAGGTCCACCACCAGGTGCAATGACACCAACTGATGTAAGACTTGCACAACCACAAACTGTTCAACCAAGACCTTTTGTACAACAAGTTTGGAATCAATTTATTGTTCCAAATGTATCATTACCATTAAATTCTGATCCAACAACACTATCAGCACCAATTGTTAATCAAAATGTAACAACAACTGGTTCAGTAACAATACCACCACAACCTCAACAACAACAGCAATCACTATCATCAATAACAGCAAATATTCATCAATTATCATTGGACAACAAGTCCACCAACAATCAATAATATTAATAGTAAAGGTAAATTAAATAGAAATCTTGAAAGAAATTAAATATTTAATTATAAAAGAACAATTGACGTGAAATAAATTTATTTAAAAATTATATTTTATTTACAGAGAGAACAGAGCAGTCATGATACAAACTTGAACTAAGGACAGCTGATCAACCAAGAGCCAATCAATTCCAAAGAATAATATCATTGGAAAATTGAACATGCGTTTTTTAATAAATTTTTCTGTAATATTATTCAAAAGAATCACGATCATTTAAAAATACAAACTAAAAAATGTCGTAGTTATTTTTTAATTTTTTTATTAAAAAAAAAAAAGGAACAAAGTAATAGTAGTTTTTTTTTTAAATGAAAGAATATTTTTTTTTATTGATAAAATAATGATTTATAAAATTAAAAAAAAAAAAAAAAGCAAACTTATTTATTTAATAAATTTAAATCTTAAAAAAGCTTTAAATTTTTTTGAATTTACATTATTCAAATATTCAATTTTGTTATTTAAATAAACGTCAAAAAAAATTTTTTTTTTAATCTAAAAGATTCATTTTTTTTTTTATATCAGTGATATAATATCACACAAAAAATATTATTCAGCTATCAGCTAAAATATTATCAGCTATTCGGTAAAAAAATAATTCAAACAAATTTACAAAGCTGTACAATTTTTAAATATCATTATCTGGATTTAATTGGGTATTTGTTGATGAATCATCATTGGTTCCAGTTGTATCAGATCCTTCAAACTACCTTCTTTTTTCTGTAAATAAAATATAATTTTTAAATACATTTATTTCAAGTCAATCTAATTAATGAATCATGATTAATGATGATTGATGAATGATAACAAAACCACAACCTAGGCGCTACAATCGCCTTAAATTTGGGATGTATAAAATTTCGACAGCCCTGGTAAAACTTGCGTCTTCGTGAGTTTGCACCCTTAGATATAGGGGGTTTAATCTTTAAAGTTCCAGGTTCAATGCCCAACAGCTAACCCACTCCACGTGTTGTACTCAATATTTTTTTTTTTTTTTTTTTGTTCATCCATTGTTTAATATTGAATCCAACAAAAATACTTATCAATATTATAAATAAAATAAATTATTATAAATTAAATTGATAAATTAATAAATATATATATTTAATTTTAATATATATTTTGATAATCAATCAAGTTTAATCACGTGTTAGTCGTTCAATGTCAATGTTACCAAATAATGGGATATCTGGTGGTTATGAACCTGCGAGTGTAGGACCACCAATTGCAAATCTAAGTGTGCAATCAAAACAATTACTTGAACAAATATTACAAATATTGAGAAACCCAAATACACTTACACCAGAACATGAAAGCCAACTATTACAAATACTCGAAAGTAATCCACCTTTGATGGATGAATTTTTAAGACAAACTGATATTAATTTAAAACCTAGTACACAAACACCACCAGCACACGTATTACAAATTGTTCAACAAATACAAGAAGAAGCAGCAAGACAACAAGCACCACATGGTAGTTATGGTATAGTTAATCAATCAAATATTGGACCAGTACAGGGTGGTGTTGTTGGTAATATTGGTGGCAATGTTCATATCCAACCACCAACAATGCAACGTTCAATGTTACATAATCCACAAAGTTCACATTTTATGCCACCACCAATGCAACGTTCAATGCCTGTACCAATGTTAAATAATCCACAAGATACACATTTTATGCCACCACCAATGCAAGGTTCAATGCCTGTACCAATGTTAAATAATCCACAAGGTACACATTTTATGCCACCACCAATGCAACATTCAATGCCTGTACCAATGTTAAATAATCCACAAGGTACACATTTTATGCCACCACCAATGCAACATTCAATGCCTGTACCAATGTTAAATAATCCACAAAGTACAAATTTTATGCCAATGGGACAATGGAGACCAATATATCAACCATATGCTTTTATGCAACAAAATCCTGATCTTCGACAACAAGCACCACAACAAATAATGCAACAAGTACAAGTACAGCAGCAACAACAACAACAACAACAGCAAGTACAACAACAACATCCTGGTCAACCTGGATTATATATGGAAGCTGGTCCAATGTCAAGGCTACCAAGTGTTATTGGAAATGGTGTTGTACCTGGTGGTGTTGGTGTTGGTGGTGGACCTGGTGTAGGACCACCAAATGCAAATGTAAATATGCAATCAAAACAACCACTTCAACAATTATTACAAACACTCAGAAGTCCACCAGGTTCACCAGAACAGCAAAGCCAAATATTACAAATACTCAAAAGTAATCCACCTTTGATGGCTGCATTTATAAAACAAAGACAGCAACAAAGTGGTCAACAACACGCTGGAGCTGTTAATCAAATGGGTCCTAGTCAACAACAACAACAACAACAACAACAACAACAACAACAACAACAACAACAACAACAACAACAGCAATTTAAACAGTTAAAGGAAATATTACATTCAGATTTACCAGATAAGGCAGATATTATACACCAAATGCTCCTGGGTAATCCACAATTGGTGTCGGAATTTAATGAATACAGAAAGTCAATGGTTGGTTTACTTTCATTATTACATTAATATAAATATATTTCTTTTTTCATTATAAATTAATTATTATCTAGCTAAATCTTGATTATAAAATTTCAGAAAAATAAGCAACAACAACAACAGCAACAATAACAATAGACATTACCAAGCACACCAATGCAAAATACAAGTTTAATTCGTCAAGCACTTTCTGTCGTTTAAAAGTACCAACACATTAAGCTGTTCAAGATGCGGATGAAAAATAAAAAAAATAAAAAGGCAGTCAAGAAAAAAACTGATGCTACTCACAGACTAATATATTTTATTTGAAAAAAAATACTGTATATTGTTAAATCATCATATAAATTATCCATATTTTTTTGTATCAATTCAATGAATTTTTTTGATTAAAATTGTGAAAGTCGAGTCATATTTTTAAAAAAATGAAAACAAGGACAACGATGTAGTCTTGTTGAAATCAAATTATGAAATTTTTTACATTATATTGCTTGGAAAAGTCTATGATGATTTTATCATTATATTAACAATCAAAATAAATAATAAATTTAGAGATATTTTTCTTTTGTAAGTTAATTGATAATTAATAAAATAATATAATTTAATTTCGATGTATTTTGATAATTTATAAAATGATTCATCAATAGATCATCGATCATCATCTCGTGTTGCCCACTGTTGCCCACTGGCCACTGCCGCAAACCTAGACGCTACGATGGTACGATCCCATTAATTTTGGAGCATTGTTGCTGATTTAATCATGTTGTATTGGTGATTAACAGGGCCAAAGAGTTCAGTCAATTTTGGATGCCGTATCAATTCGCGGTTAGAATTTTAATTCAAAAATGTCATCAGTTATTGTGTTATTGCTGGGATTATTGGCTGGAACTCAAACATCGACTTTGTTTCAACAACATTTTACTGAAATAAATTATTTATTTATTTTTAAACTTTATTTTTATTTTTTACAATAAAATTATGCATTAATTTATTTGTAAAGCTGAAAGAAATATAACACTGGCAGTTGGTTTTATATTTTTGATATCTTTAATTCTAAAAAAAGTTCTTCTTAGAAATATATTCAAAACTTTATTTTTATTTTTTTCAGAACATTTTTTGATATTTTTTTTTGAGAACTTTTTTGAGAACTATTTTGAGAATTTTTTTGAGAACTTTTGTTAGAACTTTTTAAAAAGTTCTAGAAAAAGTTCTAAGAAAAGTTCTCAAAAAAATTCTTAAAAAAGTTCTCAAAAAAAAGTTCTAATAAAAGTTCTCAAAAAAATTCTCAAAAAAGTTCTCAAAAAAGTTCTCAAAAAAAAATATCAAAAAATGTTCTGAAAAAAATAAAAATAAAGTTCTAAATATATTTCTAAGAAGTACTTTTTTTAGAATTAAAAATATCAAAAATATAAAATTAACACTTGAGTGTTAAAAGAGTGTTATATTTCAAAACTTTATTCAGTACTTTAAATTAAATTAAATGCATAATTTTATTGTAAAAAATAAAATAAAAGTTTAAAATAAATAAATAATTTATTTCAGTAAGGCTCTGTTGAAACAAAAAACAAAGTCGACACGAAATCAATATATCGAGTATCCCTGTTGTAGACTCTAACTTAATAACCTCGATATAACGATACATTTTTTCGATTTTTTTAATTAAAATTCTAACCGCGAATTGATACGGCATCCAAAATTGACTGAACTCTTTGGCCCTGGTGATTAATTTATTATTGCACACAACTTCATTTTTTATTTCTTTATTAATTATTTATGTTATGTGAATGTTAATATAGTCAAGAAGATACAACACAACAACAACCCCCAACACCAAATCCATCTGATCACTGATGTATCAACTGGTGGTCAATCAGCTGATGTAGAACAACATAAAGTACTTCGACAACAACTTGTATTCTTACTACAATTGTCTAATACGTAAGCATAAAGAAAAAAATAATGAATGACATTGGAATACACCTCATTGTCAAACAATGAGAAATGTATTGACACTGATTGACACATTTGTGATTTAACAATATGTAAAGATAATGAAGATTGTCCAGTATGGTCCAGTATTACGTCCACAAACTAGGCGCTACAATCGGGTGAATAGAATTTCGACAGCCATGTTAAAACGCTAAACTTTCAAGTTTGCGCGTCCAGCGTCTTCGTGAATTTCCACCCTTAGATTTGCTTAGAGTCACTCAGATTGTTGGATAAATTGGGATAAATACTTAGATAAAGTGCAATAGTGGGTGTAATCTTCAAATGTCTTCAAAGTTCAGCGGCTAACCCACTCCACCTATTGTACTCAATATTTCTTTGTTTTTTTTTTTTCGTTCATCCGTTGTTTAATATTTAATCCAACAAAAATACTTATCAATATTTATATTTTCAATTCATCAAGTGTAATCAAGTGTCAGCCGTTCAATGTCAATGTTACCAAATAATGGAGCAGATGCAGGTGGTGATGAGCCTGCAGGTGGAGAATCACCAATTGGAGGTCTAGGTTTGGAATCAGTACGACTACTTGACCAAATGTTACAAATAATCAGAAGTCCAAATACACCTACACCAGAACAACAAAGCCAAATAATACAAATACTCAAAAGTAATCCACTTTTGATGGCTGTCTTTCTACAAGAAACTTGTATTGATTTAGAACCTGGCACACAAATATTACCAGCTGTATTACAAATTGTTGAACGAGTTTTTGAACCATTACAAAACGAACCAGCAAAACAACAAGCACCACATGGTGATTATGGAAAAGTTAATCCATCAAATATTGGACCAGTTGGTGTACAAAGTGATGGTAGTGTCAGTACTGTTAGTGGTGTTATGCAGCCATCAACAATACAACGTTCAATGCCTGTACAAATGTCAAATAATCCACAAGATACACATCTTATGCCAATGGAGCAATTAGAACCAAAATATCAACCAAAGGTTGTTGTGCAACGATTATTACAAGTACTCAGAAGTCCAAGTACACCAGAAAAGAGAACCCGAATATTATTAATACTCAGAAACTATCCACCTTTTATGGCTGCATTGAGCAAACTAACACAGCATCATATGGCCCAACAACCTGCTAAAGCTGTTAGCCAAATAGGTTGTCGTCAACAACGACTAGAACAACAACAAAAACAGCAGCAGCAACTTGAACAATTAAAGAAAATATTTCATTCAAATTTACCAAATAAGGCTAATATTATATACCGAAAGCTCCTGGGTAATCCACAACTGGTGTCGAAATTTATTAAATACAAAAAGTTAATGGTTAATTCATTTTCATTATGACATTAATATAAATATTTTTTATTATAAATTAATTATTATTTAGCTAAATCTTGATTATAAAATTTCAGAAAGATAATCAACAATAACAACAACCACCAAGCACACAAATGCAAAATACAAGTTCAATCGGTTAAAAGCAGTTAAAAGTACCAACACATTGTGCTGTTCAAGATGATGAAAAAAAAATAAAAAATAAAAAGGCAGTCAATAAGATTCTGATGCAACTTATTGACCAATATATAATAAATAATAATATATAATATAAAAACACTGTATATTGTTAAACCCTCATATAAATTATCCATATTTTTTTGTATAAATTTTATGAATTTTTTTTATTAAAATTGAGATAGTCGAGTCAAAAAAAATAAAAACAACAACAACAATGTAGTCTTGTTGAAATTAAATTATAAAATTTTTTACATTATATTGCTTGGAAAAGTCCATGATGATTTTATCCTTAATATTAACAATCAAAATAAATAATAAATTTGCAGATATTTTTATTTTGTAAGTTAATTGATAATTAATAAAATAACATTATTTAATTTTGATAATTTATTAAATGATTCATCAATAGATCATCGATCATCATCTCGTGTTGCCCACTGCCGCAAACCTAGCGCTACGATCGCTTTAATTTTGGAGCAAGTCCAGCATGGTCCAGCAGTTGGGTACAAGTTGACAAGCATTGACAAGTTTATTCATTACTCATTGTTGCTAATTTAATCATGCTATATTGGTGACTAACTACTTGCTGTACACAATTTATTTTTAATTTCTTAATTAATCCAATAAAACTATAAATATTATCAATAAAATTTAGTTTGAAATGAATGATTCGAAATGGTGGAAAAAAAATGTTACAACAATGGCCACTTATGACAATGTTGATGGAGCTGATGACGATTATGTGAGTGTTAATAGTCAAGAAGATGCTGAGGCACAACAACAACAACCAACACCAACACCAAATCCATCAATACCACAGTCTGATGTATCAACTGGTGGTCAATCAGCTGATGTAGAACAACATAAAATACTTCAACAACAACTTGTATACTTACTACATGCAAATAATTGTCAAATACGTAAACATAAAGCAAAAAATAGTGAATGGCATTGTAATACACCTCATTGTCAATTAATGAGAAATGTATTGACACACTTGACAATATGTAAAGATAGTGAAGATTGTCCAGTACCACATTGTAGTTCATCTAGACAAATACTAGCACATTGGAGAAAATGTCAACGTGCTGATTGTCCTCTATGTTTACCAGTAAAACAAACTTATAACATAAAACCATCAACTAATTTAAATACAAAAAAATCTGTAAAAAATCCTACAAATAAGCCAAATAATAATATTAATAATAAAAAAGTGATTAACAATCAACAACTACCACAAAGCCAACGATATCATCAACAACTAGCACCACCATTATTGACTTCACTAATAAAAAAAACATATGAATCATTCGCTAGGAAACATTTATGTGATGAAAATAATTCTGATAATTTAAAATCACTTGGTAGTCAACAAATAACACCAACTCCAGTATATAAAAAAAAAGAATGGCATCAAAGAGTAACATCAGATTTACGTGTTGATTCCATTTATAAAATACTAGATGCAACATATCCAAAACGATATCCACAAGAATCATTTTCTGATAGATTTCAAAATACAGTTGAATATGCAAAAAAGGTTGAGGTCTATAATTATCGATTGGCTAGTTCAGTATCTGAATATCATCACTTGATAGCTGCAAAAATATATAGTATTGTTGATAGAAAACGTCAGAAACGAGTTGAACAACAATTGGCTCAGCAGCAACAACAACAACGACAACGATTTCCATCAAGTCTACCAACAAATAATAATACTAATAATAAAGGTAAATTAAATTAGAAGCTAAGACAAATTGATGAAATTATTTTCAATTGTAAAATAATAATTGTGTTGACTTGAAATAAATTTATTTGAAAATTATATTTTATTTACAGAAAGGAGAAGGAAGTCATGAAAGATCTGAGACAACTGGAACCAATGATGATTCATCAACAAATAACCAATTAATTCCAGATAATGATATCATTAAAAAATTGTACAGCTTTTTAAATTTGTCTGAATTGATTTTTTTTACTGAATCATGATAGATTAAAATTTAACAAATCGAGTCATTTAAAAATAAAACGAAAATATATCATGGTAATATTTGTACCAATTTTTTTTTACAATATTTTTAAGTAAAATCATGTGGAATTTTTTTTTTTTTTCTCTTTATCAAACACAAATAGTTTTTTGTGAATGAAATAACAAAATTGAATATTTAGGTACATAATATATTTTAAAAATAAAAAGCTCTTTGAGAATTTAAATTTACCAAAATATCAACATTGTATTTTTAACAAAATTATATTATTTTTAATTTAGATTAATAGATTTATTTTTATTTTTTTTTTTCAAATTTGATAAATCATCTTGATTTATCATCATAAATTATTTTATCCCCTATTTGATAAACAAATTAAATTATTTTTAATTTTTGAAAAATTTGTTTAAAAATGCATGTCCAATTTTCCAATGATATTATTCTTTAGAAATAATTGGTTTTTGTTGATCAGCCATCCTTGGTTTCAGTTGTATAAAATTTGTCGTGACTACATTCTCCTTTCTGTAAATAAAATATAATTTTTAAATAAATTTATTCCAAGCAGCTTCTAATCTAATTTACCTACATTATTAATTATTGGTAGACTTGATGTCTAATACTGACATTGATAAATTAATTGATGCATCAAGTGGTGCACTTTTTTGTGATGCAATGTCATCAATTGATGTTGTTGACATTGATGATTGTAAGCTTGGACTTTGTCTACATGATGATGATGATGGTTGTTGTTGTTGTTGTTGAGCTAATTATTGTTATTAACTAATTATTCTTAATTGCATGATGCCATTCTTTAGTTCCTTGTACTGGATTTTCATTTAAGCCATCAGGTAATTGTAAACTTGGTGAACGATTTCTACTAATATTTTATGGTTGACCAGACCCATTTGAAGCAAATAATTGTTGCATATTAACTGAGTGAGAAATATTTGACATTTCTCGTTATTGATATTATTGTTGATAATGGATTTCAAGATGGACGTACAGGCCAGTTGCGCTACCGTGACAGTAAATTTACTTCCGTTGGTCGGAACTGTGAACTGTCATAAGTCATTGCAATTTTGCAAGTGGCGCATTGTCAATATTGCAATATTAATCACGGCCATTTTGTCAAAAAATTTTCTCTCATCTCTAGGCCCTATCCTTTGACATTGTAAATTGTGTAGTTTAACTAAGTTGCCCTTGGTTAAACTAGATTGAACAGTTGATGATAGTGGTCAAGAATAAGCGGTGATATGGCGCCACAACCATCAACACCAAGTCCAGCACAACGACAATCTGGTGGTCAACCAGGTCCACAACAAGCAACACAAGGACAATCAACTGGTAATACACAAACAAGTGGACAATCAGCTAATGCAGAACATCGTAAATTAATTCAACAACAACTTGTATTATTATTACATGCACATAAATGTCAAATACGTGAACGTTCAGCAACAAATGGTAAATCATGGCGTTGTACATTACCACATTGTACAACAATGAAAAATGTATTGGCACATATGACAACATGTGGAGACGGTAAAGAATGCTTAATGCCACATTGTAGTTCATCTAGACAAATAATAACACATTGGAAACAGTGTCAACGCACTGATTGTCCTGTATGTTTACCATTAAGACAATCTGATGAAATGAGAGCAGCAACCAATGCTAATGCAAGAACAGCTGGTGGTTTAGGAGTTGGTATACGTGATCCTGGACAAGTTATGCAAGGTCTACCACCAGGTGCAATAACACCAGCTGATCTAATACTTGCACAACGACAAACTGTCCAACAAGTCATTGCTCCAATTGTAAATTCAATGAGTAGTTCAGTTTCATCATCTTACGTGGTTGGTGATGGTGGTGGTAATGATAATCCACCGCCTCAAGCACGATCCAAAGCAGATCAGTTACGACAAGCTCTCATGCCAACATTTGAAAAATTATATGGACTTGTACCAGAATCATTACCATTTCGTCAACCAGTTGATCCACATGCATTGTGCATTCCAGATTATTTTGATATTGTTAAAAAACCCATGGATTTATCAACAATTAAAAAAAAACTCGATGCTGGAGAATACAGAGCTCCATTGGACTATTGTCATGATGTATGGTTGATGTTTGATAATGCATGGCTTTATAATAACAAAACATCAAGTGTTTATAAAGGTTGTAAAAAATTATCAGAAGTATTTGCGGAAATCATTCAACCAGTTCTGGAGTCACATAGTTATCGTGATAGTAAGAAATATACATTTAATCCACGTGTATTGTGTAACATAAAATATTCAATTGTAAAATGATAATTGACGTGAAATAAATTTATTTAAAAATTATATTTTATTTACAGAGAGAACAGAGCAGTCATGAAGAATTTGATACAAGCTGGAACCAAGGATGGCTGATCAACCAAGAGCCAATTAATTCCAGAAAATAATATTGAAAAATTGCACATGCCTTTTTAAAAATAAATTTTACTAAAATATTATTTAAAAAAATCATGATCATTTAAAAATAAAAACTAAATCACATTGTGGTTATTTTTTTTATTAATTTTTTTATAAAATATTTTAAGTAAAGTTATGGGAATGAGAATTTTCCTTCAAATACAAATAAAACAATAATGAAAGAATAAAAGAATAATATTTTGTTAAAATTCAAAGAATATATTCTATGCAATTTAAAAAATCAAATAATAATATTTTTATATTTAAAAAAAAAATAAAATTTATATTAAATGTTGACATTTAATTCAAATTAAAAATTTATAAATTATATATTTTTAAACTGCAATAGTAACTTTAAATTTTCAAATATAAATAAAAATATTTGAATAATAAATTTTTTGATATTAATATCAAAATAATGAATATCAATTTCAATGAATCTATTTCAGAGAATATCATTTAAAAATTGTATATTTTTTAAATTAGTCTGAATTATTTTTTTACTAATTGAAATTTAACAAATCAAGTCATTTAAAATAATTTGTATACCTATTTTTTTATAAAAAATTTTCAAGTAAAATTATAGGAAATTTTTTTTTTTTCTCTTCATCAAATACAAATAAAATAATAATAGTTTTTAGTGGATAGAATAATATTTTTCGTGTAATATAAAAAACTAAAATAAATTTTCTAAATATTTATAATTCTATCATTCAAATATAAAAGTAAAAAGGAACAATTTTAAATGCCTTTAAAATTAACTGTATCATCAGTATCCGTTCTAGTCATAGTGCTAGTATACAAAACGTCTTGTCACAACAAAAAAATTTCAAGGGTGAGCAGTCTTTTTACTTCAACTCCAAATTCTTTTTTTTTTTACATTTATTTAAACAACAAAATTGAATATTTAGGTACATAATTTGAATTTAAATAATGTAAAAGTTTTTAAAAATTAAAATTTACCAAAATATCAACATTGTATTTTTAAAAAAATTAAATTATTTTCACACGTGCCCATTTTTCCAATGATATTATTCTCTGGAATTAATTGGCCCTTGGTTGATCAGCCATCCTTAGTTTCAGTTGTATCAAATTCTTCATGACTGCTCTGTTCTCTCTGTAAATAAAATATAATTTTTAAATAAATTTATTTCAAGTTAACACAATTATTATTCTACAATTGAATATTTGATTTTTTTTAGGTTTCTATTCAATTTACCTTTATTATTATTATTATTGATATTGATTGTTGATGTCTAATGCTGACATTGATGAAACAATTGATGCATCAAGTGGTCCACTTCCTTGTGATGCAATGTCACCAGTTGGTGTTGTTGACATTGATGATTGTAAGCTTAGACTTCGTCTCCATGATGGTAATGGATGTTGTTGTTGTTCGCTACGTCTTACTGCAAGTTTTTTTACAGTTTCATATAGTTTTTCAGCCATTAAATGATAATAATCAGATCTTGAAAAAGCCATTTCAAATATATCATTCTCAGCTTTTATTGCATATGCAGTTGCATTAGGAAATCTGTTATCAAACAGTGCATATGGATTTGGTGCTGATAATAGTACTTCTTCAAATTTATGAACAAGATGATTACGTAAACCTGGTGTTACTGATTGATGCCAATCTTTTGTTTCTTGTACTGGATTTGCTGTTACTTGTCCAGCATTTAAACCACTAGGTAATTGTAAACTTGGTAGACGATTTTCACTAATTGTTTTATCAGTTTGTTTAACTGGTAAACATACAGGACAATCAGTGCGTTGACATTGTTTCCAATGTGTTAAGATTTGTTTAGATGAACTACAGAGTGGTATTGAGCATTCGTTACCGTCTTCACATGTTGTCATATGTGCCAATACATTTTTCATTGTTGTACAATGTGGTAATGTACAACGCCATGATTCACCATTTATTCCTGAACGTTCACGTATTTGACATTCATGTGCATGTAATAATGATACAAGTTGTTGAATTATATTACGATTTCCTGGGTCAGCTGGTAGTCCACTTATTTGTATATTACCAGTTGATTGTCCTTGTGTTGCTTGTTGTGGACCTTGTTGACCACCAGTTGGTGCACCAGATTGTTGTTGTGCTGGACTTGGTGTTGGTGGTTGTGGCGCCATATCAACTTATTCTTGACCACTGACATTAACTTTGTTGCTGTTTGTTGTAAATTGTTGCCCTTGGTTGACGAGTTGAACTGAGTTGCTGTATCCCCACTTCTAGTAATTTCCTTATATATTTTTCTTTCCCCCTTTTTTCCACTTTTTTCGTTCGACTTGCGTGAGATTAGAAGCGCAATAACAAATTTCCAAATATACATAAAGTGTCTGTTGCGCTTTCAATTCCACGCAAAATATCTCCTCCAATCTTCTCATTGCTTGAATTGCTTCTCAGTTTTTATTGGTTCTCATACCTGCTCAGCTGCTCTCTCCGTCAGACAACGCACAACTTCAACCACTACCGAAAATATTCGCGTACCATTATGTGTTCACACCCTGACATTGTATTATAATTCAACCCTGCAGTTCAAATAAGCCCAATTTAGTTTTTAAACACCAACTGTTCAACGAAGTGCTATTGTACAACAAGTTTTAACAAGTAATCATCAAGTTATTGCTCCAATCGTAAATTCAATGAGTAGTTCAGTTTCATCATCTTATGTGGGTGGTGGTGGTGATAATCCACCACCTCAAGAACAATCTAAAGCAAAAAAAGATCAGTTACGACAAGCACTCATGCCATCATTTGAAAAATTATATAGACTTATACCAGAATCATTACCGTTTCGTCAACCAGTTGATCCACAAGCACTTGGCATTCCAAATTATTTTAATATTGTTAAAAAACCCATGGATTTATCAACAATTAAAAGAAAACTCGATGCTGGAGAATACAGGACTCCATTGGAATATTGTCATGATGTATGGTTAATGTTTGATAATGCATGGCTTTATAATAAAAAAACATCACGTGTTTATAAAGATTGTACAACATTATCAGAGGTATTTGCCAAAAGCATTCAACCGGTTGTGGAGTCACATAGTTATCTAAATCCACAAAAAGTTAGAAAATTATCAATACAAAGATGTATACAATCATTGGCACATGCATGTCAATGTCGTGATGAAAATTGTTGTTTACCAAGTTGTGGTAAAATGAAAAGAGTTATTAAACATACTAAATTATGTAAAAGTAGAACAAATGGTGGTTGTCCAATATGTAAACAACTTATTGCACTTTGTTGTTATCATGCTAAACACTGCCAAGAAACAAAATGTCTTAAACCATTCTGTTCAAATATAAAACAGAAATTGAAACAACAACAATTACAACAAAGATTACAACGAGCACAATTATTAAGAAGAAGAATGGCTACAATGAATGGAAGTCAAACTGGTGCTCAAGTTAATGCAATACAAGGTAGTCAACAAACACCAACAGCAAATATAATAATTGTGTTAACTTGAAATAAATTTATTTGAAAATTATATTTTATTTACAGAGAGAACAGAGCAGCCATGAAGAATTAGATACAACTGGACCCAAGGATATATGACTGATCAACCAAGAGCCAATTAATTCCAGAGAATAATATCATATTATACAAGAATATTATTCAAAAGAATATATTTAAATTCAAATTGAAAATTTATAAATCATTTTTTTTAACTGCAATACTAACTTTGAATTTTTTAGATAAAAATAAAAATATTTGAATAATAAATTTTTTTATTTTAATATCAAAATAATTAATATAAATTTCAATGAATCTATTTCAGAGACTATCATTTAAAAATTGTACACTTTTTAAATTTGTCTGAATTATTTATTTACTGACTAAAATTTAACAAATCAAGTCATTGAAAAATAAAACGAAAATATCTCATGGTAATTTTGTTATAAAATATTTTCAAGTAAAATTATGGAATTTTTTTTTTTTTTCTTTTTGTCAAATACAAATAAAATAATAATAGTTTTTTGTGAATGGAATAATATTTTTTGTGTAATATTAAAAATTGAAATAAATTTTTTAAATATTTAATTTTATTATTTAAATGAATGTAAAATGAAAAAATTTTAAATGGTTTTAAAATAATTGTCTGTATCAACAGTACCTATTCGTTCTAGTCATGGTTCTAGTATTTAAAACATCTCGTTACAATGAAAAAGTTTCAAGTGGTTTTAAAGGTCTTTTGGCATCAACAACTCGACATTTTTTTTTTTTACATTATTTGGACAACAAAATTGATTATTTACATGATTTAAATTTAAAAAATATAAAAGTTTTTAAAAATTTAAATTTAACAAAATATCGAAATTGTTTTTTCTAAAAAATTATATTTCTCTTTATTTGAATATTAAATATCGAAATTGTTTTTTCTAAAAAATTATATTTCTCTTTATTTGAATATTAAATAAATAAGTTTTTTTTTTTTTTTTTAAATTTCAAAAATCTTTATTTAATTTTTTATATCACACAAAGTGTATCATTTTTAATTTTTTATTCAATAAAAATTTATTTAAAAATGCATGTGCAATTTTTCAATGATATTATTCTCTGGAATTAATTGGCCCTTGGTTGATCAGCCATCTTTGGTTCCAAGTTGTATCAAATTTTTCATGACTGCTTCATTCTCTCTGTAAATAAAATATAATTTTTAAATTAATTTATTTCAAATTAACACAGTTATTATTCTACAATTAAATAGTTAATTTCTATTTAGGTTTCTATTGAAATTACCTTTATTATTATTATTATTATTGATATTGATTGTTGATGTTTAATGCTGACATTGATGAAACAAATGATGCATTAAGTGATGCACTACCTTGTGATGCAATGTATCCAGTTGATGTTGTTGACATTGATGATTGTAAGCTTGGACTTCCAGTCACCAACCAATTATATTCAGATCTTGAATTAGCCATTTCATACATATCACCCTCAACTTCCCTCGCATATGCAACTAAATTATGGAATCTTGGATCAAACATTGCTTGTGGATATGGTGCTGGAAATGTTGCTTGTACTATTGTATGAACGAAATGATTACGTAAATCTGGTGTTACTGATTGATACCATTCTTTTGTTTCTTGTACTAGACTTGCTGTAAATTGTCCAGCATTTAAACCACAATAAGGTAATTGTGAACTTAGTAAACGATTTTCACTAATATTTGCTGGTTGACCAGGCTCATCTAAATTATATATTTGTTGCATATGACTGATTCTGTTGCATTGACTGATTCTTGCATTAGCATTGGTTGCTGCTCTCATTTCATCAGCTTGTTTTATTGGTGAACATACAGGACAATTAGTGTTTTGACATTGTTTCCAATGTGTTATTATTTGTCCAGATGAACTACAATGTGGCATTAAGCATTCTCTACCTTCTTCACATGTTGTCATATGTGTCAATACATTTTTTATTGTTCTACAATGTGGTAATGTACAACGCCATGATTCACCATTTATTACTGAACGTTCACGTATTTGACATTTATGTGCATGTAATAATAATACCAGTTGTTGTTGAATTAATTGACGATATTCTGGATCAGCTGGTTGACTACTAGTTGGTGCACCATATTGTGGTTGTTCTGGATATGGTGATAGTGGTTGTGTTGATTGCGCCATGTTACCTTCTTGACTACTAACATTAACTATGTTGCACTTGGTTGAACTGAGTTGAACCATACAATGTCAGGGGATTGGGGTTAGATAAAAGTTTTCAGCAAAATAGCCGTGATTAATTATGCGCCACGTGTAATGACTAATAAGTACTCAAATGACGCCTTGTCGGTCCAACCAACAAAAACGAAATGAAACGAAATTAAAGTCAAGTCTCAAGAGTGCTCAAGAGCAGGCAAGAGACATCTGGCGGATTGTTTATTTGACAATTTATTTAGATGATTTAGATTGCGTTAGATACAAATTGCCAATTGCTCTGAGTTGCTCATTCTCAGATCAGCTCCGACCGTCAGACAACGCAGAACTTCAACCGCTATCGAAAACATTGGCGTACCACGTGTTCACACCCTGACATTGTATTATAGTTCAACCCAGTTCAAACAAGCTCAATTCAATTTTTAAACACCAACTGTTCAACAAATAAGTGCTATTGTACAACAAGTTTTAACAAGTAATCATCAAGTTATTGTTCTAATCGTTAATTCAATGAGTAGTTCAGTTTCATCATCTTATGTGGGTGGTGGTGGTGATAATCCACCACCTCAAGCACAATCTAAAGCAAAAAAAGATCAGTTACGACAAGCACTCATGCCATCATTTGAAAAATTATATAGACTTGTACCAGAATCATTACCGTTTCGTCAACCAGTTGATCCACAAGTACTTGGCATTCCAAATTATTTTAATATTGTTAAAAAACCCATGGATTTATCAACAATTAAAAGAAAACTCGATGCTGGAGAATACATTAATATTGTCATGATGTATGGTTAATGTTTGATAATGCATGGCTTTATAATAAAAAAACATCACGTGTTTATAAAGATTGTACAACATTATCAGAGGTATTTGCCAAAACCATTCAACCGGTTGTGGAGTCACATAGTTATCGTCATGGTTTTAATTTGGATGATGGTTCATCACCAGCAAATTTACAAAAAGCTAGAAATTTATCAATACAAAGATGTATACAATCATTGGCACATGCATGTCAATGTCGTGATGAAAATTGTTGTTTACCAAGTTGTGGTAAAATGAAAAGAGTTATTAAACATACTAAATTATGTAAAAGTAGAACAAATGGTGGTTGTCCAATATGTAAACAACTTATTGCACTTTGTTGTTTTCATGCTAAACACTGCCGAGAAACAAAATGCCTTGTACCATTCTGTTCAAATATAAAACACAAATTGAAACAACAACAATTACAACAAAGATTACAACAAGCACAATTATCAAGAAGAAGAATGGCTGCAATGAATGGACGTCAAACTGGTGCTCAAGTTAATGCAATACAAGGTAGTCAACCAACACCAATACCACAACAGCAACAACAGCCATCAGCTCCACCACCACAAGCACAACAATCTATACCAATGAGTGGTGGTGGTGGACCTGGTGTAGGACCACCAAATGCAAATGTAAATATGCTATCAAAACAATCACTTCAACAATTATTACAAGTACTCAGAAGTCCAAGTACACCAGAACAGCAAAGCCAAATATTACAAATACTCAAAAGCAATCCACCTTTGATGGTTGCATTTATAAAACAAAGACAGCAACAAATTGGTCAACAACATGCTGAAGCTGTTAATCAAATGGATCTGAGTCAACAATGGTCAACAACAGCCACCTCCACCAATAGCTGCAATGAATGGACGTCAAACTGATGTTCAAGTTAATGCAATACAAGGTAGTCAACAAACACCAACAGCAAATAATGATTGTGTTAACTTGAAATAAATTTATTTGAAAATAATATTTTATTTACAGAGAGAATAGAGCAGCCATGAAGAATTTGGTACAACTGGACCCAAGGATGACTGATCAACCAATCACGTTTATTTTAAAATAAAAACTAAGTCACCTAAATATAAATAAAAGAATAATATTCTGTTTAAATTAAGAGAATATATTTTATGTAATTTCAAAAATCAAATAAAGTTTTTTAAAATTTAAAAAAAAAAAAAAAAAATTATATTATATGTTGAAATTAAATTCAAATTGAAAATTTATAAATCATTTTTTTTTAACTGCAATACTAACTTTAAATTTTTAGATGAAAATAAAAATATTAGAATAATAAAATTTCTGTTTTTAATATCAAAATAATTAATATTAATTTCAATGAATCTATTTCAGAGAATATCATTTAAAAATTCTACACTTTTTAAATTTGTCTAAATTATTTATTTACTGATTAAAATTTAACAAATCAAGTCATTTAAAAATAAAACGAAAATATCTCATGGTAATTTTTTTATAAAATATTTTCAAGTAAAATTATGGGAATTTTTTTTTTTTTTATCTTTATCAGACAAAAAAAATAATAGTTTTATGCGAATGGAATAATATTTTTTGTGCAATATAAAAAACTGAAATAAATTTTTTAAATATTTTATTTTATTATTTAAATAAATGTAAAAAGAAAAAATTTTAAATGATTTTAAAATTTTCTGTATCAACAGTACCTATCCGTTCTAGTCATGGTTCTAGTATATAAAACATTTCGTCACAATGAAAAAGTATCACGTGGTTTTAAGGGTCTTTTGGCATCAACAACTCCACTTTTTTTTTTTACATTATTTGGACAACAAAATTGATTATTTACATGATTTAAATTTAAAAAATATAAAAGTTTTTAAAAATTTAAATTCAACAAAATATCAACATTGTTTTTTCTAAAAAATTATATTTTTTTTTATTTAAATATTAAATATATGAGTTATTTTTTTTCAAATTTTAAAACACTTTATTTTATTTTTTATATCACACAAAGTGTATCCCTACATTTTCAAAAGGACTTTAATTTTATTTTCTTTTTTAAGGAAAAGTTGATAAAAAATGACCATGTTGTATTTTAGTTTTTTTTTTTAAATGATCGTGATTTTTTTGAATAATATTATAAAAAAATTTGTTAAAAAATGAATGTGCAATTTTTCAATGATATTATTCTCTGGAATTATTTGGCCCTTGGTTGATCAGCCATCATTGGTTCTAGTTTGTATCAAATTTTTCATGACTACTTTATTCTCTCTGTAAATAAAATATAATTTTTAAATATGTAAATTTATTTCAAGTTAACACAGTTATTATTCTACAATTGAATATTTAATTTCTTTTTAGATTTCTATTTAATTTACCTTTATTATTATTATCATTATTATTATTATTGATATTGATTGTTGATGTCTAATGCTGACATTGATGAAACAATTGATGCATCAAGTGGTGCACTTCCTTGTGATGCAATGTATCCAGTTGGTGTTGTTGACATTGATGATTGTACGCTTGGACTTTGTCTCCATGATGGTAATGGATGTTGTTGTTGTTGTTGTTGTTGTTGTTGTTGTTGTTGTTGTTGTTGAGCTAATTGTTGTTGTTCTTTACGTTTTTGACGTTTTTCTCCAAGTTCTTTTTGAATTTTATATATTTTTTCAGTCACCAACCAATGATATTCAGGTCTTGAATCAGCCATTTCATACATATCAGCCTCGACTTTCCTCGCATATGCAATTAAATTATGCAATCTTTTATCAAACATTGCTTGTGGATCTGGTGCTGGAAATATTTCTTGTACTATTGTATGAACAAGATGATTACGTAAATCTGGTGTTACTGATTGATGCCATTCTTTTGTTCGTGGTACTAGATTTGCTGTAAATAGTCCAGCATTTAAATCACAAGGTAATTGTGAACTTGGTAAACGATTTTCACTAATATTCGCTGGTTGACCAGACTCATTTAAACCAAGTAATTGTTGCATATTAACTGATTGACTGATTCTTGCATTAGCATTGGTTGCTGCTCTCATTTTATCAGCTTGTCTTAATGGTAAACATACAGGACAATCAGTGTGTTGACATTGTTTCCAATGTGTTATTATTTGTCTAGATGAACTACAATGTGGCATTGAGCATTCTTTACCGTCTCCACATGTTGTCATATGTGTCAATACATTTTTCATTGTTTTACAATGTGGTAATGTACAACGCCATGACTCACTATTTATTCCTGAACGTTCACGTATTTGACATTTATGTGCATGTAATAATAATACAAGTTGTTGTTGAATTAATTTACGATGTTCTGGATCAGCTGGTTGACTACTAGTTGGTGCACCATATTGTGGTTGTTCTGGATATGGTGTTAGTGGTTGTGTTGATTGCGCCATATTACCTTCTTGACTACTAACATTAACTATGTTGCACTTGGTTGAACTGGTTGAACAGTTGAACTGAGTTGAACTATACAATGTCAGGGGATTGGGGTTAGATAAAAGTTTTCAGCAAAATAGCCGTGATTAATTATGCGCCACGTGTAATGACTAATGAGTACATAAATAAATAAATCTAACGTCTTGCCGGTTCGACTAACAAAAACAATGAAAAACAAAATGAAACGAAATTCTAATTTCTAAAGTCAAGAGCAGTCACAAGCAGTCAAGAGACATCTGGCGGATTTCCATCTCCACTAGATGTTTCTTCTTTTTTATACCCATTCCATGAACTATGAAAACCAGATAGGGCAGAGACCCACAGAGACCTATGTAGTCTCTATTTAGTCTTCTTGACCCATTCTCATTATTTGACCCTATTCCAATCACCTCCAACTAGATGTCTAATAATTATGTATACCCTTTTCAATTAGTTATGTTCAAACTGCCAGCGCACAAACCTATTTCTGCGTGTACAGCAATATCTTGAGAAAAAGAAGGAATATCTAGTGGAGGTGGAAATCCGCCAGAAAATCTGCCATAAAAGAGTATCCCTAACGCACCTATTCCCCCTATTCTGCACTATTCCACCTATTACAATTTAGATGATTTAGATACAAGTTGCTCTGAGTGCATGCTCATTCTCCTCATTCTCAGACCTGCTCCGACCGTCAGACAACGCTGTCAACGCACAACTTCAACTGCTACCGAAAACATTTGCGTACCATGTGTTCACACCCTGACATTGTATTATAGTTCAAGCAAGCCTAATTCAATTTTTAAACATCAACTGTTCAACAAATAAGTGCTATTGTACAACAAGTTTTAACAAGTGATTGCTTCAATCGTAAATTCAATGAGTAGTTCAGTTTCATCATCTTGTGTGGGTGGTGGTGGTGGTGGTAATCCACCTCCTCAAGCACAATCCGAAGCAGAGCAGTTACGAAAAACACTCATGCCATCATTTGAAAAATTATATAGACTTATACCAGAATCATTACCGTTTCGTCAACCAGTTGATCCACAAGCACTTGGCGTTCCAGACTATTTTGATATTATTAAAAACCCTATTGATTTATCAACAATTAAAAGAAAACTCGATGCTGGAAAATATAAGGCTCCATTGGAATATTGTCATGACGTATGGTTGATGTTTGATAACGCATGGCTTTATAATAAAAAAACATCACGTGTTTATAAACATTGTACAAGATTATCAGAAGTATTTACTGAAATCATACAACCGGTTTTGGAGTCACATAATTATCGTCATGGTTCATCACCAGCAAATTCAAAACAACAAAATTCACAAGGGTCTAGAATATTATCAATAAGAAGACATGTACAATCATTGACACATGCATGCCAATGTCATGATGCAAATTGTTGTTTACCAAGCTGTGGTACAATGAAAAGAGTTGTTACACATACTACAGTATGTACCAGTAGAATAAATGGTGGTTGTCCACTATGTAGACAATTTATTGCACTTTGTTGTTATCATGCTAAACACTGCCAAGAAACAAATTGTCATGTACCATTCTGTCCATATATAAAATGTAAATTAGAACTACAATTACAACAAAGATTACAACAAGCCTAATTATTAATAAGAAGAACAGCTGCAATGAATGGACATCAAACTGATGCTCAAGTTAATGCAATACAAGGTAGTCAACAAACACCAACAGCAAATAATAATTTTGTTAACTTGTAATAAATTTATTTGAAAATTATATTTTATTTACAGAAAGAACTGAGCAGTCATGAAGAATTTGATACAAGCTGGAACCAAGGATGGCTTATCAACCAAGGGCCAATTAATTCCAGAGAATGATATCATTGAAAAATTGCAATTGCGTTTTTAAATAAATTTTACAAAATTATTATTTAAAAAATTCATGATCATTTAAAAATAAAAACTAAATCACATTGTGGTTATTTTTTTATCAATTTTTCTATACAATATTTTAAGTAAAGTTATGAAAATGATAATTTTTCTTCAAATATAAATTTAAAAAAAATATTTAGTTTAAATTAGAAGAAAATATTATATGTAATCTCAAAAATCAAATAAAGTTTTTTAAAATTTAAAAAAAAAAAAAAAAAACAAAATTTACAAATCATGTATTTTCAAACAACAATAATAACTTTAAATTTTTAAATAAAAATAAAAATATTTGAATAATAAATTTTTACTTTTAATATCAAAATCATAAATAAAATTTAAAAAAAAATTCATATAAAAATATAATTCATAAAACTTTTGGAAATTAATTGAAAAAAAAAATCATTAAAAACAAATTGTAATTAAAAATTATAAATTTTGTATCTCAAATGTTTAAAATTAATTTTTCAACTATTTTAAATTTAACAATAAATAACTTAACATATAAAAATTTTGATTTTCATTTGAATTTAATTATAATCAATTAATCATTAATTTATTCATTAATGTTCAGCACTTTTTTATATTATCAAATTATTAAACTCTTTTCAAAATATAATCATTCATTTTCCTATGATTTTTAATCGACTCATTTTTAATTTAAATACGACTCATGCATTTTAATTTAGGTCATACATTGTGACTTTACATTATAATAATATCCTTTTTATAAATTATATTATTACTGTTACATAATAATTTGATCACCCCTTGGAAAAAAATAAAATAAAATATCAAATTGCAAGAACAATTGTCGGCAACTTACCAATGAATTTTTCCTCATTACAATTTTCATAATAATTTTAATTTCCATCTAACAAAATCATTTCTCAAGAAAAAAAAATGTATCTAAAACAACTCCTCTAATAATTAAATTACCCACAAGCTATCAATAATTAAAATAAAAAAATATAAATTTTTTAAAATACATATACTAACATTAATAATAATTATTATTATTATTATTTATAACAATTATTAATTATACAAATTAAATTAAATTAACAAATATAAAATTAAAAGTTGCTTTTTTAAAAAAAAAATTCCCAAAATAATTAAATACACTAATCTTTATCAAATACAAATAAAATAATAATAGTTTTTTGTGAATGAAATATTTTTTGTGTAATATAAAAAACTGAAATAAATTTTTTTTAATAGTTAATTTTATTATTTAAATAAATGTAAAATGAAAAAATTTTAAATTATTTCAATATAGTCTGTATCAACAGTACGTATCCGTTTTAGTCATGGTGCTAGTATATATAAAACATCTCGTCACAATGAAAAAGTTTTAAAACTTTAATTTTATTTTCATTTTTATGGAAAAATTGAAAACAAAATAACCAGGATGTATTTTAGTTTTCTATTTTTAAATGATCGTGATTTTTTTGAATAATATTACAGAAAAATTTATTAAAAAGACCATGTGCAATTTTTCAATGATATTATTCTCTGGAATTGATTGGCCCTTGGTTGATCAGCCATCGTTGGTTCCAGTTTGTATCAAATTTTTCATGACTGCTTTATTCTCTCTGTAAATAAAATATAATTTTTATATAAATTTATTTCAAGTTAACACAGTTATTACTCTACAATTGAATATTTAATTTCTTTTTAGATTTTTATTTAATTTACCTTTGTTATTATTATCATTATTATTGATATTGATTGTTGATGTCTAATGCTGACATTGATGGAACAATTGATGCATCAAGTGGTGCACTTCCTTGTGATGCAATGTATCCAGTTGGTGTTGTTGACATTGATGATTGTAAGCTTGGACTTTGTCTCCATGATGGTAATGGTTGTTGTTGTTGAGCTAATTGTTGTTGTTCTCTACGTTCTTGACGTTTATCTTCAAGTTCGTTTTGAATTTTATATATTTTTTGAGCCAATAAATGATAATATTCAAATCTTGAATTAGCCATTTCATATATATCATTCTCAGCTTTTATTGCATATGCAACTGAATTATGCAATTCGTTATCAAACATTGCATGTGATTCTGGTGCTGATGATAGTAGTTTTATTAATTTTTGAACAATATCATTACGTATATCCGGTGTTACTGATTGATGCCGTTCTTCTGTTCCTTGTACCTGACCAGACTCATTTAAAACAAATAATTGTTGCATGTTAACTGATTGACTGGTACCAAGTCCTAAACCACCGGGCATAAAACTCTGTGGTGTTGTTGGACATTGCATACCCAATGAATGATATGCACGACGCATTTCTGACTGACTTGAACTTGGTTGCTGATTATTACTATCATTGTTGTTATTATGAGTTGTTTGCTGATTTGTAGCAGTTGCAACAGCTATTCTTGCATTAGCATTAGTTGCTGCTTTCATTTTATCAGCTTGTTTTAATGGTAAACATACAGGACAATCAGTGCGTTGACATTGTTTCCAATGTGTTATTATTTGTCTAGATGAACTACAATGTGGCATTGAGCATTGTTTACCGTCTTCACATGTTGTCATATGTGTCAATACATTTTTCATTGTTGTACAATGTGGTAATGTACAACGCCATGGATCACCAATTGTTGCTGAACGTTCACGTATTTGACATTTATGTGCATGTAATAATAATACAAGTTGTTGTTGAATTAATTTACGATGTTCTGGATCAGCTGGTTGTCCACTTGTTTGTGTATTACCAGGTGAATGTCCTTGTGTTGCTTGTTGTGGACCTGGTTGACCACCAATTGGTGCACCATATTGTGGTTGTGTTGGTTGCACCATATCACCAGACTCATTTAAACCAAATAATTGTTGCATATTAACTGATTGATGAATATTTGTTGTTATTGACAATTAATAGTTATTGATGAATGATGATCATTGATGATGGTCGATTTTAAGATGGCCACAGCTGTCGTGACTTTAATTTTTTCTTGTTTCAGTAAAAACTAAATTCACGGAGAACGGCAAAAGTACTTAACACCACGGAATTTTCAAATATTTATAAGTAATCAATTTATACATATTACAATTTACAAGTTGATCACAGTTGCTCATTCTCATTCATTCAGCCGGTTCCATTTTGCCAAAAACATTTGCGTCCTATGAGTTCACGCCCTGAAATTCTTTAATTTAACCCAGTTCAACCAAGTCCAATTTAATTTTTTAAACACCAACTGTCCAACAAAGTGCTATTGTACAACAAGTTTTAATACATTATCATCAAGTTATCGCTCCAATTGTAGATTCGATGGGTAATTCAAATTCAATCGGTAATTTATTGTCATCGACTAGTCATAGTAGTAGTGGCGGTGGCGGTGGCGGTGGTGGTGGTGGTGGTGGTGGTGATGGTGATGGTCGTACTACATCAGATTCGTTAAGACAAGCACTTATGCCAACGTTTGAAAGATTATATCAACATGTACCAGAATCATTGTCATTTCGTCAACAAGTTAATCTAGAAGAATTTTCAGATTATTTGAAAATTGTTAAAAAACCCATGGATTTATCAAAAATTAAAAAAAAACTTGATGCTGGAAAATACAGCGATCCGTTGGAATATCGTGATGATGTACGATTGATGATTAATAATGCCCGGAATTATTATGAAAATCATGAAGGTCCACATGGAGATACAGACCTCCATCATCGAAAAATATCACGTGATTATGAATATTCTAAAACATTATCAAAAGTATTTGCCGAAGAAATGCCACCGGTTCTAAAAAGACTTGGTTATTCTGATGGTAGGAAATATACAATCTTAAAAAAAAAAAATCTTCAATTGTAGAATAATAATTGTGTTGAACTTGAAATAAATTTATTTAAAAATTATATTTTATTTACAGAGCAGCCATGAACAACTTGATACAAACTGGAACCAAGGATGGCTGATCAACCAAGAGCCAATCAATTCCAGAGAATACTATCGTTGAAAAATTGCACATGCATTTTTTAATAAATTTTACAAAAATGTTATTCAAAAAAATCACGATCATTTAAAAATATTATATACTAAAATACATCGTGGTTATTTTTTTACTAATTTTTTTTATTAATTTTTGATATTTTTACTAATTTTTTTACTAATATTTTAAGTAAAGTTATGGGAATTATGGGAATTTTTTTTTAAATACGGAAAAAAGAATAATATTTTGTTAAAATTCGAAGAATATATTTTATGTGATTTAAAAAATCAAATAATAATTTTTTAAAATTTAAAAAAAAAAAAAACAAAATTTACAAATCATGTATTTTCAAACAGCAATAATAACTTTAAATTTTTTCAATAAAAATAAAAATATTTGAATAATAAATTTTTACTTTTAATATCAAAATCATAAATAAAATTTAAAAAAAAATTCATATAAAAATATAATAAGGACTTTAAGAAGATTAAAAAATTTAAATTTAAATTCATAAAACTTTTGGAAATTAATTGAAAAAAAAATCATTAAAAACAAATTGTAATTAAAAATTATAAATTTTGTATCTCAAATGTTTAAAATTAATTTTTCAACTATTTTAAATTTAACAATAAAAAACTTAACAAATAAAAATTTTGATTTTCATTTGAATTTAATTATAATCAATTAATCATTAATTTATTCATTAATGTTCAGCACTTTTTTATATTATCAAATTATTAAACTCTTTTCAAAATATAATCATTCATTTTCCTATGATTTTTAATGGACTCATTTTTAATTTAAATACGACTCATGCATTTTAATTTAGGCCATACATTGTGACTTTACATTATAATAATATCCTTTTTATAAATTATATTATTATTGTTACATAATAATTTGATCACCCCTTGGAAAAAAATAAAATAAAATATTAAATTGCAAGAACAATTGTCGGCAACAAAATGAATTTTCCTCATTACAAATAAAATTTAATCATAAAAAATTCCTCTAATAATTTAATTACCCACAAGCTATCAATAATTAAAATAAAAAAATATAAATTTTTTGAAATACATATACTAACATTAATAACAATAATAATAATTATTATTATTATTTATAACAATTATTAATTACACAAGTCAAATTAAATTAAAAAATATAAAATTAAAAATTGC
This sequence comes from Aphidius gifuensis, assembly GCF_014905175.1. Taxonomy (NCBI): domain Eukaryota; kingdom Metazoa; phylum Arthropoda; class Insecta; order Hymenoptera; family Braconidae; genus Aphidius; species Aphidius gifuensis. The sequence goes on from NC_057793.1 coordinate 6,353,726, forward strand.
TTTTTAAAAAAAAAATTCCCAAAATAATTAAATACACTAATTAACAAAGAAAAAAAAATCAATATACATCATGAATGGGCTAATTAAATATACAAGATTACAAAAATTAAAAAAAAAAAAATTTACAACATTGTACAATATGTATATATATAGCACATAAAGAGGTGTACGCGTGCCCCGACAATCAAGCGATGGCGCCTCTCAAATAACTCGACCGTGTGAAAGCACACACAATATATAATAATTACCCAATCTATATTATAAAATTATTGCAAATATTCAGACACTTTTTATCAACCATATTTACCACCCAAACAAATAAAAACCCCAACCTATCCCGACCAAAAAAAAAAAAAAATATATAATTGCAAAAATCATCCATAAATAATCATTAAATTAATGAAATTAAATTTTATCATATTAATTATATACAAACCGCATATATTGATACAATGTGTAGGTATATATTTAAAAAAAAAAATATACATTAAACAGCAAGTAAATAGATAGAAAAAGATACAACCAATTGTCTACTACCACGTCAGTGTTTTTTATAAATAAAAAAATATATAAATTTATTAAAAATAAATAACAAGCTAATTTAAATAATTAAATAAACAATATTTATTGTTGTAATGTTTATTTATTTGTTTATTTATTTTTTTATATATTTTTTATATAATATCAATAATATAAACAAATAAATGTCATTTGGTCGTTGACGTCTATCAACGAGGTCGTCACACCGTCTGCTACAACATCAACAACAAATTGACACAATATTTATGTATACGTTATCTATTATTATTATTATTATTACATGTATTATATCAAAGAGACCATATTCTCTTTGACAAACCGCGTTAGTCTTTTTTTAACCCCATAAATACTATTATTATAACAATGGAATTGCTATATTTATGTTTTTGTTGGGCAGCATTGAATTGAGTGATTTAAGAGTCGCGTGCCGTTCGCACGTCCACTCTTTTTTTTTTTTTTTTATTATCAAATTGTATTTTTTATTTATTTATATATCAATTTAACACTTGTTTAAAAAATTATATCAATAATTTAATTATCCATATTTGGATAAACTATTTAAACCATATTTAAAAATAAATTAATTTAACAAATTATTTAAATAATAATAATAATAATTTGTTATTAACAAAACAATTATTTATAAATTAAAAATTAAATTATAAATATTTTTATTTTGTTTTTATTTTATTTGTAAATTAAATTTAACTTTAATTATTTTTGGAGTAAAAAAATTTCTAAATGATTCATATAATACAAAGGAAAAAAAAAAAATAAATTGGGGAATACCCTTTATTTTATTTTGTATGCTCCTTGAACTTCCGTGTTGTACACATAAACAAATAAAAAAAAAAATAAAAATAAACACTTTAACCCCATGAATTAAAGGACAAGGTCATGATCTACAAATTCTATGTGGGTCACTTCTATCTGCATTCATAAAAATAAATAATGAAAAAAATAAAACATAAATACAAATATTAACTAAACTATATTATAAAATTATTATAAAAAAATAATAACAATAACTACCAGACAGATAAAAAGAGAGACAGAGAGAAAAAGTAAAAGAAATGAATGAAAATTTGTATAAAAAATTTGACAAATTAATTAAAATAAAAAATATGGGTATTTAAAAAATTTGTTAATTAATAAATAATTATTTAATAGTTTGTTTGTGATAAATATATATTAATAAATGTAAAGGATAAATTAAAAATCATTAAGCCATCTTGCGACGGGGCGACACACTCTCTCGCCATCTGATTGTAAATTTTATACACCGATTCGTCCAATCCCTGACAAAAGCGCGCTTTTATTATTATATTGTATATATAACACACAGATTTTATAGATGCTACTTTCGCTTTGATTGTTGTATTTGTGTGTATGAATTTTACTCCCTTTGTTTGAAGATTTTTTTATTTTACTCTAAGCAAACAATAAAATATATATCTACTTTAATAAAAAATAGCTTTAAATTAAATTAATTACCTCATTAATATGTAGATTAATAAATAATTTAATAGGTTAATCAATTGAGAATGATTTTTATTAAACAAAAATAATTTTAAAGAGCTAAAAAATAAATATAAATTTACAAGTTGCTAAGGAAAGAAAAGAAGGGGAATGTCAGTCAGCTGTAAATTGTGTACAATTTGTGTTGGAACACATTAATATGTCAAACTACCAATTGTCAATATCATATGGTCTCATAATACAGTGGTAGCAACACATTTGTTGTTTATACACTGATACAAAAAAAAATAATAAATACAAAAAATATATTATATTTACCAAAATAATTATTAAATTTAAAAAAAAAAAAAATGAATTAACCTTATTTTTTGACACATTCTCCATAAAACAATGAAAAATTTAATAAAATAAATAAAAATAATAATCATAAATAATTGTTGTTGATAAAATTAATAATTATAATTGTTAAATAATTTATTTATTTAGCTATTTTTTAATTAATAAACACAATAAAAGTTGAAAAAAATGAGTAAAAATTTATAAAATCTCAATGAACGTGATTTAAATGTAAATAGTCTGTATCAACGGTCGGCGTTGTATTAGACATAAAATAAATGGTCTAGGTTATAATGTACCAATGAGGATGTATGATAAAGTCACGTGTATATATTGACCAATGAAAATTGACGAGTGTCAACGGCGTCCACTTAACCGAGACACCACCAGTCAGGCATTTTCTGACAAGCGTAGAAAAACTCTCGTCAACAGGACGGCCGCCATTTTACGTTAGGCCGATAACTCGCGCGGTGTGTGTTGTGAACACCCCATCGCGACATATAAACTTTTGTGAATTTAATAAATTTTTTAAATAAATTAATTTCGGCAAAGTGCCGTTTTGTTATCACCTCGTAAAATTATTTAAACAAATCACACATTGCAACATTATCACGAGGGAAAGCAAGTGCAAATGGATTGATAAGGATTACACAAAAAAAGAGAGAGACAAGAAGAAGAAAAAAAAACCAGCAAATAATAATAACATCAACATATAATAATAATAATAATTGAAAAAATTAAATATAAAACAAAATATACATTGAATTATTGTGATGTGATATTATATAAAATAATATTATTAAAAAAAATGTACGCGTCTATTTTGCGCGCCCATTAAACCAAGGTGTTACAGACATAAATGAATGAAGAGTAAGTGCTGGTAAATTAGTTTTGTGTAGTGTGTTTAATATTAGTTAAAGATGGTGCCAGTTGCCGTCGCGGGTGCGTTATCGTCGCTGGCTGGTTGAAAAGTTTTAACGGCGTGCACCCAGCCAGTCTGACACGGTGTGTTGATCAGTGTTGATCACACTTCATCCATCAAATAAACCAAAATTCAATTTTTTTTTTTTTTTTTTTTTTTCAACAAATTTATATTTAACCAAAAAACAACAACAACAAACATCTCATTCAAACAAATATTTATACAAAATAAATAACAACAACAACGACGACGACAACAACAACAAAACATCAATGTTTTTGTGTATGTGTATATATTATTAATATGTGTGTGTGTGTGTTTGTTTGTTTATAAATAAATTTTTTAAATAAAAGAAAAAAGTTTTTATTTATTGGTTATATTTTTTTTTTTGTTAATAATTAAAAAGTAATAACCAACAGAGCAAAAAAAAAAAAGAGAAGAAGAAGAAGTTTATTAAAATGAGAAAAAAAGAGAGAAAAAACAACATTGATAGTGAAACAGTATAAAAAAAAAAATAAATAGAAAAATAAATATATATTATCTAGCTTTTAATATATATATTTTGATGATTAATTAAGTGCGTGTAAATTCGCGCTGACTTTGCTGATTTATCATCTCGTGGAAGGGCCATCGCGTCGAAGCAGCGTTGCCCGCCGCCGCGATCATCCTCACAACCTAAGCGCTACGATCGCTTCAATTTGTGACTCCGGCTGTTGTACGCAATTTTTTTTTTTTCTCATCATCCATTATTTAATAATTAATTCAACAAAATCTACCTATCAATATTAAAATTAATATCAAAATTTGATAATACAAAGCAATAAAACAACAACAACAAAATATAAACAAAAAATATATTAATATATTTAAAAAAAAGCAACAACATACACACAAGGTGGTTATGTCAAAAAGTAAAATAATTTTATTGGACATACTGATGTGTATATTTATTGACTAATGATTATCATCAAAAATAAAAAAATAAAAAAATAACCTAAAAAAAGAAGAATTAATTGTTGTTTTTATGTGGTGTTTATATAAACAAAATAAACAAGTGATACATGGATATTTGTGGTGCTGATGGTGATAATTATTAATGGAGTTAATTGAGATCATTATTTGATCTCAATAAATGATATTTAATTTATAATGCCCGATGGCTGATGCCGATGCAAAGCGTGTACGAGGACGCTTAGCACGCCGCGTTTATTTACAAAATTGTTTATATCAAAATTGTAATAATGAATTTAACGCGGTAGGAGATTTTCTCCACCGCGTATACGAGGATTTATCAAAAGCCTCATTTTATTTGACAAATATTAAACATAACATTGGTGGACCAGACAAATAGTAAATTCTTTTTTTTTTTTCTCAATTTTTTTTTTCCTTTTTTTTTTTACATTTAAAATATAGTAATTATATTGACATAATACCAGTAATTGGTATTTATTGTATATATCAAATGAAGATATATAAACAAATGTATTTAATATAAATAAATATAATATTTTGACTTAATATTAAAAAACAGAAGAGAAAACAAAAAACATAAATTTAAAAAAAAAACGTCGTGGAGTCGTTATTTTTATCAAGTGTTGATTGTTGGTGTGTCGTCAACAATAATCCCTCAATCAAAATATTGTTATTAATTTATTAAATTATCATCTATATCATGGCTGATCATATGGTTGATGGACCGCCTAATAAGCGTCCAAAACTTGGAGACACATTTCAAGGACCTTCTGATTCTTCAGGTGAGTTTTTTTTTTTGACCTTAAATTATTTTAATTTTTTTCTATTATTTTTATGTTAAATTTTTTGTTTCAAGTTATTTTTTATTAAAGCCATTATTATCTCAACAAAGTTGATTATTTTTTTTTGACAATTTAAGCTGTCAATTATTAGACTCCATAAGGTTCAAATACATGACAGTCAAAAGTCGCATTTTGTCTACGTTAACGTCCACAATATTGCATTAATTTTTACATGTTAAAAAACAATATTAAAATGTTTAAACATTTTGTTGAGATAAATAATTTTTATTAATTATTATTATTCGCATGTAGTTTACATTAATTAATCTATTTTTTTATAATTAAATATAATTTTTATTAATTAGTTAAACTTATAAATTGGTCAATGTAGCTTTTTTTTTCCTCTAGTTAACTTTTGTAAATATACATGTTAATAATGATAATAATTTTTCCAATAATATTGTAATTATTTTTTAAATATTATTTTCTTGAATATATTATTAATAATAATAATTTTAGAATTGTAGCGCATGTTGTATGTATAGTTATTATACAAGCATTTTTTGATGATGAAAATTATTTATTTATTTATTTTTTTTTTTTAAATTTATTATAAAATCTATTAAAATTATTGTTTTTTAATTTTTTTTTATTGTTGCTCGCATGAGCTACTGCACTAACTGTTTTTTCTTATAAAAAAAAACAATATCCACCCGAGTGCTATTATTTATTATTTAAAAAAAAAAAACCAGTCATTTTTTGTTCAAAAAATCATAAATAAAATTATTTTTTATTATTTTTTTTTTTTTTTGATAAATAATTAATTTTTTAAAAGTAATAATAAAGAGAAAAATAAATGAAATAAACAAAAAAAAAAATAATCGACAAAGATTGATACAAAATTATTAAAAGCAAAAAAAAAAAAACAAAAATTCTAAAAAATAAAATGTGATATGTAGTGAATATGGCGCCTATAATGATGCACCATTCTTATAACTATGGGGGAGGTGGCAGTGGTAACTTACAACAAATGCAGGGCCCACAACAACAACAACAACAACAGCAACAACAACTACATCTGCAACAGCATCAAATGCAGCAACACTGGAACAACAGTAACACCCAAAGAAGAAGTAAATATCATCAAAGAAAGATAAAAAAAATTAAACAATCAAAACTATAATTAAAAGAAAAAAAAAAGAAGCTGATTTTAATGACAAATAAATGTTATTAATTATATTATTTTTTTTAATTTTATTTTATTCGTTAAATATTATTCATTTTAAAAGCAAAATTCACTTGCCCTCCCCAAAAAAATCTTGACATCATCATTTTTTCATTAAAAAAAAAATCATAAAAATTAAATGGATTATTTTGATTTGTGACGAGAAAATTATATCACAAATAAATGAGCACCACAAATATTAAAAAAAAAAGCTGGACAGGCAAATGACAAATATAATAATTGAAAAATAAATAATAAAATATTTAAAAAGACATGCGGCAACACACACATTCGCTTATGAAGAAAATATGAAATAAATTAATATCTAAAAATCAAGAAGAAATAATATTTGGGTATGACTGTGTTTAATGAAAAAATATAAAACAAATAAATAAACAAACAAAGTGCAATTAAAACTAATAAAAAAGTTAATTTATTTTATTTAAAAAATTATTTTTTTTACATGTGTGTAGATAGTTTTGATATATTTTTAAAAAAAGATCCAAAAAAATATTTAGTAAATTAGTAATTGTCTTATAATTTCATTGATATATTTACTCGGGTGCCTTTTGTTATAAACAAATTTTGAAAAATTGTTTTAAAATTTCTTCGCATGACTTGTACTATCTTTGAAGTTTGCATAAATATCGTAGCTCTTGGCTGCTTTTTGATAGCACGAATTTACAACAACGTTTGCGGTTTATTTAAACAAAAAAAAAAAATTATAACAATTTATAATAATTATTATTTAACGTGCGGTGTATTGTCTCATGTCTTATTTTTTTATTTTTTAGTCATTTATTTATTTTTGTCTGTACCTTGAAATCCTCATGATGTAGAAAATGCTCTTGTTTGTATTATTGCTCTATGTGTTTTGAAATGTTTTTTTTTATATAAATATTCAGTAGAGTATAAATTATTAATTATCATTTAGATTACTTAGATAACAATTATTGAAAAATAAAAAAAAAGCTTGATAAATCAGAGCAGCTATGGTGACGGTACTAATAATACCATCATTATTAAATAAACTAACAATGACATTGGTGTCTTTGGTACATCATTAACTTGAAAGAAGAAAAAAAAATATAAAAGAATTAAATAATGATTGTTGATTATTAGCTCAAATATATCTTATATAAATTAAATTTAAAAAACACAAAAAAATTATTAAATTTGTGAATGTGTTATTAATGTTTTTGTTTTTTTTTTTCTTAACATTTATTTTCTTAGATTATATAACAAACAATGACATGTTTGATCTTGAAAATGATCTTCCTGATGATTTGTTATCATCGGGTTCTTGGAGTTCAGCACCTGAAAGTGCAAAACCACCGGCGACAGGTCCTGGACCAGGTCAACAAAATGGAGCATTAGACTCGGAAATACGTCAGCATGTTCAACAACAACAACAACAACAACAGCAACAACAACAACAACAACTTTCACATCATCTCCTCCAACAGCAACAACAGCAACAGCAGCAACAACAACAACAGCAGCAGCAGCAGCAACAACAGGTAATAAATAAATAAATAAATAAATAAATAAACAAATGATTAATCAAGTGAATTTTGTAATGCATTTTATTTTAAAAATATATTTATTTTAATTTTTAAATTATCAGGGAAATAAAAATCTCGTGGCAAATTCATTGGTCATGGCAGCAGGTTCATTAAATAGTAAAAGTCCAAATATGCAATCACCACCAAATGTATCAGTATCAAAAAATGTTGTTGATCAACAGATGGTTGTCAGTTTGGGTAATTTGCCAAGTAGTATTGCAAGTTCATTAGCAAATAATCAAATGTCATTAGTTAATTCAATGGGTGGTTTACAACCGTCATCAATGAGTATGGCTGGTAGTAATCCATCAATGTCAATGCCAAGTGGTGGAATGAATTCTGCATTAATTATGACAAGTAGTGCAACTGGTAATAATAATAATATGGGTGGTATGGCTGGTGGTGGTTTAGTTGTTGCAAATAGTTTAAATAAACAACCACTAAATACTGTTACAATGATGGGTCCTAATTCACAAGGTGTACATCATCAACAAGGTCCACATGGAGTTGGTCAAATGCAAAATGGTCCAAGTTTAATAAATGCAAGAGCTGCTGCAATGCAACAACAACAACAGCAACAACAACAGCAGCAGCAGCAACAACAACAACAACAACAACAACAACAACAAGCACATATGGTTGGACCAACGAGGGGACAATCACCACATCAACAATTACATCAAGGTGGTATTGTTGGTGCTGGACAAGGTGGTCCAAGAATGCAAGCACCTCCAAATATGCAACAAAATATGACAAATATGAATCAATTAAATTCTTCCGGTCCTTATGGTTATGTTAATCCACTTCAAAGAGGAGTTGGACCAAATATGGCAATGCAAGGTGGACGTTTTAGTGGACCAGGTGTACCAATGGTTAATGCTGGTATTGGTAATGTTGGAAATGTTGGAAATGTTGGAAATATTGGTGGTGTAGGTGGTGGAGTTGGTGTAGGTAATGTTAATGTTAATGTTGGTGGTCAAGAAGGTGGAATGGCACAACAAACACAACCACCAACACCAAGTCCAGCACAACCACAATCTGGTGCACCAACTGGTGGTCAACCAGGTCCACAACAAGCAACACAAGGACAATCAACTGGTAATACACAAACAAGTGGACAACCAGCTGATCCAGAACATCGTAAATTAATTCAACAACAACTTGTATTATTATTACATGCACATAAATGTCAAATACGTGAACGTTCAGCAACAAATGGTGAATCATGGCGTTGTACATTACCACATTGTAAAACAATGAAAAATGTATTGACACATATGACAACATGCGAAGACGGTAAAGAATGCTCAATGCCACATTGTAGTTCATCTAGACAAATAATAACACATTGGAAACAATGTCAACGCACTGATTGTCCTGTATGTTTACCATTAAAACAAGCTGATAAAATGAAAGCAGCAACCAATGCTAATGCAAGAACAGCTGTTGCAACTGCTACAAATCAGCAAACAAATAATAATAATAACAACAATAGTAATAGTAATAATAATAATAACAATAGTAGCAACAATAACAATATTAATAATACCAACAGCAACAATAATAATAGTAATAGTAGTAGTAATAATAATAATAACAACAATAATAATAATAATAACAGTAATAATAATAATAATCAGCAACAACCAAGTCCAAGTCAATCAGAAATGCGTCGTGCATATGATTCATTGGGTATGCAATGTCCAACAACAACACCAGGTTTAATGCCCGGTGGTTTAGGACGTGGTATACGTGGTCCTGGACCAGTTATGCAAGGTCCACCGCCAGGTGCAATGACACCAACTGATGTAAGACTTGCACAACCACAAACTGTTCAACAAAGTGGTATTGTACAACCAGTATTAACTAGTAATCAACAAGTTATTGCTCCAAATGTATCATTACCATTAAATTCTGATCCAACAACAGTATCAGCACCAGTTGTTAATCAAAATGTAACAACAACTGGTTCAGTAACAATACCACCACAACCTCAGCAACAACAACAGCAACAACAGCAACAACAACAACAACAACAACCACCATCATCAATAGCAGCCAATATTCATCAATCAGTTAATATGCAACAATTATTTGGTTTAAATGAATCTGGTCAACCAGCAAATATTAGTGAAAATCGTTTACCAAGTTTACAATTACCTGGTGGTTTAAATGCTGGACAAGTTACAGCAAATCCAGTACAAGGAACAAAAGAATGGCATCAATCAGTAACACCAGATTTACGTAATCATCTTGTTCATAAATTAGTACAAGCAATATTTCCAGCACCAGATCCACAAGCAATGTTTGATAAAAGATTGCATAATTTAGTTGCATATGCGAGGAAAGTTGAGGGTGATATGTATGAAATGGCTAATTCAAGATCTGAATATTATCATTTGTTGGCTGAAAAAATATATAAAATTCAAAAAGAACTTGAAGAAAAACGTCAAAAACGTAAAGAACAACAATTAGCTCAGCAGCAACAACAACAACAACAGCAACAGCAGCAACAACAGCAGCCATTAGGGCCAGGTGGTCCTCCACCTGGAGTGAGGCCGTGCGTACCACCAAATGTTGTTAATCCAGCAGTTCCATCACCCAGACAAGTACCTCCAAATTTACGTAGTCATTCACCGGGTATGGTACAAATTGGAAATATGCCAGGTATGCCAGGTTTACAACATAATCGTATGCAATTTCCTGGTCAACAACAACAACAGCAACCACAATCACAGCCATTACAAAATCCTCAACAGCAATCAATTTCAGGTCAACAAACACAACCAGGAATGCTTGTTGGACCACCTGGACCAAGTCCAAATGCTCAAGCAAACACAAATTCAAATATGGTTAATAATCCTGGTTTAATACCATTTGCTTCACAACAACAACAACAAATGTCACAAGCAAATTTAACAACATCAACAACATCATCATCGGCAACTACTAGTCAATTTCCCACGTCAAATGGTACTTCAGGTTTACCAAATACATCACCAGTACAAAATCAACATCAATTTCCAGATATGGTTAAAGCAAGATTACAACAAGTACATCAACAACAACAATTACAGCAAGCTCAAGCTGTTCAACAACAACAACAAGCACAAGCACAAGCTCAAGCTCAAGCTGTACAACAACAACAGCAGCAGCAGCAGCAGCAACAGCAACAACAACAACAACAACCACCAAGTACACCGGTGCAAAATACAAGTTCAATTCCTCAAGCACCATCGCCTTTTAGTAGTTTACAACAACAAAATAATCAAACAAATCAACAATTTTCAAATACACGGCCAATATCATCAACCACACCAAATGACAATGGTATACCATCTGTAAATACACCACAAACAATACAACAACCATTAGCATCAAGTGGACCAAGTCCAGGACCACAATCAATAACAGCAACAACAACACCAACACCAACTCCAACACCAACAACAACAACGACAACAACGACAAATGGACCACAATCATTATTATCAATATCAACACCACCATTATTACCATCAACACCACCACGTTCATCAACAACACCATCACCAACTGGTGGTATTGCATCACTTGGTAAAGGTATGACATCACAAGAAAGAGCAGCACTTAATGCACCACGTAATTCATCAATGTCATCACAAATGGCTGCATTAGCTGCATTAGATAATGAAAGTTCACCAAGTCCACCAACAAATAATAATAATAAAGGTAAATTAGATTCAATTAAAGAAGAAAATATTAAAATGGAAATAAAACAAGAAGATTTTGGTGATAATAATCATCGTATGGATGGTGGTAAAAATGTTAATGAAGTTGGTGTTAAAAGTGAAATAAAAACTGAACCAATGGATGAAACAAGTAGTGATGGTAATAGTGGTAATATTGGTGGTAGTAGTAGTAATAATAATAATAGAGATGATACTATATCAATAAAAGAAGAACCACGAACACCAATGTCAAGCAGTGGTAGTGGTGATACATCATCTGATACAAAACCAATGGTACCAGAACCAATACAACAACAAACGGGCACGTCAATTGACAAAAAACAATTGTGCTTATTTAAACCAGATAAACTAAGACAAGCACTTATGCCAACGTTTGAAAAATTATATAGACTTGTACCAGAATCATTACCATTTCGTCAACCAGTTGATCCACAAGCATTGGGCATTCCAGATTATTTTGATATTGTTAAGAAACCTATTGATTTATCAACAATTAAAAAAAAACTTGACACAGGACAGTACAGTGATCCATGGGAATATGTTGATGATGTATGGTTAATGTTTGATAATGCATGGCTTTATAATAAAAAAACATCACGTGTTTATAAACATTGTACAAGATTATCAGAAGTATTTGAACAAGAAATTGATCCAGTTATGCAATCGCTTGGCTATTGCTGTGGTAGAAAATATACATTTAATCCACAAGTATTGTGTTGTTATGGAAAACAATTGTGTACAATACCAAGAGATGCTAAATATTATTCCTACAAAAACAGGTCAGTTTTATTATTTTATTATTAATTATTTAATACTATATATAAATAAATGCATAATAATTATTAATAGTTATTAACAATAACAACAACAATAACAACAATATTATTATTATTCTAAAATTTGTTTATTAATTTTTTTTGTTTTTAACTTGGGAGAGAAAAAAAAAGAAAAACTTTTATTACAAGTAATTGTTGTTATTTTTAATATTATTATTAATTTATTTATCATATTATTATTAATCAAACATAATACATTTCATTTGTTCTAACATAATCCCTTTTTTTTTCTATTTTTTTTTTTTTTTGTTTTTCTCTGTCTTTATGTCGAATTAATAATGAAACATGGAAAAAAAAAAATATGTAAACATTTACACATTCTTGTTTGTCACTTGGTCCTTGTGTTACATCCTGACGTCCTTAATTTATTTGTCATCTTGGATAATAAATATTTGGATATGATAAAATAATAATTTTTCAAAATCTAAAAAATTAATTTAACCAAAAAACAAAAATTAAATTAATTAATTAATAACTTTGGATGATACTACGATAATTGGGATAATTATAAATCTAAATTAATTATGGATTGGTATATCTGTGATTATTAATATTATGAATTAAAGAAACAGTATAACAAGTTATGTTCCTTCCTCTGACAGATACACCTTCTGTCAGAAATGTTTCAGCGACATTCCTGGTGATACTGTTACCTTGGGAGATGATCCCACTCAACCACAAACGTAAGCATATAAATATTTATTTATTTATTTATTTATAACTAAATAATTATAAACAATATATATTATAATTAATAAAAATTAATTTTATTTTTCTAGTGCTATTAAAAAAGTCGAATTTCTTGAAATGAAAAATGATCATTTAGAATTGGAACCATTTGTTTATTGCTCTGATTGTAAAAGAAAAGTTCATCAAATTTGTGTTCTTCATATGGATTCAATATGGCCACAAGGGTAATTAATTAATTAAATTTAATTTAATAAAAAAATATATATATATTTAATGATGAAATAATTTAATGTTGTTTATTTTTATTTTTTCAACAGACATACCTGTGATAATTGTTTAAAGAAAAAAGGCCAAAAACGAAAAGACAATAAATTTAATGCAAAACGTTTGCCAGTTACAAAATTAGGTACATATATTGAAACACGTGTTAATAATTTTCTACGTAAAAAAGAATCACGTGCTGGTGAAGTTGCAATACGTGTTGTTGCATCAAGTGATAAAGTTGTTGAAGTTAAACCTGGTATGAGAAGTAGATTTGTTGAAAATGGTGATATGCCTGGTGAATTTCCATACAGAGCTAAAGCATTATTTGCATTTGAAGAAATTGATGGTACTGATGTCTGTTTTTTCGGTATGCATGTACAAGAATATGGAAGTGAATGTACACCACCAAATACAAGACGAGTTTATGTTGCATATCTTGATTCAGTACATTTTTTCGATCCAAAACAATTTAGAACAGCTGTTTATCATGAAATATTACTTGGTTATTTAGATTATGCTAAACAACTTGGGTAAATATATTTATAATTTATAATTAATTAATTGATGATGATTATTATTATGATTATAACGAATATCATATTAATTTTATATTTTACATTTTTTAGATATACAATGGCTCATATTTGGGCATGTCCACCATCTGAAGGTGATGATTATATATTTCACTGCCATCCACAAGATCAAAAAATTCCAAAACCTAAACGCCTTCAAGAATGGTATAAAAAAATGTTGGACAAAGGAATTGTTGAACGAATAGTACTTGATTACAAGGTTAGTTTGTTTATTTAATTATTTATATTTTTTTAGTCCCTGTGTTGTTTGTATAATGTAAATTTTTTTTTATACAATTGTCTGAAGGGACTTGATATTAATTTGCCAGTAGCAATAATTTATGTTTTTAATATTTTACAATATATTTTAAACACTTGATTGACTGGTTACATGAAAATAGTATTTTTATTTTTATTTTTTATTTCAAAAATAATAATTATAATTTATTAAAATGTGTGTTGAATGTATTTTTCATTAGGATATTTTAAAACAAGCAATGGAGGATAAATTATCATCAGCAGCTGACTTGCCATATTTTGAGGGTGATTTTTGGCCAAATTCATTGGAAGAAAAAATTAAAGAACTTGATCAAGAAGAAGAAGAAAAACGTAAACAAGCTGAGGCAGCTGAAGCTGCTGCAGCAGCAACAAATGCAATATTTTCAACAGCTGATGAATCAGAAACTGGGTCAGATGGTAAGAAAAAAGGACAAAAAAAAGCTAAAAAATCAAATAAATCAAAAGCAAATCAACGTAAAAATAGTAAAAAATCAAATACACCACAAACGGGAAATGATTTATCAGCAAAAATATTTACTGAAATGGAAAAACATAAAGAAGTATTTTTTGTAATAAGATTACATAGTGCTCAAAGTGCAGCAAGTTTAGGTCCAATACAAGATCCTGATCCAGTAACAAATTGTGATTTAATGGATGGACGTGATGCATTTTTAACAATGGCACGTGAAAAACATTATGAATTTTCATCATTAAGAAGAGCGAAATTTAGTTCAATGTCAATGCTTTATGAATTACATAATCAAGGATCAGATAAATTTGTCTATACATGTAATAATTGTAAAAGTCATGTTGAAACAAGATTTCATTGTACAGTATGTGATGATTTTGATTTATGTATTAGTTGTAAAGAAAAAGATGGTCATTGTCATCAAATGAAAAGACTTGGTTTTGATTTGGATGATGGTTCATCACCAGCAAATTCAAAACAACAAAATCCACAAGAAGCTAGAAAATTATCAATACAAAGATGTATACAATCATTGGTGCATGCATGTCAATGTCGGGATGCAAATTGTCGTTTACCAAGTTGTGGTAAAATGAAAAGAGTTGTTACACATACTAAAGTATGTAAAAGTAGAACAAATGGTGGTTGTCCAATATGTAAACAACTTATTGCACTTTGTTGTTATCATGCTAAACACTGCCAAGAAACAAAATGTCTCGTACCATTCTGTTCAAATATAAAACACAAATTGAAACAACAACAATTACAACAAAGATTACAACAAGCACAATTATTAAGAAGAAGAATGGCTGCAATGAATGGACGTCAAACTGGTGCTCAAGTTAATGCAATACAAGGTAGTCAACCAACACCAACAACACCAATACCACAACAGCAACAACAGCCACCAGCTCCACCACCACAAGCACAACAACAATCTCTACCACAACAACAACAACAACAACAACAACAACAACAACAACAATCTCTACCACAATCATTACCACAATCACAACCATCTATACCAATGAGTGGTGGTGGTGGTGTTGGTATTGGTATTGTTGGTCCTGGTGGTGTTGGAGGTAATGTTATTGGTGGTATTGCTATGAAACCAGGCATAAGTCCAACAAATTTACCATCACCACATCAAACTGGTATTGGTTTAAAACCTGGTACACAAACACCACCAGCACATGTATTACAAGTTGTTAAACAAGTACAAGAAGAAGCAGCAAGACAACAAGCACCACATGGTGGTTATGGTAAAGTTAATCAATCAAATATTGGACCAGTTGGTGTACAGGGTGGTGTTGTAGGTAATATTGGTGGTAATGTTAATATTGTTGGTGGTGTTATGCAACCACCAACAATGCAACGTTCAATGCCTGTACAAATGTCAAATAATCCACAAGGTACACATCTTATGCCAATGGAACAATGGGGACCAAGATATCAACCAAATGCTGTTATGCAACAAAATCCTGGTCTTCGACAACAAGCACCACAACAAATAATGCAACAAGTACAACAACAAGTACAACAGCAGCAGCAGCAACAACAACAACAACAAGTACAGCAGCAACAACAACAACAAGTACAACAGCAACAAGTACAACAACAGCAACAACAACATCCTGGTCAACCTGGATTAAATATGGGAGTTGGTCCCATGTCAAGGCTACCAAGTGTTATTGGAAGTGGTGTTGTACCTGGTGGTGGACCTGGTGTAGGACCACCAAATGCAAATGTAAATATGCAATCAAAACAACCACTTCAACAATTATTACAAACACTCAGAAGTCCAAGTACACCAGAACAGCAAAGCCAAATATTACAAATACTCAAAAGCAATCCACCTTTGATGGCTGCATTTATAAAACAAAGACAGCAACAAAGTGGTCAACAACATGCTGGAGCTGTTAATCAAATGGGTCCTAGTCAACAACAACAACAACAGCAACAGCAGCAACAAAATGCTGGTAATTTGCAACATATGATGGCCCAACAACAGCAGCAGCAACAACATCCGCAACAACAAGTTCCTCATTCTCAACAACAACCAAGCAGGATACAAATTCAAGCAATGTTATCACAACAACAAGCAAATCAACAACAACAAGCTAATCAACAGCATCAAGGCAATCAACAGCATCAAGCTAATCAACAGCATCAAGCCAATCAACAACAATTACAATGGTATAAACAACAACAAGCAATGAGACAACAACAACAGCAACAACAGCAGCAACAACAACAGCAGCAACAGCAACAACCGTTTACCCAACCACCAGCTCCACCATATGGCCAACAAAGGGCCATTAGGCCACTACTTGGTAATTATTTAATGAAAATTAATTAATAATATTTATGAATTGAATTGAATTGAATGAATGAATTAAAATAATTAATGTATTTTTTAATCAATAGGTTATGGTGGTTTTAATGATCAATCATATGGTCAACCTGGTTTAAAACCAACACCTCCACCAGTGCAATCACCACAGGGTGTTATGGGACCACCTGGTATATTAGGACAACAACAATTAATACAAGCTGGTCGTTCACCACCACCAATACGTTCACCACAACCAAATCCATCACCAAGACCCGTACCATCACCACGTAATCAACCAGTACCATCACCACGTTCTGGTCCAGTACCATCACCTCATCATCATCCATCACATGGTACACCAACACATTCACCAGCTCATGAATTAAGTGGACCAAGTGAAATGATGCTTTCACTTGGTGCTGGTAGTGGTCCACCAACTGGTCATCCAGTAACAATGCCACATCATCCATCACCAGTACCACCAGCATCAAGTGGTAATGATCAAAATGATGTTACACCAATGACACCACAAGATCAATTATCAAAATTCGTTGAAGGATTGTAGTGATTGTTTGCCGTATGATCGATCCCAATTATTCAAATGATCGACAACGAACAAATTAGTGACAAGACGCTTTAAATCAAGTTTATTTTTTTTATTATTTTTTTTTTAATATATAAAACAGTGATTGCACTTGAATTTAATATTCATTGACGGGATTTGAAACTATTGTGGCGCCAATCATTGCATTTTTTTTTTTATATTTAAAAACAAATTATGTGCGCGATAAAATGATGTTGATGAAGATGATGATGATGATGGTGATGTTATGTTCCTAAGTCTCGTGATAAAAAAAAAAAAAAAAAAGTCTCTCCTGACTTGTAGATTTGTACACAAATAAAAAATTGATTACTTATATATATTATTATGTTTAAAAAAGATTAAAAAAATAAAAAAATAAAAATAGAATAATAAAATAACAATTATAGATAATAAAATAAATTAATTTAATATTTTAAATAAAAAGTCATCAATAAAGGTAAACACATACACATACATACACACATAAATATAATATTATTAATGAAATTTTTGTTGTAATATTTTATGTGTATACCAATTGATGAATGCATGTTTATTGAGAAGAGTGTGTATTTGTGTGTTGTGTGTTTTGTGTTGTGTGTTACCTTTTGCGATAACATTTTCCGAGCCAAGGGTCAAAACGCGTGGTTATACTAATCAATTTCCCGGTGACGTTGACTGCAAAAATAATAAATAAACAGAATTTTTACTGAACTGGTGCGTGATATAAATTATTTAAAAAAAATAAAAAATAAAAAAAAAAAAAAAAAAGAGGATAAATGAAATGTTGAAAGTATATGTATATTGAGTTGCTGATTGTCTGATTTATTTAGAAAAAAAAAAAGTAAAATGAATTTTCAATATAATAATGTGTGAGTGAGTGTCTTGTTAATAATAATGTGACTAATTGGTGCGGCTTAGTTATATATCAAATGCCGAATGGGATTTTTAAATAATGCTAAAGAACCTCAAAGACTAAACGAAATTTTAGTCGAAATATTTCATAGACAAAGACTATCTCGCCACACCAAAACATATTTTTTCTTTTTAGATATTTTCTCTCCCTTTTTTTGCCTGTTTAAAATGACCCCTTGCCACTATATGTTTCCACCCAACAATTAATTATATTATATAATAAACAATGTAAAAAAAAAAAAAAAAAGAAAAAACAATTCTCGTAACTGCTGCTTTGCGGACTCGAGCGATATCGTACAAATGTGTTGTGTATACTTAACGTTAAATAATATTTAAGTATAATATCATTGAATGCAGCTAAAGCAATCATTTTTTTTTTTTTTTTTTTAAATTATTATTTTTTTTTTATTATTATTATATAAATATCAATTTTTCTTAGATGACAAAAATGTTATAATGATTTATAAATATATACAAAAAATAAAATAATAACAAAAGTGTTGCATAGTTGGATTCAAAAGCATTTTGTCTTTTTTTTTTTTTTTTTTTTCTTTTTAATATGTTTTAATGTGATTTTTGATAATAATAGCAGCTTATTTGATAATTAATTTATTTAAATTTTTTTATTAACTCATTATTTATTACCAAACTTAATATTCTATATAAAAAAAACAAAATTATATATATTCAATAATGAGTTAGTAATTGAATTTTTTTTTTTTTAAATAATATCTGTTGATAATTCAAATGGTTTGTTATTTTATTATTTATAAATGAAAATAAAAAGTGAATTAGAGAGAGAGAGAGAGAGGAAATAAATAAAATAATTATTTGTAAAATCGTGTTGACTGTAAAGAGTATTTCGAAGTCGCCGGGCTCTCCGTGTGTACAGACCAATCAAAAATAAAAAAAATATGTTGCTTATGGCGAAAACGAATTATTGTACGTGAAACATAAATTTAAGTAGAATGAATGGCAATTGCTTAATAAATAATAAATTTGAAAAACAAAAAAAATGATAAAAACATGTAAAAAAAAAATTATAGAATTTTTAAGTGAACAAAAATAAATAATTAATGTAAAATGAGATAATAAAATAAACAATTTATTAATAGGTAAATTATTATTATAAGAATTCACGTTTAAAAAAAAATGTGTACTTTAAACGTATGAAAATTAATTACAACATTGTAAATATATTAATACTATTACCACAATTATAGTAAAAAAAAAAAAAATACGAAATAATAATGTTTATTATTATTAATTTAATTTTGCTTATATATAAATTTATTGATTATTATTAATTATTATTATTGCAATTAATATAAAAAGAAAAAAAAAAAAAAAACGATAAAGATAATTAAAAGAAAAAAAATCATGAAAATTCTTTACGTTCTTTTCGATTATCGGTCACTCGTGTGTCTGTATGGTTTTCTTAGAAATTTTTTTATTTTCTTTTTTCTAATTACTATTTAATTTAAAAAATAATAATAAATAAATAATCATTGTTGTTATTTTTTATTCAGTATAAGAGAGAGAAAGAGTTTATATACTCAATTTTATTTTTCTTACAATTTTTATTATTTTAGTTTATTAAATATATATCATTATTATTATTAATAAATTAATATTATTTTTTATTCAGTTTTATTGAATTTTTGACAATATATATTGCAGTTTTTTTTTTATTTTTGTCCCATATACTTTTATTTTTAATTTAATATTAATTAATTTTTAAAATAAAATTTATTTACTTTTTTTTTCTTATTTTGCTGTTTCATTTCGACGCGGGTGGCCGAGATTTAATTAAAAAAAGGAAAATAAAAACAACAATAATAATAACGTAATTAAAATGATACGAAAATTAATACGTTAATTATAATTACTATTATTATTATGGGTTAAATAGACAGGAGTATACCGATCAACTCGTGAAATGCAAATATTTTTATTTTTGTTTATTTTTTTTGTTTAAATTTGCAATATAAATATAAAAAAAAAAAAATTATCAGTGAATGAATGATGTTGCAGTAAAGATATCTAGATTGTCAATAATTGAAATAAACTACTAATTATTTATTATTATTAATAATTAATAATTTAAAACCCAAAAAGTATTTGGATTTAGTATGGCTGTGTTTAGGGGAGTGTTGTAAATCTGAATTATTAAAATTGGGTGTTGATATATTAATTTAAATTATTAATATAAGTTTATAGATAAAAATTTAATATACATAATTAATTATTTAATTAATTTATGTTAGCACGCTGAGCGTATACCAACGCCTGATTGAAGTCGAACAGATTTTTTAAAATTGAAATATTAAAAATATGACAAAACAAACACAAAAAAGATACAAAAAAATATAAAAAATAAAAAAAAAACAATATAATTAAATTGATTGACGAAAATTTGAAGCTTTTGGATAAATGATTAATTAATTAATTAATTAAAAAACACAAAGAAAATTTATTATATATCGGCCTATTTTAAAAATTTTTTTTTTCACATTTTTTATTTTTAAACATTGACATAATAAATCCATCATGCTATTTTCGTCATGTCAATTTTTTTTATAATCCATTTTTATGAAACTCAATGAAAAACAATAAAAAAAAAATTGTTATCCTGATAAATAATACGAACAACAATTTTCTCCTTGAACAAAAGAAAAAAAAGTTCTTTTTTTTCTATTTTTTTTCTTTCAAATTTAATAATTTTTATCTAATATTATCTAATTATTAATCAATATAAATTATAGATATTTTTTTAGGTAAAAATCATAAATATAATAATCATTAATTAAATTAAAATTAATAATTTTTAAATATACCACCAAAATATATATATAATTTTTTTTTTTAATTTTTGTTATTTTCCCTTTTTGAATATGCCTCTAACGGAGTATAAATAAGTTGTTTAATTTTTGATAAATATAATTCACACCTATAGATATATATATATAATTAATTGTTAATCAGATAAATGAAAATAATAATTTTTTAAATATCAAGTACAATTTGCACGTGAGTATAGCAACGAGAAAAAGAGATTAACGTAAAATAAAAAAAATCGGAAATGTAAATATATAATTTATAATTTATATATGCATTAATAAAATAATAATAATAATTAAATGTATATTAATAAGTAGTTTTGAAAATTAAATAAATAAAAAAATATTTATTTATTATTATAATTACTGATAGATATAAGTGTATGACCGGAAAAAAAATAATTATAAATAATAATTTCGATGGCTCGGACGTAAAGCGCTCAATGTACAGATACGTATTAAAATATCTTCTTGTTCTTTGTACCCTTAATAATTAAATTTAATAAATAATATAATATATATATTTAATTAACAATATTGCAAGTATGAAAAATAAAAAATATTAAATGCTGGTCGTATATGTATAGACATTGAATATTTAAAAATATACACGATCATAGAAAATAAAAAAAATAATAAAATTTTCATTTTTTTATTTATACCAGTCAAGTTAATTTTTAATTATTTGTTTATTATTAATTATTATTAATGATTATTTTTTATATTTTAAAAATTCATTTGTGTTTTTTTTTTTTAATATAGTTATTCGAATTTTATTGTAAGAAGAATAATGAACACTCGTCTCATCGCTGCAGAGTGCGCAGACTTTTTATTCGTTTAGTCGAAAAAATTTATATAAAATTGAATCGAATGGAAATTTAAGAACAACAATCAGCCCAACAATAAGAACAAGTACACGAACAAAAACAGCCATTAGGTCCAGGATTAATATTCGATGTTATTGGAACATTAGACCAATCTTTTTTATCTGCATGAATTTTTTTTTCAAAACAAAATTATATATCACCTGTAATAAAAAATTTCATTTAAAATTTCATTAAAATAATAAAAAACATTTTTCAATTAACCCCTATGCTTAGAAATTAACAATAATAATTTTTTTTTAATTAAAAAAATAGCAATTATTAAAAAAAAAAAAAAAAAAAACAATTTAAATTTATTTTTGTCTTTTTTTTCACTCTAAATGTAATTTTAAAAAAGGCATTCAAGTTTATGGTGTCGTTGCATAGACAGGTATATTAATAACAAAAAAATAAAATTATAAATAAATAATACAATTAATTAGTAGCAATAATTTAATGACTGTCAACTGTACAATTTTCATTTACTTATCTAATTTATTGAGCCACATTTCATGAAAAATGTTTCAACTCATTTATTATTATAATACTTTAAACTAATCAATTAATAAGCAAAAAAAAAAATTAAATATTTATATATTAAGTCACATTATGAAATACCGATAAATTCATTGTCAATTATTATTTTTTTTAATACAAATTTTATAACAAACGAGTAACACGATTGTTTTTACACAAAAAAATTTCCATCTTTCTCATTTTTTTTTTTTTTAGTTAAGTTTCATTTCATACTTACAAAAATTTAATATTATCATTGTTATTATTATTATTAATTATAATTAATATTATTATTATTACAAAGCGTTTTTTTTTTTTTTTTATTTTTTGTCCTTTTGCAATGATTTTTATGTTTTTTTTTTCAATAAAATTTTGGATTACATGGCTATCCTTGCCTAGTTTAAAAAATGATTATTTTTTTTTAAATTCAATCTAATCAATCTATCAGGATTTATTGGATTATTTAAAATTATATTTGAGTTAACGACATTTATGTGAATCACATTTTATACGCATATACATCAAATGCCATTTAGCCGTATTTTATAAATTTTCATACGGACAATAACATTTTTTTTTCAAAATAATTGTTTATCATTTTTCTCTCTCTTTTTCTCTCTTTCTTTTTGTTATTTGAATTTTTTTTTCTTTTATTTTCGTTTAACTATTTATTAATTTAAATGACTAGTTTTTTTTTTTAATTTTTTTTCAGGGACGGGGATGGTGGTCCATTCTATGGACCAACCATCGCTAGAAAAAAAAGCTAAAAAATAAAAAAAAAACAAATTTCACAAAATTATAATTAATTAATTTATTATTTAATAAATAATAATAATAAATTAATAAATTAATTGGTATATGAAATTTGAGCCTCATTAATGAGAATGTAAAATTTTAATTTTTTTTTTTTTTATTATTCAATTATATTGAATGTTTATTTTAATTATTATTTATAATTTTTTATTGTCAGTTGTCATGGACGTGTCACCAAATTGACTAATACATACGCTTGTTTAAATTTTTATTTAATTAATTTTCTCGTGTGACATGCAACTGCATTTAATATTGAAATATATTTTTTTATTTTTTTATATTAAATTTTTTTTTCTTTGTTCGTTGTGAACAATTAATTGTTATAAATAATAATAATAATTAGCTGTGAATTTTATCATTTCAATAATTGCAAATAAATAGATTAATTTGATTTTTTTTTTTAGTATCAATTTGTTTATATCAAGCTCAAATTTAAATAATGAAAAATCAAATTGAAAAATAATTTTAAATGGCAATTATTCATAAATAAATACGTTTCATTGTTTAATGAATATTTATGTACAAATGAATGTTGTGTGTATTGAAAAAATATAATTTAAAAATACTGAATAATTATTTAAATAATATAAATAAATAAAATTAATTTTAAATAATGAAATAAACATTGCAACGAATCACAGATTGCGCTGACTAAAAATCTTGACTAGCTAATAGAAAAAAAAAAATTAATATAATTATCAATTTACATATACAATTAATAATATTATTAATTAACATTTTTATAATTAATTATATTGTGTGTTAAAAAAAAAGTTAATAAATTATAATTACATCGAGTAGAGATAATATTTTATACAAATAATTGGCTCCATAATAAATTTTGTTTTTTTTCTTTGTAAATTTCGATTATATACTTAATTGTATTAATTGTTAATTAATTTAGAAAAAAAAAATTTCTGCTCTTTTTAGAGATTATTTATTATGGGCCTTGTGTTGTTATAACAAAAAACTGCAACAATTTTATATTATGTATATAATTATACAGCACAAAGAGAGAATAATTTTTTTCGTTTGAAATAAATTGCATTTTTATTTGAATTAAATAAACAAATAATATTTTAAATTATTAATTTGTATTAAATTAATTGAATGTTTGTAATTTAATGAATGATTTTTTGTTTGTCACTTGAAATTTTATTTTGATATTAATATTTAAAAAAATTCTAGTTGAATTTTTAACGGTACGTACACAAGCCATTTTTACACAATTAATTGAACACATCGATAAATTTTAATTTGTGTTCAATTGCCCATGTGTCTTCTAATCTTTGTGTTATTTATCGATGTGTTCAATTAATTGTGTAGAAGTGTGTACAAAAAACAATAATGTTTATGTAAAAGTGCGTGAATCCTATTCAGCCTCAAAAAAAAAAAAAAAATTTCAGTAAATATAAGTGTTTTATTCTAAATTAAATATATATTATTATATTATAAATTATTAGCTAGCTGTACATATATATTATATATGTACTAGCTAATAATTTCGAATATATAATTTTTTAGTTAAATTTATTAATTTTTTTTGTTTTATGTATTGCAATAATGCCGACCATATATTAAAAACAAAAAAAAATTAAATTGAAAATACTGTCGTGGATTTAATCTTGACTATCTACTCAGCCAACTAATTCATTACGGCTTTTCCGATACGGAGAAATTTACGGAAAATACGGGGAAACATTTACAGATTTTACACAAAATGTTTCACCGTAAGTTTTTCCGTGAACCTGTATATCGTAATGTCCCCGTAAATTTCTTCGTACACGGTGACAACACAGCATTACCGTATAATTATTATTATAAAATTTAAATATTTCGAAAAGCATAATAAAAAATTCAATCTATGTAAGAATGACAAATTAATATTGTTGTTAAACTTTTTTTAAAATTCTTTCTTGGTGTATCAATTATTAACATTCAAAATTAAAATAATAATAATAATAATAATAATAATAATATCGTAGTATTAGAGGCAAAAAAGCGTAAGTATCAATTTGGAAATTTATTAATTTTTTATTTAACATTAAAAACAAGAAAATGACTTGAAACTTTTTTTTTTGAAAAATACTTGTCGACCCCTTTGCAAATTTCTCGGTGAATTAAAATTTATTAATACTGAAAAAAGCCTATGCTTCATGTGTTAAAAGTAAAGAGGTGTATCTCAATTGTTATTAAAATCAAAGAGTCTACATATAGGTCTTTTTGATCATTTGTTTTTCATTTAATCAATGTATTTCTTGCAAAAAAATTAAAAAATTTCGAGATACATTTTTTCAACTTTTAAACAGAACGTTTTTTTTTTTTCCTTTTTGCAACAAGCATTATAATTTTCAATGCAAAAAAATTAATAATTAAAACAAAAAGAATAATAATAATAATAATAATTTAGTTGATTAATTTTATAAATTGATATTTAATAAATATTTAAATTGTAAATTTTCAATAAATATATTCAAATCGACACGTTATTTCAATGAACTTTTTAATTTTTCCATAATTTAATATTCAATGTGAAAAACAAATAAACAATAATCTTAATTTATTATTATTATTATTTTAAATTCAAATAATTATTTGGTGTTGATCTAAATATATTACTAGTCATCATGGGCGTATGTTTTTTTTTTTTTTCTTTTTTGTTATTGTTTACATTAACGTATTATTATTATTTGTTTAATATATGAAATATATTTTTTACGATTAATCAGCCACTGGATATGTTTGTTGAGAAAATATATATATAATCATCTCGTTAAATATTTGATTAATTAATTAATTATCATATATATATAATAATATTTAATAATAGTTTTTTTTTTTATTTTTACACACAGCAAGTTTATGTTGATTGCACATAATTGTCCCGAAATATATATTTATATAATTACGAATTATATATATGCCCATATTCGACAAATTCGACAACACACTTTATCAACTAAAACCACAATTTAATAAACAATAATTATTCATTTAATTTTAAATAAAAATAAATTAAATAGTTTAATAGTTTTTTTTTTTTTCTTCCCCTGCTAATCAACACTTTAACAATGAAAAAAGGGTAATCACCAAAATCGACGTTTACCATTCCATAAATTTCCAACATTTGTAAATAATTCCATTTGGAAATTCTTATAGTATCACGCTATATTATTACCACTCATTGTTGTAACACATTTTTTTTCTGGTGTATTTTGACTTTCAGAATTACTACGTACTGCTTTTGATGGACTACCTGATGTTGTTGAATCATCACGAGTCAATTGATTGTTGTTATTACCAGATGTTGAACTACGACGTCCATTTTCATGTGTTGGCGATTTAACATCAAATGCTGAATTATCAGAATCCAGGTCCGAGTCAATCTGCATTTATCCAAACAAAATTATTTATGTTTTTTTTTTTTTCAAATAAAATGAATACTATCATTTTATTTAATGCTATTAGGTATTTTTTTTTCTAAATTTCTAATTTATATTTTGCTTCCCAATGAGATAATGAGATGTATATTTTTTTGAATTTTATTATGAAGGATTTATTTGATTAATGGAATGATGATGAGCATGTGATACCTTGCTAAAACAAACTACCTGTCTGGTAGCTGGATGTGGATTTAAAAATAAACGTTCACTTGTATCACTTCCACAACTGGAACTTTCACTCATATCTGTGGTAAATTTTCTTGATGCTCTTGGACTTGGTGGTGCTGCACGACTTTGTCCACCAAATGATATACCAACATTTCTCGAACAAACTTGTACTTGTATATGTTCACAAACTCTTCTGAATCTTCTAATATTACCTAAAAAATCATTAAAAAAAATACAATTTATTATTAAATAAAAACAACAACAACATGTTTCAAATTATAATAATGATCAAGTAAAAAAATATATACATAAACTAGATAATACATATTTTGTAAAATATTATTTTTTTTCCTGGCAGTTGAAGCAAGTGATACGTGCCAAGGTAGCATCGATTTACTTGGCCATTGGATTAATGCCAAATGCTAAAGTGTTTATCCATTCGTGTGTTAAAAGAAACACACACACTTACAAGTATAAAGTGATGATAATAATAATGATAATTGAATTTAAATTAAATTAAAAAACTTACCACTTAATAGTGTAAATGTTATAGCAAATAACGGCTCATTTGGTTGTTTCGATATTGCACTAATGTCAACTTGAAAACGTACTTGTCGTTGAAACATTGCTGGACCAGTATTACCACGTTTCCATTCAACTTTAAATGACATTGGTGAACTAACACTGTGTGATAATTCAGCAATCTAAAATTGTAATTTATCCAATTAATCATATGATTCAATAATATTGTCCAATTTAATTTAAATAAATATGTATCTTACCGATAAAAATGCATGTATTAAATCAGCTTTAACACTTGCTAATGGTTTACCCTTGACGAGTATTGTAAATGTTTCATCTTTTTCAGTAGCCATTAAACTACCAAACCATGATCTTTTTGTTAATTCTGGTGATGAATCTGGTGTTAAATGTACCTCTTCAGTACTTGTAAGTAATTTACGTCTATGAAATCTTGGTGAGCCAAGAAATGAATTT
The DNA here is from genome assembly GCF_014905175.1 of Aphidius gifuensis. Lineage (NCBI taxonomy): Eukaryota > Metazoa > Arthropoda > Insecta > Hymenoptera > Braconidae > Aphidius > Aphidius gifuensis. The sequence continues at coordinate 6,381,857 of NC_057793.1, forward strand.
TTAATTGTTGTTAAACGTGATCTCCAATGATGTGCACCAGAACCAGCACCAGTATGAGGTGATCCAGGTGGTGTTAGACCAACTAATTTATTTTAAAACACATCATTAGTATATAATAAAAAATAAAATAATAATTTAAATAATAATTTCGAATAATTACTTGATTGATTTTCATTGAGTTCAATTGATACACTACTAAGTGGTTGTACAGTTGTTGTTGGTGTTGTTGGTGTTGTGGTTGTTGTTGTAGTTGTTGTTGTAGTTGATGAATTTATTATTGTTGAATTAGTTGATTGTCCATTTGCACTACTTGTACTACCAATTGATAGCCTATGTGGACTGTGTGATGATTGTCCATGATGTGAACTTGGTGATGCTCTATGTGGACTTAATAAACCAGCAATATTTGGACTATGAAGTGGTGAACCAACTGGTGTTGATGAGTGTGAATGTGATGATGAGTGTGTATGTGATCCAGTTGATGGTGAACGTCTTGCATGATGTCTTGCACTGTATTAAAAATAATAATCGAATATATTAATAGAAATAATATTAATTTGTATTTTAAATAATTAAATTATTAACCTTGTTTGTCTTCTTGGTGTTAATGGTGAACCATGACTAATTTGTCCAAGATTTAATGCTGCACTACCATTAACACGACATGTATCAACACGTTTTTTTGGTGGATCTGATTCTGATTGTACAGATGTATTTCTTAGACCACTTCTCATTGCTTCCATTTCATCTTCACATGCTGGTCTTCTACGTTTACGTTCAAGTAATAAAAAGTAAATAACTTTTTCTGTATTATGACTGTAATTATAAATTTAATTTTATTATTATTAATAAGTATTGTTGTTGTTGTTGTTATTGTTGTATAAATTATATTTACTTTGGACTTAATAATTCTTGTATTAATTTTTCACGTTCTTTAAAACAACCAAGACTTGCTATTGCTTGTAATACATCAGGATCAATAGCATCAATTGATGGTATAACATGTGTTTGTACAACTTCCATCATTGATAATTCTAATTCAAGTTCACCTTTACCAGCAGCAGTAACCCATATGTGTTTATTAATATCAGCAAGTGTTAAACGTTTATCTGGATTAACTTCAATCATTCCACGTAGTAAATTTTGACAATCTGGTGGTACAAAATGTGGTATATGAAATACACCACGTTTAACTTTTTCCAATAATTGACGTAAATTATCATCATCAAATGGCAATGCACCAACTAATAATGCATATAATATAACACCACATGACCATACATCTGCTTTTCTACCATCATATTTTTCACCACGTATTACTTCTGGACATGCATAATGTGGTGAACCACAACTTGTTTCTAGCATTGAACCAGCTGGTTGTAATGATGCCATTCCAAAATCAGCTATTTTAATATTATTTTTTTCATCGAGTAATAAATTTTCTGGCTTTAAATCACGATGGCTAAATACAATTAAACAAACAATATAATTAATTTCCTTTAAAGATACTTTTTATATTATTTTATCTTACCATATATTGTGACTATGACAAAAATCTAATGCTGATATTATTTGACGAAAAAATCGCCTAGCTTCTTTTGGTGTTAAGCGTGCTTTTTTAACAAGATAATCAAATAATTCACCACCTGATACATGCTCCAATACGAGATATCTATAATTATATTTAAAATTTTAATTTATTTATTAATAAAATAGTTATAAATTATAATTACTTACAAATATTTTTTATTCTCATAAACGTCTGATAAACCAAGCACGTGTGGATGATCAATGAGCTTCATTATGGCTATTTCACGTTCCACCTTCATCAACACAGATTCTGATAATTTTTCACGGTTTATTATTTTAATTGCCACTTTTTTACCAAGTACACAATGAACACCAAGCTTTACCAAACCTGAAATTTTTATTTGAAATTTGAAAAAAGACATTCAATTAATTCAAGAACACAAGTTTTTCTCAATTATATTTTAATTGTTTTTTTTTTTTCGTTTATTAAGAGCATGCGCAAAAAAATAATATGTCATATTATGACATGTGCTTTCTGGTAATCAAAAATTAGCCAAAAGAAAATTTAAAAAAAAAAATATTATTTCGTTGTAACAAAAGAAAATTTGTCTACTGGATTAATTACGAGTGGCATGCAATTTTAAATTTCCGTTGGTAATAAAATATAATAATAAAATTTTAACAATTATTGATTACTGAGGGTATAGTAATTTGTGGAATTGTGCCACAGGCAATGTAAAATAAAAAATTTAAATAAATACTTGATGATTAAAAAAATTACTACACGAAAGAAAAAAAATATTCAGCTATATAATGAAAGATTATTTTTAGAAAATTTAGAAGAGATGTTATTAACAATTATTATCTAATAAATTAATAGAGGAAAAATTTGTAAATGGCAAAAAAAAGCTCTGTTTAAGAGTGAAGAGAAATTATCTCATGAATTGAACAAAAGGTGAAGGAAAAGAAAAATATATATTTCTAGTTATTGATAATTAATTAATTAATCAAATATTTAACGAGATGATTATATATATATTTTCTCAACAAACATATCCAGTGGCTGATTAATCGTAAAAAATATATTTCATATATTAAACAAATAATAATAATACGTTAATGTAAACAATAACAAAAAAGAAAAAAAAAAAAACATACGCCCATGATGACTAGTAATATATTTAGATCAACACCAAATAATTATTTGAATTTAAAATAATAATAATAATAAATTAAGATTATTGTTTATTTGTTTTTCACATTGAATATTAAATTATGGAAAAATTAAAAAGTTCATTGAAATAACGTGTCGATTTGAATATATATTTATTGAAAATTTACAATTTAAATATTTATTAAATATCAATTGATAAAATTAATCAACTAAATTATTATTATTATTATTATTATTATTTTTGTTTTAATTATTAATTTTTTTCATTGAAAATTATAATGCTTGTTGAATTAAAGAGGAAAACAATTTGTAAGTGCAAAAAGGAAAAAAAAAAAAGCTCTGTTTAAAAGTTGAAAAAATGTATCTCAAAATTTTTTTATTTTTTTGCAACAAATACATTGTTTAAATGGAAAACAAAAAATAGTTAAAGTTTAAAAAGCATATGGGGATATGGGGATCTCCGTATAAACTTGTGCTTTTTTATTTTCAATTATTTTTATAATATATTTAAAGATCAACAAGACCTTTATGCATACCCTTTGGTTTTAATAATAATTGAGATACGCTTCTTTACTTTTAACAAATGAGACATATACGCTTCGTTCAGTATTAATAAATTTTAAATCACCGAGAAATCATACGAGAATAAAATTTCCAAAAAATGACAGTTATGATTTTAAATTTTTAATGCAACGACGATACATGAATAATTTGCTGAGACTTGAGACACGCCCTGTGCATATACTCAAATCATGAATCACAATTCATTTAATTCATCTGAAGTAATTAATAAAAAATTTTATTCACGTTAGGGAGATATATTATAAAAGCAAATATTCACCGGGTGTGCAGTGGAATGTGATTGAAATGGGGCGGAGTCTATACAACGGGGTGGTGAAATTGAGAAGGGGGTTTTAAAAAAAAAAAATTATCCTTTTTTATTTAACTTTCAAGTTCGATACGAATACTCTTCAAATTTTATTATTTAAAAAAAATATAAATAAATATGCATGAAACAAAAAAAAAAGCTCAGTATATCAAAGTGAGGAATAATATTACCAATTTAAAAAACTTTATCTTTTTTAAATTTTACATAAAAACCATCATAAAAATTCTAAAATAAAAAATATAAAAAATATGAATATATAAAGCACAATAAATAGAAAAAAAAATAATAGCAAAATGAACAAAAAAAAAATGTGTCTTTGATCTTTTATATGTTACAGAGAAAAAAAATAAAATAAAAAAACAAAAAATCTATAAATTTTACATGTTTTTTTTGTTGTTATAATTTAAATAAATAAATATATTATTTTCAACTGACCAGTTTGACCCTTTCCAAGAGTTTTTTCAAGACGATAAGGTCCAACATATTGATGTGTCTCTTGGGCATTAGACCCAATTGGTCCATCTTTTCCCTGCATTTTATTTATTTTTTTATCCCTTATCCAGCCGTAATTTCAAACAACTTTTATCCTCTTTTTATTTATAATTTTTTTTTTTTTCAATTAAATAATAATAACGGCAATAACAATAAACAATAAAAAAAAGCTTAATAATTTTTTTAATTTATTTTTCGTTTTACTCAGTGATTATTAAAAAACCATCACAAGAATATTTGAATTTTTTCATTTTCATTTTAATCTTCATTTTCATTTTTCCTATTAATGTTTTTTTTTTTATTTTTATTTATTTTTTTTTATACAAGTAAAATTGTAATGCACTGAGGTGAAATATATTATTCACCTTCGTTGTGCTGCGCGTGTTTTCCACGTTTTTAAAATCATCAATTGGACGATGCCGGTTTGGCCGTTGAGGCCGAGGCCTCGTCCTCTTTTTCATATTCTATTGTATTTCCATAAATAATTCATATTTTATTTATTATTTATGTTTATTTTATAATTATCAATATAATTTATTAAACAATTAAACAGGTATTGATAAATTTTTAAAATTATATTTCGTTTTAATCAATAATTCCGTAATTATTAGCTTTGAAATACTTGGTGTTATTTAAATATCAGAGTTAATTTTTAATTATTATTTTTAATAATATATATTTTAATTTTTTTAGTGGTCATTTGAAAGTCACGATTCATGAGAATTACCAACAACGACGCTCACCATCGACACACACACTGAATATCTATGGATAAATGTCGCCATATTTTCCCCAATTTTCCACCTCAAAGAAAAATTTAAAAAACAAAAATTTTATTTTTTCACAAATTTAATTTTTTTCATCAATTCACCATCACTTGATTATTTCACTTTTTTTTTTTTTCATCTACCACCTATGAAAAAACAAAAAAGATCAAAAAAAGATAAAAACCACCCCCAAGTGTCTTGCTCGTAAAATCAAAATAAAAATAATAAAAAAAAATCCCCACAGAGAATTAATACAAATCAAAAATATTGATTATTTTGTTTAATTTATTTTTTCAAATAAAACAACAGTAACTATACAATTTTATAATCCAAAACAATTTAAAGAAAAAAAAGCAATAAAAGCTCTGTCTTAAAAAAAGATCGAAAATTTTTTATAAATTAATAATTAATTGTTGTTTAATATAGTGACAATAAATTTTGGATAAATATTAAAATAAAAAATGAAAATTAAAGTTGTACTCGCACCAAGATTTTTATCCCTTTAAAACACGGAACCACAAGCCAGTGAAGATAGAACAGAGTGGAACAGAGCCAAGGGTGGAAGGCGCTCCCAGTTCGATTATATGCTTGAGTTTATTGCGCGCGCAACAAACCACCCACATCATCCCCTATATATATTGACTGGGTGGTTTTTATCATAATACATATATACTATTGTGTTTAAAATATAAATGTATGTATATATATATTTTTGTGCGGGGGTGTATTGAGGTGCCAGACGCGAGTCACCCTTCGTTGAATATATATACGTACAAACACTGTGCACTGGTTCCTTTGGTTTCTTTCATATGTTGTGTCTTCATGCTTGGCTTCGTTACACGTTTCTCATTTAAACATATATATAAATTAAATACAACATCCTTTACATTGTTTTATAAATTTATTTATATTTATAGGTACTTGTTGTTGTAACTAAACATTTAATTATTTATCTATTTTTTTTTTTTAATTTTAAATGATTATTGGAAATATAGACTTTTTATTTTTTTCGTTTCTTTTTTTTTGACCCTCTTTTTTGAAATTCATGTTATGACTCATTTTTACACCTGCAGTATATAAATATTTAAATATATATTAATTTATTGATTATTTTATTTGGATGGAAAATAAATTTTTTTTTGAAATAAAAATTAGTATTAATTTATAATTTGATAAAAAATTGAATTAATTATTTTTTTTTTGATTGATTGATAGAGTTTTATTGTTGTTGTATTTTAATTAATTAATAATAAATTTTTGGTGTTTTTATTTAATGTTAATATGGTTTTTTTTTAAATTAGTATTAATAATTTTACTGGCAATTAGTTATTATTTTTATTTAAAAAATAAACAAATCGTTGAATAATGTTATGGATTTTGTAGTATGTATTTTGATTATTATATATTTTAGTGGTTTTTTATTTTATTTTAAAGAGAGAGATATAAAAAAACAAGTGGTGCAACAATATAAATGCACAGAAAATATAAAATAAAGATAAATATATATAAGAGGTAAAAATGAGGGTAAGGATAAAAATAATAGAGGGATGAAAAATAAAAAAATATACAAATAAAAGAAATAAAATGTTAAAAATAAAAAAGGGATCGAAAAAATGGAATATCAGACAAGTCAAGAACAGGGACACTTTTGCCTGAGGGACAATGAAGAAAAAAAGATCGATATACAGGAAATATCGAACGAAATGTTTTCACTGCGCTTTGACTTTTCTTATCTTTCATCATGCACGAATTCATATACATACTGTTTTTATTATTTTTATTTTTATTTTATTTTATTTTATTATAAATAAAATTTGTTTATTTAATTTTTTTTATGTGTAAAATTAAATAGACTGGACAAAATAATGGACAGAAAAAAAAACAAAATGTACTTATATGAAAAATTGAAACAAAAAAAAGAAAATGTCTATATTTTAAAATAAAATTTTTTAAATTATTTAATTAACTATTTATTTATTTATTTATTTTCTATTTCTTTTTATTGTATAATTTAGAATCTACTTGATAAATCATCCAAACAAAATTTCTATTCAAAATTAATTTCAAAAATTTACAAATTATTTTTTTTAATTACCCTATAATTTTGTAATTAAATTTATGATAAATTTTAAATAATTAAAATATAAATAAACAATATAATGTACAAATAATATTTTTTTTTCCATAATCACATAAACTTGTACTTGAAAAAAAAAAAAGAAAATAAAAATAAAAAAATTGAATGCCTGCAATTAGTGCAAGATGAGTATGTCTCTCTTTTCCCATCAGTCACCCTCAATGCGTTGTTGTAAATTATAAGAGAAGGGTGAAGATGAATAAAAGAAATAAAAAAAAAAAAAAAAAATCTAAATAATAATTGACGACTCAGTTGTGACGAATATACGAAGGATTTATTTTCAGGCGTTGGAGTAAAATATTACTACTCAAGTGACTCAAATAAGCAGAGTAAAGAGGAAAAAAAAGTAAAAAAAATTAAAAAAATAGAAATACATATACAGAGAGTATATAAAATAAATTGTAGTAAAAGTTTGACTAGTTCAAGGGATGTAGATGAATCGATTTAATGTCCAAACATGATGACACATCGAGTGGATTGAGAAAAAGATTATTTGATAGATAGACATACAAGAATACATTGTTGTTATATTGTTGTCTATATATATATGTACATATTTAGACTTCTCAATTTCGTCTATGTATCTTGTCTATTGTATCATATATATACAAACCAGTATGACGTCATATTTATACATCCAACAGTAGGGTGAGACGTGAGTTGTTGTATTTTATCGGGGTTGAATATATCGTCATTCTTATTTCTTTCCCCATTCTCAATTAGAGGGTCAATGAAAAATAAGAAATCATGATTTTCATAATTTATATGTATCTATATTTTATCCTTAAATTTATCCAGTGATTATCTAAAGTTATAAATAAATAAATAAATAAATAAATAAATCAAATGCATTGATAATAAAATTTTAAAAAATGAATTTTTAAATTTTTTAAAATTTAAATTGAATTGAATTGAAAAAATACAAAAATTTTAATTATAAATTTATTAAATATATGTATAATAATTGAAATATTAATATTGAATTATTTTTAGCTAATTAATTTTATATTTATCCAATGATTATGATAAAAATAAATTTTAACAAATATTTATCATTATTTTTTTTGAGACGTTTGATGATATAGTCATTGCGTGGCATGTTTGTATTATTTTTTAAATTATTTGGGGGAATACTTGATAAGAACAGTGTTATTATAAATTTAGAAAAAAAAACAAGTTATTAAAATTATTATTAAATTATGAAATGCAAAATGATGTTCTGACGACTGGGACAAATATTTTCTAGCAAAGAACCAGGAAAAAGACTATCTTTGCAGTTTGCTCGTTCTTTACCAGGAGATATTTGTTCCATGTGCTCTGATGATGCAAATATATTAATTTAGTTTAGTTAAATACATATTTGGACATCATTCATATTTCAAAATCTTGAACAAATTAAGTGCACTAGATTGAAATTGAACCTACGATACCTCTGGTGTAAACCCGGCTCTTGACTACTTAGCCACAAGCTTGTTTGATATTTTCTACTGACCAATTATTATTTATGAATAATTTGCAATAGTAATTTTTAAAAATCATTTTTAATTATTATAACTTATTGTTATAAATTGTTATAACTTATAATATGCAAATTTAACCAGCATTAATTAACAAACAAAATAAATATAAAAAATATAATATAAATACTTTTTTTATATTTCTACTGATATTCTCATTATATTCTACTAATATCCTTTCACTTTTTAACCCAGTTTCATCAACATCATATCTCGTTACTTTTAAAATTTAATTTTACCTAATTAAAAATACTAATGATGAATAATATAATTTTTATTAATAATTAAAAATATCAAACGAATAACTAATTTTTAAATTTTTCTTTTTAAATTAATTTCTTGACTTTCACCTTGATATTAATTCATCTACAATTTCTACGTACATTATTATTTTTTTTTTTTCACTTGCAACTTTCCCTTGATATAAGTTGTGTTCGTTTGTCACTCTTTTTTTGCGTTTATGTGTATTTTTTTATTTTGAGGCGAGTGCCCACGTGAAGTAACAAGATTCAGTTAAACGACTGCCACTGATCAGTTTAGACTTAAAAATTTATATTTTAAATTATAAATTAAAAATGATTAAATTTGTTATTAATATTTTAATTATTTGTTTAATCAATGAAACAATTGGAGTGCCAACTATTTACAAAAGAAATGAGGACAACATTTTTGAACCTGGTGATTGTGTTTGTTTTTTTTTTCATTTAAAAATTTTTTTTTCTTGAAAAATTATCTGTAATTTATATTTTCAATTGTTTTAATAATTAAAATTTTTATTATTTTGGGTTCTTTTTTTTTCAATTAACGTTAATGTCGTAGACACTTGTTTGTCAACGTCTTTTTTTTTTTCTTTTAATAACCGCGCCCTCGTATTTCAAAATGAAAAAAAAAAATTGCTAAAAAATATATACTTTCACTTGAAGACATTATGGAAATAAAAAAAATAATAATTAATTTGATTTGTTAATTGAAAGTTGTTAAAGGATATTATTAATAATTTTTTTTTACATACGATTGTGGAAATAACGGAATGATGATGTCATTATTGCGTAGGTTTAAATCTAGTAAAGTAAAATAAACTCGCGATCAAGCCTTTTACAGATTTTCTCATCTAATTTAAATTTATTTAAATTTAATTGATTTAATTATTTTTTTAGCTTGTTTAATTTGGTAATTATGGGAGTATTTTAAATTATATTTATATGCAGATAATTTTATAATGTAAAATTTAATAAACAAAAAAATTATAAATGAACAAAATTATTATTATAAAAAATATATGTTTTGTTGATTTTAATTATTATAATTTTATCTGTGAAAAACGTCTGAAATTCTTGTTGAAAATTTAATCAATTATGATGATTTCAAACTCAAATTATTAAATATTTTTTTAAAAAATATATTGTTAATAATAATTATAATACTTTTAAATAAATAATAAATTTTTCTATACATTATTTATTATTTAAAATTAAAATTATGATATTTTGTATAATAATCAAGTTTTATTGTTACGATTTTTAATTAACTGAATAAATATTGATTTAAACAAACAATGAAAATAAATTTTGAATTAAATTAATATAAATATTCAGTAAATTAATATCGTAAATAATTGTTATTATTAAGCAATCAATTTTTTATCTTTTTTTTTTTTTTAATTTTTAATTTGTTTAATTTTATTTATTTATAACAATATTTTTATGTTTAATTTATTAGTTATGGTGCCAGTATCTTCAACAGTAATACCTCTGTCAGATTACAAAGTTGGATATGGCTTTGGATTTTTTAGCAAAAACAAAAAAGCACAGTCAAGCTACAAACCCGAAGGACAAGTTAAATTAATAACAGGTAGTTGCTAATTTATTTTTTCTTTATAAATTAATAATTAAATATAAATTATTTTTAATTAATAATTTTTTCATTACAGTTAAAAAAAGAAGAGATTAGTTGTCTTTTAAATATCCAAAAGATAAAAATGTAAACTTTAATCAAATTTGATTTCTTTAGAGCTCAAAACCAAACGATAATTTAACTTTTTGTTTTTTAAATTACTATGTTTTTAATAATCATCCAGCAGTTGTTATTAATTTATTAATAATATTTATAATCTTAACAATATAAAGAAATACTTAAAAATCTATTAAGTTTGTTTTTAATATTTTTTAATGAAAAAATAAATTTCAAAGTACATCAAAGTTTTTAATGAGAACTTGTTGTTTTTTTTTCATTTTTTTCTAAAACTTATTTTAATAAAAATTAAAATCAATAAGTCAATAAACTTGATGGATATAATTAGTGTCCATCTCAAGACTTAATTTTCTATAATAATAATATAATTATATTGATTGCTTGTTAATTATATATGAAAAATCAAAACGAAAAAAAAAAATTGTAATAAATGTAAAAAAATCAAAATGAATAAATTATTTTTTAAGTTTATATATAAATATTTAATTAATTTGCAATAATTACTTGCAAGGTTTGTCGAGTAAATAAAATATTATTATAATCTTGATGTTTCTTGAAAAATTGGGTCGATCTACTTTCATTCTAGACTCTCTTGACATCGTCAATGCTGACCTCAGTGATTCTTTTTTGAGTAAGCTGTTGCAACAAGTTGAATTGCATTATTGAATTTTATTAAAAACTTGAATATTATTTGCACTATTTTTTAACTATTATTTGTATATCATCAGCATTTTAAATTGTTAATTGATATCTTTTTTTTTTTTGTTTTATCAAGTAGTTTCAATTTTACAAATTTAAAAATTTCGAGAAAATATAAGCCTCTCTTTTCTTTCTCAATATTTATAATTAATTAAGGAAAAATTTAAACATTTTTTTCGAGATTATATTATCAGCACATGTTCATCAATTGATTCTTCATTTTTTTTTATTTTTTATCGAATACTTTTAACACAATTTTAAATTTTCTAAATGAATTTTATTCAACATCTTAAAAATATGAATTTTTTGTTGTCTTTTTTTTCTCTCAATATTTATATAGTTGTTTAAAAAAAAATTTAAACGTACCTTCTAACAATATAATATCAGCACGTGTTTATCAAGGTCCAAGGCAAATTTTATTATAACAATTTATTGTTACATCAACATCATGCACCAGCGTATTCAATATTGGATTCAACAAAATCCTGTTAGAGTGATTATGACTGAATAAAAAAATAAAATAAGCCAACAAAAAACATTTGTAATAACATTTATTTTTAAATAAATAATTTCTATATTATATAGTTGAATTTAAAATAAACATTAATGTTATATTTTTGTTGTTAATTAACAATAACAATTTTAATAAATCCCAATAACATTTCAACAATTAAATTTTAATTTTTTTTTCCATAAATTAATTGTAAAAATAAAGTATTTATAAACATTCCTAGTATTATTATTATTAATAATGTTTATTGTTTTGTTTTTTTAAATTTAAATAAAAGAAAATTTATGTACGATAAAATTTATAGACGATAAAATTTTTTTAAATTTAGCAAACTCTACTTGTGGCACCACCTGACGACAATGCAAAAATAAAAAAAACAAAATATATATAAAAAATAAAAATAAACAATTGACAATTGTTGATTGTTATTAATCGTGTTTCAATTTTTTTAATGGATTAATTTGTCTTAATACAAATATTATTTAACACCAGGTATTTAATTGTCAATTTTATTCAAATATATTTACGTTTTTTTTTTAACAAAATAATATTATAGACATTTTTTTTCTCATGTTTTTTTTCAATCAACAACCAAATTATTGTAATAATAATACAAGAATTGCTTAGTTACATTATTGATATTCTTAATTATTAAAATAATTTTTTATATTAATTGTTGTATTATGTAGAAAGTTGTAGAAATTTTTAGAAATATTTAATTTCTAGTAGATACATTTTTTTCCTGATGAATCTAACCCCAAAATAAATTAACACTTGGTCTATTGTCCCTGATGAATCACAAGTTTTTTTATTTTATTTTCAGTCTAAATTTTGTACAAAAAATATTGTTTGGTAATTTAAATAATTAACAAATAAAATGTCGGATAAATTGGTTATAACAAATGTAACCAGTGCTTGTCAAATATCCCAGCAATTTGGCTGTTCACCATCAATGGAATCTTCAATTTTTACACACAGTATCAATGGTATCATTGATAAATCTTCTCATCATCAAACTGAAACTCTAAAAATTGGTAAATTTACAAATAAAAACATAAAACAAATAATCGAAATTAATATGAAAATTTTTCTGTCAACAGGCCAAAAAGATAATATTTTAACAAACAAAATTGATGATAATATTAATGTAAAAATAAAAAATGAACCAGAAGATGTAATAATAATTGATTATCAAAAATCAGATGATCAAAAAACAAAAAAAACACCACCATTTATTGTAGGACAACAACGTTCTAAACGTAGAATGCGAAAATTCATTTCTTATGAAGAAAAAAAAAGAGTTGTTGATTTAGCACGTGATAATCCAGGCTGGACATTGGATGAATTAAAAAAACAAAGTGGTTGTAATTCAATAAATAATTTTCATCAACTACGTCACTGGGCTGATCAAGTTGAGAAAAATAGTAAACCACTTGATGAAAAATTACAAGTACATCAATGGGTTTATAATAAATGTATTGAACATAAAAATAATAATTTATCATTGACAAATGACATTATATTGGAATGGGCAAATCAAGCTAAAGTAAAATTTCTATCACAAAATTCAAATATACCAGCAACTTCTGGCTGGTTGAAAAATTTTCATCATAAATTTGGGATTACTGGAAATCCAAATGATTTACAATTTTCAAATAACATTAGATATGGTAATTATTATAATAAACAACAATAAATTATTAATACTAAATTAATTAATGTAAATTATTAATTTTGACTTTTTTAGATAAACAAAAATTTCGTCAATCAACAAGTAACAAAATTTCAATTGATAAAAATAACATTGAAATAAAAAAAAATGATAATAATGATAAATTAATAAATAATAATAATATAATTAAAAAAACAATAAAAATTGATAATAAATATGAAATATCAAAGCAAAATTATGCTAAAAGAAAAAAAAGATTTATTGCATATGAAGAAAAGAAAAAAATAGTTGAAATTGTTAAAAAAAATCCAACTTGGACAATTGGTGAAATAAGAAAATATACTGGTTGTGATTTTTTAAATAGCACTCATCAATTACGTCAATGGGCTGATCAAGTTGCAAGAAATTATAAACCATGGGATGAAAAAAAAAAAGTACATAGTTGGGTTTATAAAAGATACATTGATTATAAGAAAAAAAATATTGAAATAACTGATAAATTATTACTTGAATGGGCAAATGATGCTAAAAAAATTTTTTTATCAAAATTTTCAAATGTACCAGCTTCAGCAATTTGGTTACGTAATTTTAAAAAAAAATATGGTATTGTTGGTAATGATTTATTGACATTTGATCATTATATTGATAAAGTTGATGGAAAAGAAGAAACTATTACTATTGGTAATTATTAATCATTTATTTATTCATTTAATTATAAATTTGTTTGTTTATTTATTTTTCTTTTTACTATTGGTAATTATTAATCATTTATTTATTCATTTAATTATAAATTTGTTTGTTTATTTATTTTTCTTTTTACTTATTTAATTTGTTTATTTATTTATTGCTTTTAAAGACAACATAATCTTAATTCTCTAGCTCAACAAACTAATTAATAAAATTTAAGAAATTATAATTTTTACCATTCTAATAATGTCTAAATATTTCCAATAATCATTGCCCAGTTAAAACATTAGAAACAAAAATATATCAAGTAACAATTGATCAATTTGAAAATTTTTTAAAGATTAATTATCTTATCAATAATATAAACATTCAGTCAAATATTTAAATAATAAATTAAATTTGAAATAATTTAAAAATTAAGTTGTCATATTTTTAAATTATTTTATTTTTAATTTACAATAATTTTTGTAATAATTATTAAATATTTGCTATTTATCAGAATTTATTTTACCTCTAATTTAAAAAAAAAAAATATTTCTACTACATTTAATCACACAACATATTTGATATTTTTATTAATTTATTTTTAAAGATTCGGATAACGATCATGAAGAAATAAAAGAAACAATTGAAGAAGTAAAAATGGATATAGAACAACCGCCATTTGTGACATTAAAAGTGCCAATTAAGTTTATGGAAAATTCAATCAATCAAATAGACAATACAACACCAGTATCAAATGACAAAATACCAATAATTAATAACATGAATAGAAATGGCATTGTTAAACGTAAAGTTGGACGTCCAAAAAAAAGTGAAAGAATTTCAAAACCAATAATAATAAAACAAAAACAAAATGAATGTAAACAAAGAAAATTTATAAATTATGAAATGAAAAAAAATATTGTCAGATATTTTCGTGAACATCCAACATTATCACTTGATGAATTAAAAAAAGGAACTGGCTGTGATGGTATAACAAGTTACATACAAATAAGAAATTGGGCAACAATATTAAAAAAACAAGATAAAACTAAAAAAGATAAACAAAAAATATACAATAAAATATATGCAAGGTGTATTAAACAAATAAAAAATAATACAAAATTAAGTGATAATTTAATTCTAGGATGGGCCAAGTATGCTATACAACGTGCAGCAATTAAAAATTCACGTTTAACAAAATTTTCCCTGTCATCAATGTGGCTTCATAAATTTAAAAAAACATTCAATATATCTGGTGATCCAAATAATCTAAAATTGTACATATTAAATGATGAATATACAAATAAAAAACCAAATAATATTTTAACTAATGATAATTATAATAAGAAGACAATTATAAATAATGATAATGATGATATTGAATGTAGTAAAAAAATAATATCTGATGATATGAAAAATGAAAAATTATTACAAGTACAAAATTGGGTTTATGAAAGATGTGTTGAGTATGAAAAAAATAATTTATTAATTAGCATGGAAACAATAATGGTATGGGCAAATGAAGCTAAAAAAATATATTTATCAAATTGTCAGGCTTTTGATACATGCAATAGTCCAACAACTAAAAAATGGATTCAAGATTTTATCAATATTTATGGTATTACTGGTAAACCATGTAATCTTGAAATTAATTATTTTAATCATCAACAAAAATTAAATAATGGTAATTATTTATTTATTATTTTTTAAAATTAAATTTTTGCTTTTTTTTTAAATGTATTTTTCTATTTTAAAAAGTAGATTTTTGTTTCAAGATTTTATTACGAATTTTTTAAATATTATTATTTAAATTTCCTCAAAATTTATTCAATTCATTATAAATTTAAATATTTTTATGTATTAAAATCATTAAATTACTTTAATAATCCAAAAATTTTATGCTAATGATTGTGTGGATCGTGTAACTTGAAATAAAATTTAATTAATTTATATTTTCTTCAAATTATTGCAGGATACAAGGTGATTGATATTGCTGGAAATAGTCATGATAATAATCATCCAGAAAATGAATTGATAACAAAAATTAAACAAGAAAAAGAACCAATGGAAGAAGAAAAGGAAAAAGAAGAAGAAATTAATGAACAGCCAATGAAAATTGAAATAATATCATTTGGTTCATTATCATCAGGAGAAGTTATTTATCCATCAAACTTTAAACAAATGAATAATTAAATAATAATAATAATTATTATTATAATTATTGACAATATCTATTATTTATTTTTAATGCACCAAGATTGTGTTGTTCGTATAAATATTTTTATTTCACTGATTTTATTATTAAAAAATTTATACACTTGAATGCAAAATAAATAAATAAATGTGATGACTGTAATAATTAATTGATAAATGATTAAATTATCATTTTTATTTGTGTAACTAATTGTAAAATCTAATTATATAAATAATTCAATTTTTTTTGCTTAAATAAACATTCGATATGAAAATTATTTTATCGATAAAGGAAAAAAATTATATTTGAGGTTTTTTTTGTTTTCAATTTTTTATTGTTAATATTGTTATAATTATTTGCGTCTTATTATTACTATATTAATTATATAATTTATTTATTCTTTAATTCATCTTGATTTACAAAATAAAAAAAAAAAAAAACATTACAAGGTATTATTAATTTTAATTGATTTATCGAGAAAATACAAACGTTATAAAATTTCTCGATGAATTTTTTTTTCATTGTTTTTCTTTTTTAAATAATAGTAATAGTAAAAATTAAAAAAAAATGATCTATTTCTATGCAGTCTTGACCAATAATTAATTGATTTGACGTTTATTAAAATTTTTTTTTTGTAATAAAAGAATTATTATTTCGTTTGAGTCGATGTGACAAGGCTGAGGTTTCTTTTTTTAATTAATTCCACTTTGACCTCGCTATTTTTAATTATAACTTTTTTTTTTTATAATAATTTTGTCAATGGGTTTCATCTTTTTTAACGTAACACAATTATTCATTAATTATTATTATTGTACAATGAATTAAAACGATTTTTAATAAATAAAATGAGACGAAAAAAAAGACCAAACCGTTGACAATAATTACAATTATTTTTACATTTTAATTTTTGTTTTTTTTTTTTGTACGATAGGCCAGAATAATCGTCGTATTATTATTTATTTATTAATTTAAAAATTTATTTTTTTTTTTTTACCCTCACAATCGCAAATTTAATTTCCTCAATTTTTTTTTTTTTTTATCAACAAATACAATCGATGAAATAAAAATTATAAAATTACGTCGAAAAAAATTTTTTAAAATCTTTTCTTTTATCTAGGATTGGCTATTGACTTTAATAATAAAATTTAAATTTTTGTCTTTGTTTATTTTGTTTATTACACTTGACAAATTTTTAAATTACTTTTTCTTTTTGAAATTTTTAATTATCACAGTTTATTAAGCAATATTTTTTGTGATTTTTAAAATTATTTTCATAAAAAAAAATCAATGGAAAGTGTATTATTTTAATTTTAATAAACAATTTAATCTAAATATTATTATCAATCAATTTTCTATTTATTTATTCACTTAATAATCATGTAATTTTTATTTTCTTTTTTTTTTTCTATGAGTAAAAGGTAGAGTAGGCACACTGGTTACGCATATTTTTGTTTTTTTTTTTTATAAATATTGATTGAATAATTGAGAATAACTAAAAATAGAAAAAAAAAAATATTCAATTCATTGTGTGCACCGATTATTAATTTATTATTAATTATTTTAATTTTATTGTTTTTTTATTTCAGCTTTTATACATTACTATTTTTTAATTATTTTATTTATTTTTTCGCTGTTAGTAATATTGCTTGTCGATTCGTCGTATATGCAAAAACATTTTCACCTTAAATTCTAAATTAAATAAAAAATACAAAAAAAACAATAATTGTTAATTAACACTGTAGCACTATTTTACAAATTATGCATTATCTTATTATTATTACATTTAAATAAAATTGTAAAATGACAAGTAGAAAAAGAACAAAAAAAAATCATTCAGACTATAAAAATCTGGTTGTTTGTCATTTTTTTATTTTATAAATAAACGACGAATCGAGAATGCAAATTATCAACTATTTTCTTTTTTTTTTCATTGTCATACAGATACTTAATGAAAAAACAAAATTTTAAATTTTTATGGCAAAGAGGAATTTTTCTATGACAATTGCGATTGTGAGGAATTTTTCTTATTATTTTTACATTTTTTTTTTTCGTTTTTTTTTTAGATTTTATTTTACGTTGTTAATTTATTTACGATATAGCTGGAATTGGAAGAGGAAAGAGAGACAATGGAGAGATGACGGGAAGATATTAGGACAAGGATGAAAAAATATTTGGTGGATCAATGATCAAAACGGCGAGACCAGCCGCAGTCGAGGATTTTTTTTTTTTCTATTTTTTATTTTTTTGATGATTTATCAGTCGATTCCGGTCGATTGACATATTACGGCAGTTCTTTTGACGGAACAATTAATTACCTAATTAAATTGTGTCGCTTACTAATTTTTTATTTTCAAATTTAACATGATTTTTTTTTTTTTTTAATAAAAAAGGAAACAAAAAAAAAAAGGCCGTAAGATCTAAATCAAAACTCCACAAAATATTTAATTTATACATATACTTTTAAAAAAGAAAAGAAAAAAAATAATTTCTAAATGTGCAAGTCTACTACGTGCATCATAAATCAGTTGATAATTCTATGGCATTTATTATTCGTATCAATTAAATGATATTTTGGTTTTATTTTGACAAAAAAAAAATATTATTTTTTCATTTAAATATCTGTCAATTTAAAAGAAATGAAAATTGAACAATTAAAAAGGATACATTGGCACATGATTTGCAGAAGGAATGTTGATTAAGCTTTTATTAATTTTTATTATTCTTTTTTATTATTTTTTTGTTTTTTTTTTATTTTCATATAATAATGATTGGTCTATTTTCATTTCTTTGAAAAAATAATAAATTGACATTGACCGTCATGATTATTATTAATTTAATTTTTAATTATTTTTTTTTTTTTCATTGACGGACATTGATATTTAAATAATAATAAAAAATAATTATTGAAATTTAGAATTACAAGCAGACTTTAATCTATTATTTCCGAGCTCCAGAAATTATTATAATAATTATTTTTTAAAAATACAATTGAACAAACAAAAAAAAAAAAAAAAATTATTATATATTATTTAATTTAACTTATATAAAAACGATTGGACACGACTAATGAACTTGACTGCTTAAAAAACAAAACAAATCTATAATATATAAACTAATTAAGCACTCTGAATAATATTTCTGGAACCCTGAATTATTATTTTTTAAATAAACATATTTTAATGTTCATTTAAAACCACATAGATTTTATATTTCGGCCATTAAATTTATTATTATTTTTTTTGTTTTTGTATTTGTCATTTCTTTTTTTCTTTTTTTTTACTTAACCAATGGGATTTAAATCCAAAATAATCTTCAATATTTGAAGAATATAATTTGGCAATGAGGATTTTGTTGTAAAATAAAATGTCAAAGCATTTTATTGTTGTTTTTTCTTTTTTTTTTTTTTCATTTAGTTATTATTTTAACGACGATTTTGGTAGTTTGGTGCACCACCATCACCAGCCATGTTGTTTTGTTGTCTTGGACCACGATTACCATCACGATCACCAGTACGTGAAAAACCACCACGATTAACTCGTGCACCATGTTGTCCACCAGCTCTCATTGAACCACCTGGTCCACCTTTTATTTAATAAATAATAATTTATAAATTAAATATAATTTATAAAATTAATTAATTAATTAATATTAACCTTGTCCTCTTTGTTGTTGCTGTTGTTGTTGCTGTTGTTGTTGTCCACCACCCATTGACGACCTTACATTTCCTTCATTTGTGTTTGATCTCATGTTACCACCTTCACCTGGACCTCTTGGTTTATTTTTTTTTTCTTCAATGTTCAATTTAAGACCTTTGTCATCTGGGTAACATATTGGCTGTAATTTAAAAATAAATAAATTAAATAAATGAAGCAATAAATTAATAAATTAAAATAAACAAAAAAAAATAAATAAACAACTTACGAGGGCTTCAAGAACTTTAGCAACAACAGCATAATCTTCAAATGTTACAAAACCATAATTTGGTACTCTTGTTGAATTATTTTGTCCTTGTGGACCTTTACCACCAGTTGTTTTACAATGTATATGTAAATCAACAACTTTACCAAAACGTTCAAATATAATTCTCAATTCAGATTCACTTGCTTGATGTGGTACATTACCAACAAATAATTGATGATGATCTGGCCAATCACGACGTCTATTTTCTTTATGCATTGCATTTGCATATGAACCTTGACCACCTTGTCCACCACGTGATTGTTGTTGATTATCACGACGATTTTGTGATGATGATTGTTGATGTTGTTGTTGTTGTTGTTCACGTTGTTCACGTTGTGATGATGATTGATTTGATAAACGTTGATTTTGTTGATTGGAAGACGATGTTGAATTTGTTGTTGCTGTTGTTGTTGCTGCTGATTGTGTATTTTGATTTGATTGGGCAATTGTTGATGTACGTTGCTCATCAATACGTGTTGCATTCATCAATCTTGGTAACATTGCTGCTGTTTTTGATTGTTGTAAACTATTACCAGATATCATACCAGCATATGACATTGGTTTTATTGGTTGAATATTTGTAATAACACTATTGTGTCGTGGTTGATTTTTTTCAACAACAATATTTTCTTGGAAATTATCAATTTTTTGATGATTTTCATGTGATACAACATCATCATTTGTTGTATTTACAACAACTTCATCATTAACAATACCAACTGGTGCTGGTTTTTCAGTAATTACTTCAGTTTCCTGAATAAATTGTTCTTGATTAATTGTATCGTTTTCGTATGTTGGTACAACAGATGGTACTTGTTGTTGTGGTGGTTGTGGTTCAACTTGCTGAGTCAAAATTGGAGCTTGTTGTTGTTGTTGTTGTTGTGGTGGTAACTGTTGTGGTTGTGGTTGTTGTTGTTGATTCATTAGAGGACTATCCTCATGAATAGAACCATTGATAACTGGTTGCATATTTGGATGAACTTGTTGTTGTTGTTGCTGTGGTGGTGGATAATAAACATGTGTAATATTAGGTTGTTGATTTTGAATAATTGATGGATGTTGTACTTGTTGTTCTGGTAATGTTTGAACAACATTTGTCACATGATGAGTAACAGCAATACTACCACCACCATCATCATCATTTTCAGAACGTACATCTTCAATTTCACGTTCACTTGTTTCACTTTGTCCTGGTTCATTTTCTTCTTCATCATAAATACCAAGATCTTGATAACGAAATATATCATTATGTACATAATAAGTTTTTGGTGCTTGTGCAGCAAGAACAAATGTTTGAGTAAAACGACGCATTGGTTCACCAGCATTTGATAATTCACCAGTAACTTGAACAACAACACCATCAGCCAATGTTGATTGTGCATCAACTTGAGTTATTTTAGTATGACAATCACGAAATTCAAGTTCAGTTATTTTACGATGAATTTCTTTTTGTCCAATTGCTGGAAGTGCAGCACGATCCATTGCATTTAATCCACCATGTATAAATGATGAATTATTATTATAGAATCTAAATAAATTAATAAAAAATATATATTAAACATACAATTATTATTATCATCATCATCTTTAAATATTATTTTAATTACCTGTGAAGATGATGTGGTGCTATATTAAGCAATGTGTAATATTGCTTAACAAACTCACGACCAACAGACTGTGCAGAGGGTGTTGCCTCCATGACCATTTCTTTTATATCAATTATTTAATTTTAACAACAAAATATCCTTCACAATAAAATATCTCAATTGATATTTTATTATATATATTTAAATATATTTTGACTTTTAAAGTTTTTATACTTTTTAAATGAGGCTTCTGAAAATTAACAGAAAAAAAAAAAAATTATTTCTTTTTCATTGTTTGTCAGATAAGAAAATTAATTTTTTTTATAAAATTTTTTAATGAATCATCAAGAGACACATGGTGAAATTTATTACTCAAATATATATCAACACATACACGTAGACACACACGCGGCCTTCAAGCATCTCCTTCAAACTATCAAAAGGATTTTTCGCAATAAAAAAAAAAAACTTTTCCTCGGCGTCAGTATCACTCGACGAAATAAGCAAAAATACTCAAAATACAAAGAAGAATAGCTTGAAAAAAATTAATCATCACCACGAGTTAATTGATACACACAAATGCTGATAAAATATTATTCCGGGAAAAAAAATGTTAAAACAAAAAAAAAATATAATTCAAGGAATGGCCGGGGAAATTTTTAAGGACAGAGGGGGGAAAATGCCCCGGTGCTGCATGGCGATTTTTTTTAGACGCTGTCGAGCGCGAAAAAAATTTTATCAATAATTATTAACAAGACAATAATTAAATTTACAATAAAAAAAAAAAAAAATACACAACAAATATAAACTATTTTCTTTAAAACAATTTGACAAAAAAAAAATGAAAAGAAAAAAAAAAAAAAAAACCATCCAACCTGCCATGCCCGAACACAAATTAATTTTCCGGGAATGCGGATATATAAACAATTAAAAAATTGATATAAATAATAAAATAATAAATATTAACAACTTACCCTGGTTAATTGTAAATTAATGGTGTATTTTTCGTTGTCTTGACCTCGTGTTGAGCTGCCCTGAATGCCGGGATGTCGGTTAACTCCGTGCCGGGACAAGAAATAGAAAAAACGAGAAAAAAAAAAAAAAAAAAACGACGTTGTACGAACGAATCAAACAACAAACTCTTCAAACCACTAACCCTATATTGAGCTTTGGAGAAAAAAAAAAATGCAACTAATGGTCAAAAACACAGCAAATAAATACTATTGATTTAGATAATATTTATAAAATATGTAGAAAAAAATTATTAAAAATACAACAATGAAATTATTATTATTTATTATAAAATATTTATTTTTATTTATTACGTTTTTACTTTGAAAAAAAAATAAAATGGGGGTTATTATAGTTTATCTCTGTTTATTGTTTCTTTGTCTATTTTCAATGACTAAAAAAAAATTAACAAGAGAAAGAACCCGTGGTATGAGTCTACAATCTGAACTGAAATTTTTTTTTTTTATTAATTCTTTAAACAGGGTACTTGAGTTATTATACGTCACTGATATTCAACGTTTTTCATTGGCCGCTCCATTTTTTTTTTTGCAATAAATACTGACATCTTGCGGATTTGTCGTACGATTTTAGGGTTAATTTTCATGAACAACAATATAATATTTATTGAAATAAATAAATAGATAAATATAATCAAATAATTTTAATTGTTAATAAATATATTGTCATGTTTTATTGCTATTATTAATTATTTAAATTTTAATAATTGTTTATTCAGCTTGTCCGTGAATTATTGGTAAATGTCTAGAGCAACGTTTTCATTTTTTGATTATTGTTTTTTAAAATAACAATAACAATATTGATAGGCCATGAGTCGACACTTGGTTTATTTAAAAAAAATCAATTTTGTTATTGTTATTGAGGATTAATCCATAGATATTGTTGGAATATTTTTTTGATATAAATAAATGAAATTATGGATTTATGAGGGACAATAGTTGTCATCAATTGTCATGTATTATTTGGAAAATGAAATGGATAAATAAAATAAAACAAATTCCAATTTATGTACACAAAATGAATTTATTTAATTATTAATTATTAATCTTATTTATATAAGGAAGCAATTATCTTTTTACGACATTTTTTTTCATTCAATTTGTCAATTTCGTTTAATACTGTCAAATTTTAACAGTAAAAAAAAATTTTTAACTCATTATTGTTTTTGATCTCTTTTTTCATGTAAAAAGTACATTGCCAACTTACATGACTATAGTATACTATAATTTAATAAATTTCAATTATCAATAATTATCAAAAATTAAAAATAATTTAAAAAAAAAAAAAAAAGCAAGTCAATATTTTTTTTTATGTTTGTGGGTTTTGTTGTTGTTGTTTTTGTTTAAAATTTATCTTCAAAACATATTTTATATTTTTTTTAAATTATTATTTTATTTGATTCATAATTTTTTTTTAATTTTTTTATTTTTCTTCATTAAATATCTTTCGCACAAAAACACCATAATTTATAACGAATAAACAATGGACAAAATATTAAGATATATGTTTTTTTTTTTTTATGGATAAATGAGAATTTATAGTATTAAAAAAAAAAGATATTAATTTATAATGACGTGATATTATTATTTTTTTTTGTACAAAAGAAAGAGACGAGAAAAAAAAAAAATCTAATACAATATTTTTTTTTTTTAATACCAACTAGAAAAATGTATTCGATACGTAAATTAATTCACATGTATAATTACAAAATTATACACATGTTAATTAATATTTTCTTATCTTACTATTAATTATTATTAATTTTTTTTTTGTTTTTTTTTTTTTATTAATTAAATGTATAAACAATCCAGCCAGTTGATCATTTGCATTGTGAACGAGATATTAATATATTCTTGAAACAGAAATAGTTTATCTTAATGTTATTGCGCGAGAGATAATTTAAGAGAGAAAAAAGAAAATTGTTTTTTTTTTTTTTAAATAAACAATCAGATAAACTATTGCTGTTTCTGTTGATGATGATGATCTTGATTAGAGTAGTTGGCTTGTGGCTGTTGTCTGCGATCTTGTTGTTGATAATGACGGGGTTTAATGGAATGATGATTCGACGCATTATGAGATTTAGTATGGGAACCTGAAATTGAAAAATAAACATTAATTAAATATTGAAAAAATTAACATAATAAATAAATAAAATAATTTTCATTTTAAACAAAACCAAGTAAACTGGATATTTTTTTCTCAAAAGAAATATAAAAAAATAATTAATTTTTAATTAATAAATCAAGCTCAGATAATTTATTAAAATTTTTTCTCATTCATCAGTGCCATACTGATGTCCGAAGGTGTCCTAAGAAAGTACATCATAGCTTATTTATTTTTTAAAAATATAATATTTAATTTAACAATAATAAAAATTAATATCCAGTAAACTCTAATTTTTTAAAATAATTTTAACCGATGTAAAACAATAATCAACAATAAATAATAATAATAATATAATTATGGGAATAACATGCACACATATTAGAACACACACACATAATTTTGATGATGATGATGATGATGATGACTAATTTGAATGATCATATATATTATTTTAAATAATATACAAAAAAAATGTATTTTATCTAAAAATGCAGGACAAATTGATAAGGGATATAAATAATATGGATAAGAGATTTATAAGAAAAAAATAAATAAAATAAAATGGAAGATAGTTGTTTTTGATGCTGAGGCTTAAACGAGATAGAGAGAAAGAAGAGAGAGACGGTAAGGAAAGAGAGATTAAGGGGACACTCACCAGCGGTTTAACAATACATTATTGCATTGATGGTCACGCGATTAATGAAATTCCATTAATAGGGTTGGTGCCTTTGGTTCTGGCGACCACCACCACCACCGCCACCACCACCACCCCTCTGCTTGCCGCCGTAGCCTGAGCCTCCTGAAACACACCCATGACGCAAAATGTTAGTCCAATTTTATGGACATTTTTAATTCAAAAATTAAACCCCCCCTTTTCTTTTTTTTTTTTTTTTTTCAACGATTATATCATCTTCATCAAACCGAAGTTATTATTTTTATATTATATGTATTAATTATTAAACAAAATACTAAATAATTAAACTGTAAAAAATACAACAACAAATAGAATATATATATTATTATTTAAATAATTATTATAATATTAAAATCAAAAAATTCCAAATGAAATATATAAATTATTATAGAATTTATAAATGGTAAATTATAAAATTAATAACTATTTGATTATTTTTTAATTTAAAGCTTGACTCTCTTTTTTTTTCTTTCTTATTGTGATAATTTAAAAATTTTTTAAAAATTAAATTAAACTACCACACGCACACTTGTAATTATTATTATTATGAAAATTAATTCTTTTCTTTTTTTTTTTTGTTATCATGTAGGTGTATATAATAAATATATATTTAATATCAAAAATATAAAAAAATAAAGAACGAAAAATAAGAAGACTATTAAAAAAATTTAAAAAAAAAAAAGAATAATTATCTACATAGAGGCTACAGGCTAAGGTAGTAAGCTGTAGGCTGCGTCCCAATTTTATATATCATCCTGTTTTTTTATTTTTTTTATTTATTTAAATAAAAAAAATAAAATAAATCAAAAATATTGTTAACCCATAGTACCTAAAATGGCGAATTAAAAAAAAAAATATTCGTTTTTTTTATTCCAGGGGGTTGTGAGAAAAGGAGCGCGAAAAAAAGCCAGAAATTAAGTGGAATTAAATATGAGAAATGACGTTGAAAAAATTATTTAAAAAATTGAAAAAAAAAATTTAATAAACCGGAAAATAATATTTAATTAACAAGCAACCACGTGGTAAGTGTTTTTTTTTTTTTTTTAAATTGGTGGACGGGGGGTGATATCAAATGGTGTTGAAAAAATATAAAAAAAATATGAAAAATAGTTGTGATAAAATGTGTTCCTATATGATATTAAAATTTTGAAATAAAAAAAAAAAAAATTCATGCAGGTTTTGAAAAATGATAACTGAGTGTATTTGTATACTGAATAAAATAATGCCAAGATGGAAAGTGAGGATCCAGTGAGACGCAGACCAAAATGCAAGAAGAAAAAAAAAAGATGATATGAAAATAATAAAGCATTAGTTGAAAATTAAAACTTCTGGGTTAAAGGTAAGAAGAGGTGTGTAAACAAACGTAGGATGGGATTTAAAAAAAAAAAAATAATTAAAAAAAAAAAAGATACAAGGGACGCTAATGCGTACCTTTACCACGTGCACCACCACGAGCACCATTGTAGCCATCATCGTAACTACCACCGCCATAGCCATAGCCGTCTGCAGTATATTCATGGAACACAATTGTATAAGACAAATATTAAATGCACCTAAATTTTATTCTTTAATTATATATATTCAAAGATTTTAATTAATTAATTTTCAAATAAATTATATCATGTTGTTAATAATTAATTTATCAATTACTTTTTTTTTTTTATTTATTTTTAAATTATTTTTTTATCAAGGACAAGGTGCATTTGTTGATAAATATGTGGTGGATATTTGTTAAAAAAAAAAATTACTTTTACTTTGAAATTGTTTTTAAAAAAAGAGGAAAAAAAAATCATCTAAATTTGAAATTATTTATCAGGGGTTTCATGAATTAAAAAAAAATAAATAATTTTAGGATCGTGCTTGATGGAGAGAATGTTTTTTGATTTAAGCTGGATGATAATGAGGGTTATTTTATTATTTTTAATGACTGATAAACAGGCTTGTCGTACACATCTCAATTTGATCATGTACATTTTTTTTAAATAACCTGGTTATCTTTGTTTAAATGTATTATTTATGTTACAATACACTTTTTACTGTAACATATCACACACACCATCCTCACCATTAAACCAGAATTAGTCAAGTGTTTTTATATAAATTATTCAAAGAAAAAGTGAAGCTATCATCAAGAAGTTAATATTTTTTTTTTATAAAAAAAAAAGGAAAAAAAAAGAGAAGAATCTCAATTCAAGCGTGGACTACTCATAATTGATCGATTCTTAACAAAAAAAAAATCTGTACTAATGTCGCTTTTAGAATCGATTTAAATTAAAAAATAAAAAATAAAAAATAAAAAAAGAGAATCAAGATTTTTAAATTAAAAAAATAATAAAAAATAAATAAAAATTGATTGATAAATCGCAAATAATTAATTTTCAAGTGTGATTATTATTTACTCATTGCATTGAATAAATAAAAAAAAAAATAAAATAAATAATTATTAATAATAAATTTAGTAATTTGTTGCATTTTATATAAAAAAATAAAATAAATTAATTTGATTTATAAATGAATATAAAATGAATAAAAAAAAATTAAAAAAAAAAAAAAAATATTATCAATAAAATTGAATTTATAATAATCGAGTCTACGAGCGACTTAGTAATGAATTTAATTACCGTATCCACTGTAGTCGTAGCCACCATATCCACCATATCCGCCGTACCCACCGCCGTAATAATCGTAGCCATCTCCATATCCGCCTCCATAACCGCCTTGTCCATATCCACCACCATAGCCACCACCTCCATATCCACCTTGACCCCAGCCTCCTTGTCCACCAAAGCCTCTACCACGTCCACCAGTACCACGTCCACTACCTCTTGCACCACGGCTACCAGCAGCACCACCTCTCATGCCACCCATACCGTCTGGTTTTGGTGTTGCTTTTTTTACATCAACCTTTAAATCACCAAAAAAATAATCAATTAATTTATCAATCAACAAGCAATTAAACTGTGTTTAAATGTGTTTTTTTTTTTTTAAATTATAAATTAATAATTAAAGCTCAGATAATTCAATTAAAATTTGTTCTCATATATCAGTGCCATACTAATATCTGAAGGTGTCCTAAGATAAATACATCATTGCTTTATTTATTAATTTTTTTATTTCAACAAAAATAATGATTTTTAAATATATAAAAAAATTACCTCTTTTCCATTGATATTTTGTTTTGGTGTTTTCAAAAGATCATTAACAACTTGTTCTGATTCAAATGTAATAAAACAAAATCCTTTTCTTTGATTTTTTGTTTTATCAAATGGCATTTCAACATCGACAATTGTACCAAATTGTCCAAAGAAATTTTTAATATCATCATCTGATAATTCTGTTGAAAGACCACCAACAAATATTTTACCATGACGTGCTTTAGCTTTTTTTGGATCGACTTTTTTATTGTTGATAACATGATCACCAGCTGCCATGATCTATTGATACAACAAAAAATAAAACAAGATAATTAGTAAAATTATTTTTATACATTTTTAAAAATATAATTTAAGATTTAATTAATTTTCTTCAGGAGTCTAAATTGTCTTCAACGCTTAATCAGTAGCAGAACTGACTTAAATAATCATCATATTAATAATGCAAATATTGTTTAATAAAAAAAAAAAAAACGATTTATAAAATTTCTATATACCTTATCAAGTGATGCAGGATCTTTAAAGACAATGAAGGCAAATCCTCTAGATCTTCCTGTATTTGGATCTGTCTTAACATTGATGCTTTCAATATCTCCATGACATCCAAAATGGTCTCTTAATTCCTCTAAAATAATTATTAATTTAATAAAAAAATCATTAGCAATTATTATCAACTATTAATTGTTTAAAAAAAATTATTAATTTAAATATATAAGCTCAGTTAAGATAAAAATCAATGTTGATCTCATTTATCGGTGCCATCCCGAAATCTGAAGGTGTCCTAAGATATTGCATCATTGCTTATTTATTTATATTTTTTATTTATTAGATATTTATATTACTCACTGTCTTGTGTTTCCCAGCTAAGTCCTCCAACGAACAATTTTCTAGATCAAAAAAATTAATCTCAAATTAATATCCAGTAAATGTACAATGTTATTTTTATTTTTTAAATTAATCAAATTTATTTATTGAATTTTATTTTAAAGCTCAGATAATTTTAATTTAATTTATCTCATACATCAGTGCCATCCTGATGTCTGAAGGTGTCCTAAGAATATTCATCATAGCTTTTTTTCAAAAAATAAAATTCAATAAATTAAATTTCATTAATAATTATTATCGAGTTAATATTTACCTCTCGTTAATTGATATTGGATTATTTGCATTAGCAGTCCTGCAAAAACAATGACAAAAAAAATTATAATTATTGTATTTATTGATATTTTTTTTTTATATATATATAAATAAATATACATATAAAAAAAAAAATATGTCTATTATCACTTAAAAAAAATGGAGACAAAGTAAAAAAAAAAAAAAAAAAAGAATTAATTAAAAAATAATAATTAAAATTTATGTTGTAAAATGAAAGAAAAAAAAAAATTAATTTTTTATATTTGAATATTTCAAATCAACTGAATGTAATATATAAAAATTTTATTATTAATATTACTATCATTATATTCAAATCAAATATTACAATTAAAAAATTTCGCACATTAATTTTTCATGAAAAATATTACATTTAAAAATTTGTTGTCATTAAATTAAAAATCATTCGGTTAATTTATAATCGATTATTTATTGTCATGATGAATATTATTTTATGATCCTTGTTTTAACTGACTTGATTTATAATACTGGACTTATAATTAATTAATTATCTGTACTCAAAACACAAGCTGCGGTGGAATATTTTCATTTTTATATTTTCATATATATTGTTTATTTATTTTTTTTTTTTTTTTACTCAGTGTGTTGGTGATTGAGATTCAATTTTATGATTTTTCAATATATTTATATTATATATATCATCTAGGGCTGGTGATAAATACCGTGGGTACCAGTCACTCGTCGTTACTCAGAGTTGTCGGACGAATCTTGGTTAGCCGGTTTCGAGAGCCGCTCGCCCATTATCGCACTGGGTCGTTTGACACCTGCAGACCAAGCCACATAAACTGGGTTAATGGCACACTCCACGTAGTCTGTTGACAATAATTTTCGTAGTTTTTTTTTTTTGTTTTATTTATTAAATTTTTTTGACCCTAGTGACTCTGTTGCTTTGGTCACGCCCAAATATTTATCACTGCTTTACTTTTTAACTTTTTTTTATTTATTTATTTGCAAGTTTTAACTCTACTGCGTGACCCAGCAGGCAAGATGTGTGATTTTTATCTATTTATTTTTTTTTTTTAAATATTTTATTATTATTTTAGACTTTTATATATATTGTTTAGTTTATCTATTTTTATTTTTTCTGTGCAACAGAGTTATATTATGTGATTCGAATTTCCAGTGCTTGTGCCGTGATGAGACGTTGAAAGATGAAAACTTTATTTATTTTCACAAGGCTTCAATTTAAATACGACCAGTAAAAAAATTTTATTATTTTTTTAAATCCACACGTTTATATATTTTTTATTTTGAGTATTTTCAATAAATAATTGATGAAATTATTTAGCCAGCTGCAAATTAATCAACAAAAAAAAAAAAAACACGTTTTTTCTTCTATTTCTTTTTTTTTGCACACGAGAAAAATGTTATTTTTCTTTTTGAAAAAAAAAAAATTTGCAAAAATATCAAATGAAATTTACAAGAAAAAAAATTATTTATTCTACGGCTAGATAAATATTACATTATTCAAAAAACCGTGAACGTGTTTTTCATAGACATATATTAATTAATATTATTATCATTTAAATACAAAAAAAATTTACCGATTGACAGTTAACTTTTACAATTTATATTTTATAAAAATATGAAAAACAAATTTTACAATCACTGGATAATAACGAAATGGAGGTTTTTTTTTTTATTATCATTATTATTTTACATTAAATATTGTTTTTTACAAGAAAATTTATGTCAATTATTGCTAAAATAAAATAGGTATAATTAAATTATTTCTTAGACTACTTAATGTTAATATTATTCATGTATAATTTTTTATTTTTTTATAATGGGAAATAAAATTTATTTAATGGTCATGGAGTAGCCGGCCATTGGCTTTTATAAATTTCAAATTAAAATAATAATAATCTCTTATCAATGTCCATCATTTTTGTGCCAATAAAAAAAAAAAATTTACGTTCATTTTCTCTGGAGTATTTAAATATTTTTTTTGTTTATTATTTAGTAAAAATAATGCCCTTATTTTTTAAAATAATAATTATTATATTGTCGACATTAATATATATTTGTTTATGTTAAATAAAAAAAATTATTTGCTCCATTTTACAAACAATTTGCAGATATTTTTCTCTGAAAATTTTAGGCCTAATGCTCCAAAAAAAATGAAAAAAAAAAATAGAAAAATCTTATAAACTATATTTAAACAACCCCATTAACACAAGTAAACATTTATAAATTAATAATATAAAATAATTATTGTGATGTAATCATTGTCACGCGTTGCAGAGAAAAAAAAAGCGAGAATATTCGAGAAAATGGACGTAAAATTGAGATAAAAATTATCAGTGTTTGGCTGATTTTGGAGCAATGATAAAGAGATGATAATTAATTAGATAGTTAATAATAATTATTATTATTATTTTAGCCATTTTGATGTATTTATTGCGCGTCTTTAATCTCGATAGGTTACAAGCCAACCGGCATTGCGTGGGTGCGCCTTTGGCCGGCGTCTCCACTCATCCATTTTTTTTTTTTAAATTATTAAATTCAACTTTATAATTAATTTTTACTCATTATTAAATAAACAACTATAAAAAATAATAATATAAAATTAATGCCAATTCAATGCTCATTATTAGCAAAAATATCTTAACATGAAATTTAATAATCATCATAAAGATTAAAATGGATGTAACAAAATTATTATGACTCATAATAGTCATGATTGGCGGCAACGCGTGTCTGCCATTTTGTTTTTCATCCAAGCATCGTCTCGGCACTCAATTTTATTATTATCACTCTTTAATTATTAAATATAGATAAAAAAAAAGAAAAAAAAAACCATTGTTTATGATAAAAACAAAAAAACTATATTGATTTATGTATTTGTTATAAATAAAAGGATTATTTGAGAAAAAAATGTTTTTTTTTTTTTTTAAATTTTTTCATAATTGGAAGGAAAAAAAAGCGCGTTAATAAAATTATAATAATAAAAAATGAGATTAAATAATTGAAATTTACCTTTCTTCTTGTGAATCTTGGCCATTTTCAGTTGGTTCAGCAGTACCATTACCACTATTTCCATTATTTGTAGCGGCTGTAGTATTGGTGTTGGTTGTGGTTGTGGTGGTAGTTGTATTAGATGTGGTGTTGTTAGCAT
The DNA here is from genome assembly GCF_014905175.1 of Aphidius gifuensis. Classification (NCBI taxonomy): domain Eukaryota; kingdom Metazoa; phylum Arthropoda; class Insecta; order Hymenoptera; family Braconidae; genus Aphidius; species Aphidius gifuensis. The sequence goes on from NC_057793.1 coordinate 6,414,903, forward strand.
CACCATTTTGTTGCTCAAATGATTGATCAGCAATGTCCTCGCTAAAATCCTTATTCTCCTGGTCAGCCATTATTATCGTTTATTTTTTATTTATAAATTAGATTAATTTAAAAAAAAAATAAATAAATTATTATATCGACACGTTTAAAATTGTTTTTTTTTCTTCTAATTTTTCCGGCACACTGATTTGTAAATATTTAAATAAATATTTATAATATGAACAAAAAAAAAACAAAAAAAAGTAAAATATATATATTTATGATATATATATTTTAATTAAACTTTATACAATTTGATTTATTCCACGCTAAATTAAACGCGGAAATTAATTTTTATTGTAAAATAACGTCCGAACACTTTGGCTGCCAAATGGAGAAGGGGCTACAATCAGAAAGACGAGAAAGACGACGACTTAAAAATTTAACAATATTGGTAGATTTTGTGTATATGTATATGGATAATTTATTTGTGTGTATTTGTGATTCGGTGATTTTTGGGGGGTTGCGTTCACTACCGACGCTACTGACATCACACTCAATTTTCATTGGTTCAAATTTAATATTTAAACGCAGACAATTCATCCCTCCTTTCATCTCCCTTGGCCTCCCTCTTTTATTAATAAATCCAAGTCCAGCCAAGCCAGCATATGGTTCAGGTACATGCCAAAAAAAACAAGTACCCTTCAACTTATTTTTATTTAAAAATTATTATCCTTTATTTTTACAATAAAATTTTAATTAATTATTTACTTGATAAACATGTAAAATTAATTTTTAGCTTTTTTATTTTTTTGTAAATTTAAAATTTGCAAAATATTAATTTTCATTTGGTTTTTGGAGGCTGGAAAGAATGGGGGAATTATTTTTGTCTTTACGGTATTGAAAATTGTATCGATTTGTTGGATAAAGAATTTAACACAAGAGTGCGCTTTTGTCGGGTGGAATTTTTTTTTTTTCCATAAAAAATCAACCAATAAAAATTGCTTTAAAATTAAGGGAGAGAAAGAAGAAGAGAAACCGGCGAATTAAGTATTGGCCAATCAATAAAAAGCCCGCTTAATTTACAGCGTCACTTCCTTCTGTGATTTCCCTTTTTTTTCTCTGCTTCCTGTTGGGAAAAAAAATTAATTATAATAATAATATTGCAAACCAAAAAAATGACATGATAAATTTTAATTCCCGCGTATTTTTTTGCATTGTAAAATCAATTTTATATTTGAAAATTTAATAATAGTTTTCAATGAATAATGAATTAATGATTGGTATTTTAGAATCACACATTGGAACCCCATGTATTTATTTTTAGTTTACCCTACGAAATAAAAAAAATAAAAATAAATCATGTTTGGATGCACTGAATGCCCAAGCGTGATTTTCTGAAAATGCCATTATTATTAAGAAAATTATTTACAAAAATAAATTTACAAAAATAGATCACTAACTTCAAGCAGCTCATTAGTAAACATTTATTATTATTTTTTTTTTTTTGTCATTTTGTTTTCATCAAATATATTAATCATTTTCAAAATTTATATTTTAAAATTTTTTATGTTAAATTAATTTTACAAAATGAAAAAGGTACAGAGGGTTATTATTTCATTATTTTACATTAAATGCAAACCTTTTTTTTTAGAATATTAAATTGGGAGATATTTGGCATTCTTGTAATAAAATAAGAGCAGCAATTTTCCGGTTTCCTTTGAATATTTGGGATGTTTTTAAGCCGGTTGATCCAAATGCCAGTGGCCTTGTGTCAGGTATAATTTTCACACCAAAATCATTGACACTCAAGGTTAAAAATCATCATAATAATATTTTTTTTAGAATCAACATTTGTTGGAATATTATCTGGTCAATTAAAATCATTAATTGGTTTGTCAGATTCAGAAATTCTTAACTTGTCTGATTATTTTCGTGTTCAAGATGGAAGAATTTTATACTCACAATTGTGTGAAGTAATTCATGGAAATGGTTATAATAATATTAATTTATAAATAGCTAAAATAAATTGATAAATTAATTACTTTTTTAATAGAACCAAAATTAGCTGAAAAACCATTGATAACTGGTCTTGAATGGCAAGATCCAGATCATGTTAATCGACTGAGTAAAACAGAGTTGAGAAAACTTAAATTAATTATAACACAAATTGCAATTAATGTTAATAAAAGAAAAATTGCACTTAGACCTTATTTTCAAGACTATGAATTGGTAATTTTATTTTTGATAATTGTTGAATTTAAATATTGAAATGTTTTATAAATTAATTTAATTAGATAACAAAAAATTCTGGTAATATAACAATAACACATTTTGCAAGGATATTAAATTTTCTTGGAATCATTGTGGCACCTGAAGAATTTTCATTGTTGATTAAAAGATATGAAAGACATGCTTATACTATTAATTATGTTGCATTTATCAAAGACATTGAAGACACACAAAATTTCATGGATGAATATGGAATGCTTCATGTTTCTGGGGCAATGAAAAAAAATTATTTATTTATAATTTTATTAACTGAAAGATGGTTTAATTATTTGTTAATTTTGTTTTATTATTTTAGGACTTGTTGGATCAATTTCCAGGAAGAATTATAACTGCTGAACTGCCAAAGCTACCAAGACCAGAAGTTGGTAAAATATTAGTCAGTGATGCATTTAAAAAAGATACTATTTTTCATCCAGCTTTGGATAATAAAAATAGTCATATGACAATTGTTGAAATTATTCATCGAATACAGAGACATGTTTTGGAACGTCGTCTATCTGTTAAGAATTTTTTTACGGTATATTTTTTTAAATAATAATTCAAATTATTATTAACTTTAAATTAAAATTATTTTTCTTTTAAAAATGTTTTTTTTTAATGAAAAATTTAGCTACAATAATTAACAATATATTTTGTTAAATTTTTTTAAAATATTTAAATTGAATTACAATTTAATTTAATCTATTAAATTTTTTTTTTCAATCGAAATTTTAATTAACAATTATTAATAAATTTAAATTAAATTGTTGTTTATTTAAATCTAAATATATTTATTTATCTAAATTTAGTCTTTATTAATTTTTCTAATATTTAATAATATTTTTCTTTATTTTTTTAAAAAAAGCATTTTGATATTTTAAATACTGGCAAAGTAAGTATTTGTCAATTTCGTCGAGGTCTTGATTCCATGCAACTGTCATCAATTGGTAAACTCCATTTAACAGAAGACGAAATAAACCAACTGATAATTCTCTACAAGGATCCAAATGACAATGAACGAGTTTACTGGAAGCTTTTTGAAGATGACATCAATCATGGTAAATAAATCCAAAAAATAAAAGATCCACCATTAAACAATTATCTAAATTAAATTATTAAAATATCATTTCAGTATTTACAACAGCTGAATTAGAAAAAATGCCAAATTTACGTATAGATCCACCAGGTCCAGAAATAATAAATTTACCCGAAAAAGGCCGGAGAAATTGGATTGATGTATCAAATAATACTCGAGAATTATGTGAACAAATAATTATAAAAATACGTCATAGAATTGAAGAAAGAAAAATGATAATAAAACCATTATTCAAAGATTATGACAAGTTAATATATAACTAATAATAAACATCTAAATTATTAATTTACATTTTAATATTAATTTTTTTTAGATTAAATCATGGACATGTATCAAGAAATCAGTTGAGACAAATTCTTGGTACTGCTGGTATTTTATTGGCAAGTGAAGAGTTATTTGCACTTGAACAACGTTACAATGATGATCGTGGTTTTAATTATGGCCTTTTTTTAAATGACATTGAAGCATCACCAATAACTGTACCATATTATAATGAAATGCTTGAAGAAAAAAAGCTAATAAATTTTGAAAAACCAGCACCAGTACCAACTCAAGATGAAAAAGATATTGTTTTAATTTTAGCTAAAATTAAAGCTAAAGTTATTCAACAAAGAATTAAGGTTATTTTTTAATTTATATAAACAAAATATTTATAAATATTTCATTTTAAAAATTATATTAGGTTACTGAATTTCTTCGACCTTTTGATACTCACAATGAGATGTCAATAAAAAGAGATGAATTTGTTCGTGGTGTTGATCAATTACGTTGTGTTTTGAGTAAAGCTGAACTTGAAACAATTATGGACATCTTCAAGGCTCCATTTAGGTTCATCTAAAATTGAAATAATAATAATTATTTTTTCAATTTAATATATTTATTAATTAATTAATTAATTTGTATTATACAGACCAGGATATGTTGAGTATGAACGTTTTGCAAATGCCATTGAAGAAGCTGTTACAATTGGTCAACTGGAAAAATCACCACTTTTGGTGCCTTGTCAACATATAACACCAGGCACCACAACAACAAAATCATTTCTTAATTATCAAGAAAGACAAACTGTTGCACAAGTTATGGATAAACTTGTTAAAATTTATTCACCAAATTATATTGATTTATTTAAGGTTTGCTTTATTTAATTATGTTTTTTATATTTATTTAAATTCATTATTTATTTATTTATTTATTTAGGATTTCGATAAAACAAATTCAGGAACAGTTACTAGAGAACAATTGATGAAAGTATTGTCAATTAGAAAATCATTAATGATAATGTCTTTAAAAGAATTTGATATTATTTATAAATGTTTTTGTATTGATAAAAATGGAAGAATCGATTTTAATTATCGTGCATTTTTAGAGGCACTCGATTATTTAAAAACAAATAATAAACGTTTACCAAATTAACTAATTTTATTGCCTGAAAAAATACAATGTTAAATTGGACCAATAATAATGTAAATAATAAAGAAAATAATAATTTTATTTTTTATTGATTAAAAAGTATTATTTTATTTCCAAGATGAAGTATTTATCATACTTTATACAAGCGAGTAGTAATTAATTATTAATATATTGTGAAAATTTAAAATAAATCATTGTGTTTTTTAATATAAAAAAAAAAAGATAAAAAAAAAAAAAATATGACATTAACAGAAAGAATGATTTATAAAAAAAAAAAACGGGTAAAGAAAATTAATGTTAAAATTAATCTTCAAGCTCACCAGCAGCCATAGCATCATTGTAAGATTTACCTCCTTTTTGTTCTGGATCAAGTTTAATCATGTCATCAATACGAAGAATTGTGATGGCAGCTTCAGTTGCAAATTTAAGTGATTTAATTTTTGATATTGCTGGTTCAAGTATACCAGCTTTTTTGTTATCTCTTACAGTACCCTCAACAAGATCAAGACCAATCCATTTTAAGTTGGCATGTTCAACTTGTGTTTGTGATGAATTATGATAAGCACGAAGTTTAGCAACAAGATCTGTTGAATCTTGTGCAGCATTAACAGCCAGGGTTTTTGGAATAACCAATAATGATTTGGCAAATTCAGCAATTGCCAATTGTTCTCGTGAGCTTAATGTTGTTGCAAAATTTTCTAAATATATTGATAGTGCTGCTTCAACACAGCCACCACCAGCAACAACATTTTTACTTTCAAGTACACGTTTAACAACACAAAGTGCATCGTGAATTGATCTTTCCATTTCATCACAATAATAATCATTTGGTCCACGTAAGATTATTGATGCTGCTGTTCTTGCTTTTGGTCCTTTAATAAGAAGTAATTCATCATCACAAACAACTTCTTGTACAACTTCAGCAGCTTCACCAAGATAACTTGCTTCAAAACTTTCATCACCATCCATATTTGTTAATGATGTTAAAAATTGTGCACCAGTTGCTTTTGCAATTCTTTTTAAATCAACTTTTTTACATCTTCTAACAGCCATAACACCAGATTCAACAAAATATTTAAGACAAAGATCATCAATACCACCAGTTAATAGAATAACATTTGCACCAGCATTTATTATTTTCTCAATTCTTTCTTTGGTGATATCAATTTCACGTTGACGTACACCTTCTAATTTTTCTGGATCATTAATAAGTACTTCAACACCCAATTTCATTTTAGTTTTTTGCAGTGAAAAATCTAATATTGCTATTTTAGCATTTACTATTTTTTTGGGCATAGCTTGTGATGCCACAATACAATTTAATGCATATCCTTGAATGAGCTTTGATTCTCTAACACTTTTACCATGTGCTTTTAATACATTAACAGCTTTAATTGGATATAAATGTCCACCTTTACCATCATTTATTTTAATAGCAGTTGCTGCATCAACAACCATATTGCCAAAAAAGCTTGAATCAGCACCAATGATTTTACTTGACATTGATGTTTTAGCAACATTTACAATTGCATCACGATCAAGTTCTTCAACAGCAATTGTCAAATTTTCTTGTATATATTTACATGCTTCTTTACAAGCTAAACGATAACCACTTATAACTGATGTTGGATGTATATGTTGTTGTACCAATTCATCAGCATTTTTTAATAATTCAGCAGCAATTATAACAACAGATGTTGTACCATCACCAACTTCGACATCTTGAAGTTGTGCAAGTTCAGCAACAACACGAGCTGCTGGATGATCAATTTGAAGACTTGCAACAATTGTTGCTCCATCATTTGTCACTGTTACTTCCTAATATTTAAAAAATAAAAATTATAGTTTTGTTTTTTTTATTTTTATTTTTAAATAATAATATCAATAAAAATACATACACCAACATCATCAATGAGCATTTTATCAAGACCCACTGGACCAAGTGAACTCTTGACAATGTTGGACATGGCATAAACAGCATTTGCTAGAAAATAAAATAAAAAATTAATTTAATTTTTTACGTCAAACACTTTAAAAAAAAAAAAAAATAAAACAATTTTTTAAATTCAATTTTTGAGTATGTATAATTTAAAAAAAATTAAAAACGTGATACTTATTGGGTGGGTCTAGAATTTAAGGTTACAATAAATAATAATTAATTTTTTTGATAATTACCATTTTGAGCACGAACTGATGCACCAGATTGACGAGAACCGGCCAAGGCCAAGGCACTCGCAACTGTTGTCATTTTAATTGTTTATATAATATTTGACAATTAATTATATTTTTTTTCTTTTGGAGAAATATAATGATTGAATATTCTAGATGAATGTTTGCTGGATCATGGACATATTTGGACATGAAGCCGACAAATATATGTTGTGTATGAGTGTGTGTGTGGACGTACAGTCGGCTAAAAAGAAAAGAGTTTTTTATATACATAGAGTTCGATATAGTTTATTAGTAATACGAGAGATGGGACTACTCATGACGCGAAAATTTTTAAATCAAAATATAATTAAATCGAGGACGATGGATTTGATAATGAACTTTCAATTTTAGGATTTGAATTTTTAGCTGATGACAAATCTAGTGCTAATGCCTCTAGGATTATTTCGAAAAAAAAAAAAAAAAAATACCATGTCATTAATCAGGTGAATTAAAAGAAAATGTTACGATTAATTTTAAAATTTATAAATCATTATAAATTATGTTATTTAATTAATAATTAAATAAAAAAATATTTACAAATAATTAATAATTACAAAAAAAAATTTTTAACTTGATATTTTAATTTTTTTTTATTTTTAATTAAATATAAATAATAAAATATATAAATAAATAATGATAAAAAAATTATTTACTATTTTAATTAGACATTTTTAGGAATAACAGTTGAGAAATAAATGGAATACACATTTTATTATCACAATGAATTTTTATTCTAGGAAAAATTATTTTATTTATTCAGATTATTAATTTTAAAAGATGAAAAAAATTCCGTTACAATATTTTTCAAAGTTAATTTATTTAAAGCTTTGTCAGTATAACAGAAGCTGCAGGTGGTAAATAAATATTATCAGCTTGAATTTGAGTACCAGCTTCAATGTGTGATGTAAGACTTGCAACGTAAACCATCATATTAAATTTTTTAACATGTAAATAATCAGCCAGATTAACATCAATAGGAGTATCAGTAAAATTAATTAGTAAAACAATTAAATCATCTCTGTCTAGACTCTCGATATTTTCTAGATTTTCATCTGGACATCGAATAACAATTAGCACTTTCTCATTGACATTTATAAATTTTATTTTACCCTCACGAATAGCTCGTATTTTTTTTAACGCAACAACTTTTTTAAAAATATGATAGTGTGAATTTCGTGCTAATTTTTGTGCAGCAAGATTTAATGTTTTATAATTTTCATGTACTGGTAGCCATGTTTTATTATTTGACGAGAAACCAGCACTAGTTGTATCATCCCATTGAAATGGTGAACGATATGGATCTCTTGATGTTAAATTATATCTCAAAGGACCAGAATTACAACCAGGTGGATCTGTTGTATCCTTCCATGACATTGGACGATCCTCCATACCAATTTCATCTCCCTGATAAACAACAACAATACCAGGCAATACTGTTGTCAACATAATCATTTGATCAGCTCTATCACGTCCAAATTTTGTTGCAACACGTGAACGATCATGATTACCATAAACCCAATTTGGTGATTTATCTTTTGGAACTGCTTTCATGTAAGGATCAATGAGCTCTATCAACTCACTTATTGATGAAGAATTGTGAAAAAAATCTACTAGAACAATATTCATTGGTATATCTGCTCCGTAATTATAATAATTTATTAATTTTTCAAGTTCTTCTGGTCGAAAATACGTCTCTGGTATTAATAATTTCCTTGAACTCGAATATTCATCAATAACATTACGCCAACTTTGAAGCATTTTATATGAACCTCTTGGATCATACGAGTACGTTCGTACTTGACTATAATAATCACTATCAGGTAGATCTGTATTGGGCCATTTTGGCTGATCTGTCAATGGAAAATCTTCATTTGGATTTCCTTCAACAAGACTGGGAATCGTGTCAATTCGAAAACCATCAATTCCTTTATCAAGCCAAAATTTTAAATTTTTTTTTATCTCTTCATTAACATTTGGATTACGATAATTTAAATCAGGCTGGGATTTTGTAAATCCATGATAGTAATACTGTTTTCGTTGGTCATTCCAAGTCCATGCTAAAGTATGAAAAACACTTAGCCAATTAGTTGGTGGTTGTCTAGTTCCATTGACTATTTTTCCATCGAACCAAACGTAATAATCATCATACGGTTTTATTCTTTTAACACTTTTTAAAAACCAAGGATGTTGATCAGATGTGTGATTTGGCACAAAGTCAATAACAATTTTAATATTTAATATTTTTGCTTTTTTAATAAGTTCATCGAAATCATTAAAATTACCAAAAAGTGGATCAATACCTGTGTAATTTGTAATGTCATATCCAAAATCAACCATTGGACTTGGATAAAATGGATTTATCCATACAGTTGTCATTCCCAAATCTTTGATATGCTCCAATTTACTTGTGATGCCTTTAAAATCGCCAAGACCATCACCATTACTGTCCTTGAAACTACGAATATATAACTGATAAACAAATGAATCATTCCACCATTCGTCTTTTGGACTGTTATTATTAATAACTGCATCAATGATAAAAAAATTTACACCAATACACATTGAAAAAAATGCCAAACGAATTAGCATTTTTTAGTTAAATAATTTTACAATAGAATTATTGAAATAACTTGTTGATAACTTGATCAAGGACCAACTGATTATCCATGTCTCGCTGACTGCTTTTATATCCAGAGCCTAAATTCACGAACATGTGATTTAAGAGTAACAAAATCCTAATCATTCACGAGAATAAATTAACATAAGTCAATGACCTTGAACTCGTGACAGTCGAGACACGTTTAAGCAGTCAAACATGTAATCGGCAATGAAATATATAGCCTGAAGGTATGGCCAACGAGTTGATAATATTAAGGTGAAAAAGCAACCAGACTTCTTTCGAATAGGTTCTGGTGACAAGAGAAGCAATAAATTAAATAACATGACGCACGAGATGTAAATTAATGTATATCAATATGTGTACTAATCAACAGTTTCTTTTTACTTCGATATATCTTGACTATTTGACCGTTATTTTATTCGGAGATGAAGGACTCTGACCTCTTCACGAGTTCTTAATATATTCGAGACAAATTGTGTTAAATAAAACATGGTCATTTTTTTTTGTTTTTGATTATTATTTTTTGCATGATACATGGTTTAATTTAACAATTAAATTGAATGTGTATTTGAAATTAAAACATTGGTAAAAAAAATTGACAACATTGATATTATTAATAACAGTAACTTTTTTTACAAACCAATTTATTGGTTTTTTTTTTGTTATTTCTATATATTTTGTCTTGATTTAAATAAAATAATCAACTTATTCTATTTTATTTAACATTTTAGAATTTTGTATAAATAATGAAACACGTCTTGCAATTTATCATAATAAATTTTTATCTCAAACAGTATTATTTAATTTATTGAAATATTATCAACTTTAGCAGAAAAAAAAATATATTGTTACAATAAAAATACAATAATGGATAGACATATGTTGATGATAAATCAATTTGTCAGTATAACTGAAGCAGCAGATGGTAGAAAAATATTATCAGCTTGAATTTCAGCACCAGCTTCTATGTGTGATGTAAGACTGGCAACGTAGACAGTCATTATGAAATTGTCAACATTTAAATGATCAGCCAAATTAATATTAATCGGAGCATCAGTAAAATTAATTAATAAAACGATCAAATCATCTTTGTCCAAACTCTCGACTCTAAAATTTTCATCTTGATACCGAATGACAATTAGCACTTTTTCATTAACATTTATAAATTTTATTTTACCCTCACGAATAGCATGTATTTTTTTTAACGCAACAACTTTTTTAAAAATATGATAGTGTGAATTTCGTGCTAATTTTTGTGCAGCAAGATTTAATGTTTTATAATTTTCATGTACTGGTAGCCAAGTTTTACTATTTGTCGAGAAACCAGCACTAGTTGTATCATCCCATTGGAACGGAGTGCGGAATGGATCTCTTGATGCTCTAAAATATCTATTGGGACCAATATTACAGCCAGGTGGATCTATTGTTTCTTCCCATGTTGTTGGACGATCCTCCATACCAATTTCATCTCCTTGATAAACAACAACAATACCAGGCAATACTGTTGTCAACATGATCATCTGATCAGCTCTATCACGTCCAAATTTTGTTGCAACACGAGAGCGATCATGATTACTGTAAACCCAATTTGGTGATTTACCTTTTGGAATTGCTTTAATGTAAGGATCAATGAGATTTATTAATTCACTAATTGATGAATTTTTATTTGAAAATTCTAATAAAATAACATTCATTGGTATATCTGCTCCATAATTATAGTATTTAATTGTTTTTTCAAGTTCTTCTGGTGGAAAATAAACTTCTAAAAAAAGACATTTTTTTGAATTTTTGTACTCTTCAAGTATGTGACTCCAGCTTTGACAAATTTTATAAGAACCAGTTGGATCATACGTGTAAGTTGACTCTTGAGTAGAATGAACATCATCTGGTATCGTTATTAAATTTGTTTTTTTTTTCTGATCTTTCAATGGAAACTCTTCATTTGGATTTCCTTCAACAAGACTGGGAATCGTATCAACTCGAAAACCATCGACTCCTTTTTTAAGCCAAAATCGTAGAATTCTTTTCATTTCATTATTTACTCGTGGGTTACGAAAATTTAAATCTGGTTGTGATGGTGTAAATGTACGGTAGTAATATTGTTGTCGTTGATCATTCCAAGTCCATGCTGAACCATGAAAAAGGCTTAGCCAATTGGTTGGTGGCTGTCTTGTTCCATTGACTATTTTTCCATCAAACCAAACGTAATAATCATCATATGGTTTTATTCTTTTAATACTTTTAACAAACCAAGGATGCTGATCAGATGTGTGATTCGGCACAAAGTCAAGCAATATTTTAATATTCAGTGATTTTGCTCTTCTAATAAGTTTGTCAAAATCATTAAAATTACCAAACAGTGGATCAATACTTTTAAAATCAGTAATATCGTATCCAAAATCAATCATTGGACTTTTATAAAATGGAGTTATCCATACCGTTGAAATTCCTAGATCTTTTATGTATTCCAATTTACTTGTAACTCCATTTAAATCGCCAACACCATCACCGTTACTGTCCTTGAAACTTCGAATATACAGCTCGTAGATAAATGAGTTGTGCCACCATTCGTCTTCAGGAACGTCATTGATGGTGGCATCAATAATATTAAAATTTATAACTAGACATGTTGACAAAAAAAATACCCATTGAATCAACATTCTCAAATAATATTTTTTTAAATACAAATATTTAATAACTCGACTTAGATTCAACTGATTTCTTTAATTTTGGGGTCTTTTTATATACTCAGAATTTTCAAGTGGCTATAAATCATTGCCAGTTAGACTTTCAATATATTTTTATCTTTCTAATATAAATTTTAAAAAACTTTCTATTTTTTTTTTTTTTTTGTGGAATGCTTCAATATTTTCAAAAACAAAATTATACCTTGAAATTATTGATATTTTTAATATACATGTAAATCAAAAGTTATAAACCAAAGAAAATAAATTAAATTCATTCGTTTGATGCGTTTCCATTTTATTTAATTTTCAAATTGATAAAAAAAAAAAAACAATTAATACATAATATTTTTTAGTTTATATTGAGACTTTATTTTATTTATATTTTATTTTTCTACAATTTTTTTAAATTTGTCTCAATATAACTGAAGCAGCAGGTGGCAGATAAATATTATCAGTTTTAATTCGAGAACCAGCTTTTATGTGTGATGTAAGACTTGCAACGTAAACCATCATATTAAATTTTTTAACATGTAAATAATCAGCCAGATTAACATCAATAGGACCATCAGTAAAATTAATTAGTAAAACAATTAAATCATCTCTGTCTAGACTCTCGATATTTTCTAGATTTTCATCTGGACATCGAATAACAATTAGCACTTTCTCATTGACATTTATAAATTTTATTTTACCCTCACGAATAGCTCGTATTTTTTTTAACGCAACAGCTTTTTTAAAAATATGATAATGTGAATTTTGTGCTAATTTTTGTGCAGCAAGATTTAATGTTTTATAATTTTCATGTACTGGTAGCCATGTTTTATTATTTTTCGAGAAACCAGCACTAGTTGTATTATCCCACTGGAATGGCGAACGATTTGGATCTCTCGATCCAATATGATATTCATCAGGACCCAAATTACAACCAGGTGGATCAATTGTTTCTTCCCATGTTGTTGGACGATCCTCCATACCAATTTCTCCTCCTTGATAAACAACAACAATACCAGGTAATACTGCTGTAAACATTGTCATTTGATCAGCTCGATCTCGTCCAAATCGTGTTGCAGCTCGTGAACGATCATGATTATCAAATACCCAATTTGGCGATTTACCTTTTGGAATCGCCTCCAAGTAGGGTTCAATTAGATTCAATAATCCACTTATTGAAGTTTTATTTTCATAAATACCAATGAGAAATACATTCATCGGCACATCTGCTCCATAATTGTAATAATTCATTGTGTAATTTAGTTTTTCTGGTTGAAAATATGCTTCAGCAAGAAGTAATTTTTTTTGCTTTGAATATCCATCAAGAACATCACGCCAAGTTTTAAATATTGGATAAGATCCAGTTGGATCATACGAGTACGGTCGAACTTGACTGAGATAATGGCCATCTGGAAAGGGGGAATTTATTCTTTTTGGTTGATCTTTTAATGGAAATTCTTCATCTGGATTTCCTTCAACAAGACTAGGAATAGTATCAACTCGAAAACCTTTAATTCCTTTTTTAAGCCAAAATCGTAGAATTTTTTTCATTTCATTATTAACTCGTGGGTTACGAAAATTCAAATCTGGTTGAGATTTTGTAAATCCATGATAGTAATATTGTTGTCGTTGTTCATTCCAAGTCCAAGCTGAAATATGAAAAATACTCAGCCAATTGGTTGGTGGCTGTCTTGTTCCATTGACTATTTTTCCATCAAACCAAATGTAATAATCATCATATGGTTTTATTCTTTTAACACTTTTAACAAACCAAGGATGCTGATCAGATGTGTGATTTGGCACAAAGTCAAGTACTATTTTCATATCCAATGAGTTGGCTTTTTGAATAAGTCGGTCAAAATCATTAAAATTACCAAACAGTGGATCAATACCTTTAAAATCAGTAATATCATATCCAAAATCAATCATTGGACTTTTATAAAATGGAGTTATCCATACTGTTGAAATTCCTAGATCTTTTATGTGTTCCAATTTACTTGTAGCTCCATTCAAATCACCAAGACCATCACCGTTACTGTCCTTGAAACTTTGGATATATAGCTCATAGATAAATGAGTTGTGCCACCATTCGTCTTCAGGAACATCGTTGATGGTGGCATCAATAATGTACAAATTAAGTACAGCAAAGAACACTATTAAAAATAGTGAATAACGCTGCATTTTTTATTCGTACCTATCTTTCAATACAAATAAAAAAATAACTTTCCATTCCCTTGATTGAGACTCAACTGATTATTTAATTTTTGAAGCATCATTATATACTAAAATCTTTTACGCAATAAGCAGTCTTTCATTTTTTTTTCTTGAACTTGTATTGAGCAGATGATTTTATTATTTTTCTATAATAAATTTTGTAAATAAAAAATATTATGAGTATTCTAAAATAAAAAATTGACACAATAATACATTAGTAAAAGAATCGATGAAATAAAATTAATTTATATTCTTTACATAATTCCAATTGGAAATTGAATGAATGAATATTATTTATATTTTTGTGTCTTGAGTAACATCTTGCATCATAAGTATATATGTAAAAAAACATAACAGTCGATTAAAGTCAATAAGCTTGAATAAATATTAATAATTATTACTCAAAATAATAATTCAATAATTATCAAATTATGAGTATGAATTTTTAAAAATTATTTTAATATATTCGTTGGCAAGTAAATAATCAAAATCGCAAAAAAAAAAAAAAGCACGAGGCTATTAAAAATATTATCTGTTTTTTTTTTAGCGTTGGAAACGATTAAAGTAAATAAAATACGCCTATGATGATTAGATATTTAGATCAACGCTAAATAATTAATTCAATTTGAAAAAAAAAAAAAATTATAATAAATTTAAATTGTAATTTCTTTGTTTTTTTTAACAGAGCAAAAAATTAAAAAAAATAAATTTATAAATATTTTTTTTTAAAATAAAATCAATTATTGTTTTTTTACATTATATATTGTCATGTTTAATTTTGTTTTATTAATTATTATTAATAAATTAATAATAGAAGTTTTTTAATTAAAGATAAATTTTTTTTAAAATTATTTTTATAATTTAAATAAAGAATTGAATCAATTATTATTTTTAAAATTATTTAGTCATATTTTTTTAGCTTGTAATAATTTTTAATTCACAAAAGGGTAGCTGCTGGGTGCGAACCATGGATTTCACGGTTTGAGGTGATCTTAGTATAATGTGGGAATTTTTTTTTAAAGCATAAAATCATAAACTCAAAAAGCTACCTCATTTAAAAATCTTAGTCAAACATTTCATCAATGGACCCAATGAACAACAACAAAATTGATATATATTTTTGTTTTTATAAATTAATTATTGTTCTCCTAATATAAAAAGGACAAACATCATCGGTCTTCCGGACATTTGATTGGTCATTGTTTTTTTCTCACTTACTCTAATACAAATTTCTTTCTGTTTGCCTTTTTCTATTATTTTTTTATTTATTTCGTTAGCAACGAAAAAACAACAAAAAAAAGCGAGTAAACAAAATTTTTTTAAATATTTTTTATATTTTTTTTTTTAAAATTGACGTATTAAGCTAGCACAACTTTTTTAATAATTATTAGATCTTGATGCAATTGGGCTTGAAATTTTGTGCGAATTATGTGTTTTTTATGTGTGAAGAAATAAATTTGAAAGAAAATTTTTTAAAATATTTTTTATATTTTTTTAAAAATTGGCATATTAAGCTAGCACAACTTTTTTAATAATCATCGGATCTCGATGCAATTGGGTTTAAAATTTTGTGCAAATTATGTGTTTTTTCGGTGTGAAGAAATAAATTTGAAAGAAAATTTTTTTAAATATTTTTTATATTTTTTTTTAAAATTGACATATTAAGCTAGCACAACTTTTTTATTAATTATTAGATCTTGATGCAATTGGGCTTGAAATTTTGTGCGAATTATGTGTTTTTTATGTGTGAAGAAATAAATTTGAAAGAAAATTTTTTTAAATATTTTTTATATTTTTTTTAAAAATTGACATATTAAGCTAGCACAACTTTTTTAATAATCATCGGATCTCGATGCAATTGGGCTCAAAATTTTGTGCGAATTATGTGTTTTTTATGTGTGAAGAAATAATTCAAAAACAAAATTTTTTCAAATATTTTTTATATTTTTTTAAAAAATTGACATATTAAGGTAGCACAACTTTTTCAGTAAACATTCAATCTTGATGTTATTAGACTAAAAATTACGTGTGAATTATGTGTGATTTATGTGTAAATAAATAAATTAAAAAAATTTTTCGTCAATTTATTTATTCTTTTTTTTTTTTATGATAATACTTGTATAATAAAAAAAGAAAAAAAAAATTTAAAAATTGTATTTTAAACTATTTTAAATAATAATATTAAATTGAGTAAAAAAAAAAAAAAATATATTCAAGAATTATATTTAAATCCTCCTACAGAAGAATTTAAATTTTATCGAAAAATTTGAAAAATGAACATTTACGTCAACTTGGTATTTTTATTAAAAACAATTGTTGTTTAAATTTAATTTGTTGCAGGCAAAACAAGACAAGTAAAATAAAACAGCTACCGTTGGTTTAACAAACACTTGGTTGGCAAGGACATTCACTCAAAATAAAATCGGTAAAATGACTGCAAAATTTAAAAAATTAATGAACATCTTGCAGCAGCATCAACACCATCACTTGGACAAATACCTAATATTCTCAAAAAACAAGAAGAAATGTTCAGCAATATGGAACAATAATATGACGTTGCAAGAGCAACAACACATATACAACGTGGTGTTGGATTTGTTTATGCAAGTAGTGGCTGTCAATTTACACGTTTTATTAAGTTTAAAGTTAATCAAAAATTAATTGTCCATTTTTGTTTTTCTTTTAATTCAATATCCAGATTAAAAAACTATGTGAATTTTTCAAATTTCAAATAATTAATAAAACGACAATAATTGAATTTGCAATTATTATTAATAATAGTATCTTGTAAATGATGATAATGATAATTTAAAAAAAAAAAAAAAACCATTTCGTATATGCTCCAAAATAATTGTTGTTTTATTCAAGTGTAATTAAATATTGTTTGTGATTAAAAGATGAATAATTCACTGAAATTAATTGATTATTTATTAATCAATTATAGTTATTATTTAATATTTAATTTACTTTTATTATTATTATTTATTGGTGGACTTGATGTTTGATGATGACATTCCTGAAATCATTGATTCAATTAATTCTCTATCAAATGATGCAATTTCAATTAGTGCTGCGTCTATAGATGCTTGTAATCGTAAATTTGCTGGTTTATTTGCTAATTCTCGTTCTTCAAGTTTTTTGATATATTCTTTTTGAATTTTGTAATCTGTTTTAGCCATCAAATGATAATATTCAGATCTTGAATTAGCCATTTTATACATATCACTCTCAATTTGTTTTACATATTCAACAAAATCATGCAAACTTTTATTAAATACTGCTTCTGTATCTGGTAATACTCTTCGTACTATATTATAAACAATTTTTCTACGTGAATCTGGTGTTACTAATTGATGCCATTCGTTATTTTCTTGTACTGGAATTGCTGGATCATTTCCAGCATATAAACCACCACCAGTTGGTGTTGTTGACACCAGGTCACTATCAGGTGACTCTAAATTATCAGAATCTTTTTCATCACATAATTGTTTCTTCGTTGACAAATTATCCAAACTGAGAACCATCTGTTGATCAACAACATTTTTTGATACTGATACATTTGGTGGTGATTGCATATCTGGACTTTTACTATTTAATGAATTTGCTGCCATGACCAATGAATTTGCCACGAGATTTTTATTTTCCTGATAATTCAAAAATTAAAATAAATACATTTTTTTATATAAAATTTATTACAAAATTCACTTGATTAATTATTTGTTTATTTATTTATTAGTTATTACCTGTTGTTGTTGCTGCTGCTGCTGCTGCTGCTGTTGTTGTTGTTGTTTTGTATATTTTGACAGTTGTATATTTGATGGATACAAGGCAAAGAATTCACAAGTAATTAACAGACCACGTTTATGTAAAAAGTAAAGAGTAAAACAATAATTTGCAGAGTAAAGACCAGTAACGAGTACAGTGAAATGTATTAAAATTGTCTAAAATGACGGCTGTCTTGTTGATAAGAGCTTTTGTCCAATTCCAATAGCACCGTTAATACAGACACTTTTATAGAGTTTTTTTTTTTTTTTTTTAATAAATTAATAATAGAAGTTTTTTAATTAAAGATAAATTTTTTTTTTAATTATATTTATAATTTAAATAAAGAACTGAATCAATTATTATTTTAAAAATTATTTAGTCATATTTCACGGTTGGAGATGATCTTAGTATAATGTGAGATTTTTTTTTTAAAGCATAAAATCATAAACTCAAAAAGCTATCTCATTTAAAAATCTTAGTCAAACATTTCATCAATGGACCCAATGAACAACAACAAAATTAATATATATTTTTGTTTTTATAAATTAATTATTGTTATAATAAAAAAAGAAAAAAAAAAATTTAAAAATTGTATTTTAAATTATTTTAAATAATAATATTAAATTGAGTAAAAAAAAAAAAAAAATATTCAAGAATTATATTTAAATCCTCCTACAGAAGAATTTAAATTTTATCGAAAAATTTGAAAAATGAACATTTACGTCAACTTGGTATTTTTATTAAAAACAATTGTTGTTAAATATTTAAATTGTTTAAATTTAATTTGTTGCATGGTTGGCACAGACATTTACTCAAGATTAAAATTGTAAAATGACTGCAAAATTTAAAAGATTAATGGACATCATACAGCAGCATCATCAACAATACCATCACCTGGACAGACACCAGATATCCTCAAAAAACAAGATGAAATGTTTAGCAATATGGAACAACAGTATGAAGTTGCAAGAGCAACAAGTGGTGGATATCAATTTACACGATAAATAATAATATTAATTAAAGATTAATTGTCCATTTTTTATTTTTTTATTTAATATTTAGATTAAAAAACTATGTGACAAAATAACGTGAATTTTTCAAGTAATTAATAAAACAACAATATTTAAATTTGTTATATTTTATTTAAGTGTAATTACTAATTACAAATATTGTTCGTGATTTATTTATTGCCTTGATTTAAGATGAATTTAAAAGATGAATAATTGACTGAAACTAAATGATTATTAATTTAATATTTAATTTATTTCTATTATTATTAATTGTTGGTGGACTTGATGTTTAATGCTGATATTCACAAAATGATTGATGGATCAAGTGGTGCACTTTCTTGTGATGCAATTTTACTAATAATTGTTGTTGTTGTTGTTGTTGTTGTTTTGAGCTAATTTTGGTTCTTGGAGTTTTTCAATAAATGTTTTATCATATATATTTGTTGAATTTTGTAATCTGTATCATCCATCAAATGATAATATTCAGATCTTGAATTAGCCATTTTATATATATCACTCTCAATTTGTTTAATATATTCAATAAAATCATGCAAACTTTTATGAACTATTGCTTGTGTATCTGGTGATCGAAATAATAATTTTCGTACTAATTCAAAAACAAGACGACTACGTGAATCTGGTGTTACTGATTGATGCCATTCGTTATTTTCTTGTACTAGAAATGCTAGATCATTTTTAGCATTTAAACCACCACCAGTTGGTGTTGTTGACATTGATGATTGTGATCTTGGACTTGGTTCACTTGATGGTAATGGTTGTTGTTGTACGTTACATGATTTTTTCAATTCCTCTTCACGGTTATCTTCAAGTTCATACATTTTTTCAGCCAACAACTGATAATATTCAGATTTTGAATTAGCCATTTCATATATATCAGCCTCAACTCTTCTCGCAAATGCATATATATTATATGATCCATTATCAAACCATTTACGCTTATAGTGTTGTGGAAATAATCTGACTAGTATCTGATTAATGATATATATACGTAAACGTAATGTTACTGTTTGATGCCATTTTTTTGTTTTAGGTACACGTAAATCTGGTGTTAGTGTTTGATGTATACCTAATTCTATTTCTATACTTTCTTCTCTATCAAATGATTCATAATCAGATAATTCTAAATCATCAGAATCTGTTTCACTATCAGATGATTCTGAATTATCAGAATCTTTTTCATCACATGATTGTTTCTTCGTTGGAAAATTACCCAAACTGTGAATCATCTGTTGATCAACAACATTTTTTGATACTGATACATTTGGTGGTGATTGCATATCTGGACTTTTACTATTTAATAAACCTCCTGCCATGATCAATGGAACCAATAAATTTGCCACGAGATTTTTGTTTTCCTGATAATTTAAAAATTAAAATAAATAAATTTTTTTTAAATATAATTTATTACAAATTTCACTTGATTAATCATTTGTTTATTTATTTATTTATTACCTGTTGTTGTTGTTGTTGCTGCTGTTGCTGTTGTTGTTTTGGTGGTTGCTGAGCTAATTGCTGTTTCTTGCGTTCTCGACGTCTTTCACATAATGATGTATCAATGTTATTTTGAATGATATAGTATATATTCAAATAAATTATTGCGTACATAAATACAATACTTTTAATTTCCAATTCATCAGTAAAATAATGTATTAATTGTTTTTTTGGAAATATTCCTTTGCATACTTTGTACATCATCTTAATACGTATATCTGATGTTAGTGTTTGATGCCATTCTTTTGATACTATTTTTAGTCGACTAAAAGATGGATCTAAATTATACCATAAATATCCAGGATGATATTGTTTCCTCATCAACTCATCTAGTGGCATCGGATTAGTTATTAAATAATAAGCAATACTATCTGGCGAAAAGAAATGGCCGTGAACCGATGGTTGTTGAGTTAACCACACATACGGATTCTTAATGTTTAATGAATCTGCTGCTGCCATTGATGAATTTGCCAAGGGATTTTCATTTCTCTGATAATTTAAAAATCGAAATAAATATTTTTTTCAAAATTTATTATAATAATTTATTACAAAATTTACTTGATTAATTATTTATTACCTGTTCTAGTTGATGTTGAACAGGTTGTTGTGATTCTCCTTCTAGTGCACTATTTTGTTGATATTCTGCCATTTGATAATAAAAGTAAAGAGTAAAGACCTTAGACCAGCAAATAAGACCATATATTTATTATAAATATTCACGCCTCCATGATTAATTTTTTTCACACTATTTTATCCGTCAAAATTGGGCCTTGGTGCTATTTTATAAGGCCCAAAGATGGCACACTACCGTCGGTAAAATAAAAAACTGGTTGTTAATAAGGTACACTATCTATAAATTTTTGAGGTCCCAATTCGCCATAATAAATTTTTTTTGTAATGAAAATATTGATTGAAAAAAAAATTTTTGTTATTTTTATTTGTTGTTGATTATTTTTGTTTACAAAATGAATTGTAAAAAAATCAAGTCCCGAAGAATTGAAATTCAATTCAATACGTCTTCTTTTAGCAGCTTTTCTTTCCTGTTATTTTTACAATTCTTCAGCAGCTTTTTTACGTAACAATAACTAAATAAATAGATTAATTAATTAATTAATTATTAAAAATTTAATATTTCTCGTTTTTCATTGTTAAATTATCTCATAAATACGTAGTTTTTTTTTCTATTTAGGGTCATAAATCCTTTTTTAGCTTTTGTAGCTTTTGTTGCTTTTTACAATATCTCTATAGTTTACAAAAAAATAAAAAAAAACAGCCTGTTGATTTATTAAAAAAAAATTAAATTAATTACTCAAATCAAATTATTTTTAGTAAATTGCGAGTATCTATAATTTTGATAAATTCATTCGTTTTTTTTTTTTTTTTTCATTATTTTTTTACGTAATTATTTAATATGTTATTGTTTTTTTTTTTGTGATTCTAAAATTATTGGGAAGTACATAGATCGCTATTCTCTCGAACGTTCCCAGGTAGAAACTAATGTCAATTTGACATCAACTACTAGACTTCAGAGACGTCTCAATTGACGTCAAATTGACATTAGTTTCTACCTTGTGTATCAGCATTCCCAAATAAAATTTTCTGTGATTTACGATTTATTGTATTGCAAATCAAAGCAGATTGTATTTGGCAATGCGGACTTGACTGCATGGTATATGCAAGCTTTTGCGTGGCTCCATTATGCAAACAAAAACTTTAATATCTCAGAATAGCATCTGACATAAAAATTTTGAATTAGCAATGTTATAGAAAGATTTATTTTGAATTTTTAAATATTTTTATTCCTGTAACTTACATGAACTATGACATTTTTTGCTAAACTTTATGCACATTTCCATGAAAATAATGAATAAAATTAACTTTTATTTAAACCTATTTAGATTGTTTATCGACGTTCATATATTCCCGGGTATTTCTCCGCGATTACTCCGAATTTCTCCCAAATTGATCCGGGCGGAGAAATGAGCGGAGAAAGGTATCAAATTTTTTTTCCGACATATCTCCGAGTCGACTTGGATGAAGAAACGTTTGGAAATATTTCTCCGCGAAAAAAACTTGTGCAGAAGCTTGTGAAAAAAATAATTTTACCGTGGATAAATTCTTCTGAAATCAACGACGAGAAGAAAATTTTTAATTAAAAATATTTATGTTTCTTCAATTCTTTAATCAGTCAATTTTAATTAAGTATAATTTTTTTTTCAATTTATCAAAAATGAGAAAAGAAAAAAAATAAAATATTTAATTCATTATAATCATTTGAAAATAACGAGCTAAATTTGACATCAATTAAACTGCCGAGTCAAATATATAATATTCAATCTGATCCTCTAACAACCAATTGAACAAAATAAAAAAAAAAAAAAAATCATTATAGATCCCTTGCCATAATCAGCCCCATGTTATCATGATGTAACACGTGCCCATTGTCCACACACAGTGCTTCACCTGACACGTGTCAATTTTTTAGCTATTATTTTATTTTTGTTATATATATAAAAACGGACTCTTGACACCAACAACTTGACTCCCCTAACATCGGTAACTTAACTTCCGTTTCATTGATCAATCAAAAAAATTAATCAACCAAAAAAATATATTCAAAAACCAAAGAAAAACAACCACAATACAAGCTAAATCCAAAATCATTGTACCATGTATAATTAATAATTAATTTTGTCCTTAATTGAATCATTAAAAAAAAAAAAAAATGAAAATAAAAAAACTTGAAAATATGTCAAGGGTTACAAGAGCCATGTTAAAGTCATTGAAGACTTTTGGATCCATTGAATTGCATCAAGATATATTTCCCCTCAATTTACAAGTTTTCCCACTACAATGAAAATTTTATATAATATCAACAACAATTGCGCATGTTTGCAGTTGAAATTGCAAAGCACCAAGATGTGGGTGATGACACGCCCTCATACTGGATTTTAAAAATATATGTATAAAAGCTTCATTCCCACCAGCACCAACTCCACCACCTCCACCACCATCAACACCATCACTATGATAAATTTTGTCTGGGTATTAGTTTGTATTTGCGTTGTTACATTTGGAACATTGGTGATGTTGATGATAATCCTGGTGGTGTTGGTGGTGCTAGTGTTGATAGTGGGGATGATAAATTTATAGGGATGAAATGAACACAACCACATACACCCCTTTTATATGTACGTGACGTCATAGAGGGTTGCCAAATCAATAGATCCCTATTCGTGGTGAATTTTTTTTCATGTTGCTTTCCCTACTCTCTCGTTTTATAAATATATATATACATTTGTTATGGCTTGAACAATCCTTGATACGATGGAACAAATGAGACTAAACCAAGTGCTTTCAGTGCGGGGAGATCACCGCGACGCTTGAGACGTCAGACAGTTACGTTCCTGACAATTATCCGGTGTTTCACAACATCACAACTGGTTTGAATTTTTTTTTTTTTTTTTTTCTTGTTTATTTTTATTTTTATTTTTTTTGCTATTATTGTTTATTATATATTATATTTTTAATTATTAAATTTTGTAGTTTTTTGAGCAATTTTTTATGTGATTTTAATTTTTTTAAATATTATTTCAACCGTCGGAAAATAGTCGCTCGTGAGAGATCTCAAGTTGCAAATTGCCTCCTGAATACTTGGTAAGTTTAATGAATAATTTGTAAATTAATTATTTTGTTTAAAATATTTTAAAATCGAAATCGTTATTGGCACTAATATACGGAGAAATTTACAAGAAATTTGGAGGCATTTACGGGTTGATTTTTTTTTATTATTATTTATATAATAATTGTTTATAATAAATTAAAATTTTTTTAAATATATTATATTCAAGTTTATAAATAAATTATTGATAAATAAAATTACTTGTTTATTTAATGCATGATAAATTTATTTCAGGTGACAAGTGAAGCATCATTAGCCGCACGCAAAAAAAAAACATTTTGTATATAAATATACATAAAAAATATAATAATAATTATAAATAGAATAAAAAAAAATAAATTAATTTAAAATCATTAGCTCAGTAAAAAATAATTAAGCATAATGGAAAAAAAATAAAATAAATAAATAAAAGAGTTAGGGGTTGAATTATTAATAGTCGAGTTGTAAATTTATAATAAAATTATTGATTAAAAATCGATGGCCATCAGTGAGGATGGGTGGTCTTGGATTTAGAACGAGAAATAGCCCCTCCCAAAAAACATCATTGAGGTGGGGCGATTGTTGTTCGAAAAATTTAAATCAACCTGTATCATCACCCATTTTAAAGGGTCATCTACAAAATATGCCACCTGTATCGGTTTGAGGATGTCCCCCGCTGTTGCGTGATTGTACCCCACGGGGTCTTCAGAGGTAATAAAATTATTATAATAAATTAATAATAATTATACCACGTTACGATAAAAATTTTTAAAATTATTTTTTAAAATTTGTGTTTAAATAAATCGAAGAAAATCATAGTTCTTATTGGCAAAAAAAAAATATAGAATATCAAAGAAATATAAGTTTGAAAAAATTTCATCGGTTGATTTGATTTATTTTAATTTTTTTCCGATCGATCTTTAATTTTCTCGTTAAAAAAAGATAACGTAATTGCTCGCTAGAAAATAGAAAAAAAAAAAATTAGTAAATGAAAAAAATTATTTTCACTAGGAATTTTTATTTGAAATCAAAATCTGTTCATGAAATTTTTCCATCAATTTTATTTTTCCAGAAAGAAAATTCTAAATTTAAAAAAAACAAGAAAATCCAAGTTAAAATAAAAATGCCAGTTGAAAGATTAAAAAATATATTAGAAAAAAAAAATAATTATCGTAACGTGTTAATAATTAATAATGATAAATAAATAAAATAATAAATAAATAATTTTTTTTTTTTTGATGATAAAATAGGCTACCAAACGTAAATAAATATGATCGTATCCAAGATATTTTATCAGACTTGAATAACAATAATAAATTTGGATCAACACCAATTGATTTATCATCATCAACAAAAATGATAAATATTGCTGGTTTTTTATCAATCGTAATTTTTTACATTGCAATTCTTGGTGTTGGTATATGGGCAGCTAAAAAAAAAAGAAGCAACAATAATTCTGATGAAGAAGTTATGCTTGCTGGACGTTCAATTGGTTTATTTTTTGGTATATTCACTATGACTGCAACTTGGTTTGGTGGTGGATATATCAATGGTACTGCTGAAATAATTTATACCAAGGGTCTTGTTTGGTGTCAAGCTCCGTTTGGTTATGCACTGAGTCTCGTCTTCGGTAAGCATTCAATGTCTCATTTAATTTTTTTATCATAAATTTATTTATTTATAATTTTAAAAATTATTTAAATTATTTATATTTTTGTTTAATTATTATTTAATTTATTTCCTTGTTTAATTATTTATTTAATTTATTTTTTCAAACTTTATTATGAATATTATTTTGTAATTGAAATTTCAATTGAATTTAATTTTTTTCTTTTATTAAATATTTAAAATTTATCAAATGATTTAAATTAAAAAATATTTGTAAATAAAAATAACAAGTTATATATTTAAAATAGGGGGTATATTTTTTGCCAACAAAATGCGACAGCAGGGGTACATGACAATGCTGGATCCACTTCAAGATGCATTTGGTGAAAGAATGGGTGGTTTATTATTTTTACCAGCCCTATTTGGTGAAATTTTTTGGGCTGCTGGTATAATTTCTGCACTTGGTGCAACAATATCAATCATCATTGATATGGAACAAAGTCATTCAATTATTTTTAGTGCATTTATTGCTGTTTTTCATACATTATTTGGTGGTTCATATGCTGTTGCTTATACTGATGTTATTCAACTTGCTTGTATTTTCATTGGACTGGTAAGATTATTACATCTTTTTTATATATTTTTTTTTTACTGAAATATTATCATTATTATTAATATAGTCAATATGATTATCCGATTAGATTATTTCCAAAAGGAATCCTTAAAATTTTTTCCTTCAATATTTCGAATAGTAATAGTAAATTTGAATTCAATTTCTTTTATAACAAATAAAAACCATACAAGTATTTATAAAGACACAATAAATAGATTATCCAATTTTTTATTTTCATTATTTATTTATTTAAATATAAATGATATTTTTTTTTAATTCAAATAAGCTTTTAATATTTAGCTTCATTTAAAATATCAAATAAATAATTTAAATATTAATAAATCGCTAAATAAATTTGTATAAATCTTAAAAAAATAAATTGTATTCTTTTTGTTTAAAAAAAAAAAAATTACAACAGTGGCTGTGTATTCCATTTGCCTGGATGAACACCAAAGTCCATCCTTTAAATTCACTGGAAATTGACTGGATCGGTACAATCCAACCGAAAGAATACTGGACATACATTGACAATGCTTTACTATTAATATTCGGTGGTATACCATGGCAAATATATTTTCAACATATTCTATCATCAAAGACATCTATCCAAGCACAGCTATTAAGTTACATTGCTGCATTTTTTTGTATTATTATGGCAATACCAGCTGTACTAATTGGTGCAATTGCAAAATCAACTGGTACGTTTATTTTAAAATTTATTACTATATAAAAAAAAAAAAACTAAAAACAAAATTATTCATTTTAACAATATTTAAATGATGAATAATAATTTACGTATTTATGAGTTATTATTCCGGCATTTCGGCTTTATTCGCGTAGCGTGTAGCAAAAGGGGATTAAATTAGTCTCGGGGTTCACCCCAAGCAACCCTTAGTTGTCATAAATATATATAGGTATTATAAATACACAAAAAAAAAAATAAAAAATATAAAAAAGAGGATGCTGCCTTGCTTGATGCAATTTTTTCCCTTTAGTTTATTTTTTTTTCTATCTGATATACTTGACGTTTGATGGTGATGGTATTTACAAGCCGTTATAAAAAAAATATATACGAAAAAAAAAAAGGATAGTGTTGATATTGGTTGGCATGAATTGCAAGAAGGGTGATGCTTATATAAATATATATATACTTTGGCAATACAATACCGTGTGATCCTTAACATGTGGTTCTTTGATAATGTCTACAAAACCTTACAATATTATTGTCATTGTATATAAATAAAATAAAATTGAATGATGTGTATTATCATTTAATGATTATGTATTTGTTTTTTTTTTTTTGTTGTTTATTTCAGCATGGAATGAGACTAACTATGTGGGATCTTGGCCAATTGAAAATAATCAAACAAGTATTATATTACCAATGGTTTTACAAAATTTAACACCAAATGTTATTTCATTTTTTGGTCTTGGTGCTGTATCAGCAGCTGTTATGTCATCAGCTGATAGTTGTATGTTATCAGCAAGTTCAATGTTTGCACGTAATATTTACAAGCTAATATTTCGACAAAGGGTAAGTCAATATCTTTTTATTACATCAACAAAAATATTTTAAAAATAATAAAATGAATAATTAGGCAACTGAAATGGAAATAATCTGGGTGATACGTGTTGGAATTTGTATTGTTGGTATGTCAAGTACAATAATTGCCCTGAAAATACAATCAGTATATGGATTATGGTCACTGTGTTCTGATCTTGTCTACGTTATATTATTTCCTCAATTATTAATGGTTGTTTATTTTAAAAATTATTGCAATACATATGGAAGTTTGTCAGCATATATTATTGCATTTGTAATTAGATTGAGTGGTGGCGAAAATATAATTGGTCTTCCAGCGTATATACATTATCCTGGTTATGATAAAATAAATAATATACAATTATTTCCATATAAAACAATGGCAATGTTGATATCATTGTTGACATTAATTGTAATATCATACTGGACAAATAATATATTTATAAATGGTAAATTATCACCGTATTATGATGTATTTAGGTGTGTTATTAATATACCTGAAAATGTACAAATAGTTGGATATAATCCAGCTGATAAAGATGAACAAATGGCTGTTCTTGCTGGTGGAGTTGGTAAAATTTATGGCAGTAAGAATAAAGCTAACGGTTGTGTTGATAAAAAAACACTTGAACCGGACAATGACATGAAATCAGATACAATTGAATTAATATCAAATGATTGCTATGATGGTAATGATGATTTTTTGGAATCAAGTAATAATCAATATTTATCATCATGTAAAACACAATTAAATACGGTCTTTTGAATAATTATTTTTTCATTAATGTCTGGTTTCATGATCACTAGCTGTGACCAACAATAAATAAGGTGATGTGGATGTTGTCTTTTTTTAATTTATCATTTAGTACTTAGCTTTAATTTAAAAATACTCGATTTTAAATAATATTTTGTATCTTTTTTTCAACTGATTTATTCTATTTTCAATTTTAAAAAATAATGAAATTTATATTTATTTATAATTGTCAATTTTTTAAAATCTTATTGTGCCATTTTTTTCGAATGTTTATTTTAATTTTTTTAAAGATTTTTTAGACAGATATGTAGTTGAATGCATTTAGTATTTAAAATTAATTTTTTTATTTTATTATTTTTTTGAGGTATTAGACTTTACATTGTTTCAATTTTTGTATGTTGATAATCAATTGAAATAATTTTTTTTAATTTATAAGTATTGTGATTTTTAATTTAGATTTCTTCCATTTTTATTATTCATTTTTAGTAATTTTTTCTTTGAGATACTCTGCATCACCAACCTTAGACTTAAGAATTTTGTTGATTTAAATTTCTTCCAAATTATATAATCACTCGTGTGATAATGTTGAAAATTAAAAATTTTATTTATATACATATTTCAATAGTTTTATTGATATTCAAATATAATAAATTGATGTTGAAATTTTTAGCAAGTTATGTTTTTTTAGTTAAATTTAATTTTCTAATGTTTATAGAATATTTAAAAATATAAAAAAAAAGATAAATTTATTTATTGATGTTGAAAATTGTTGTGTTTATTTATATAGTTTATAAATTATTAAAAAACGTTGTTTATACAAATTAATTTCATCAAATTTTTAGATTAATATTGAATTTTTATCTTTTTAATAATTTTTTTTTTATTAAGCTTATTTAAAAAAATCAAATTTTACTTTTTAATTCAATTTTTATTCTCAAATTATTCAAAATTAAATTTCTATTTATTTATTAACTTTATATTATCAATATTTTTCAATTACTGTCCGTCAAAATTTCTAGATATTCTAATTTTGCAAAATAAAAAAAAAAAAAATAATAATAATTAAAATTTATATTCAACAACAATAACTGAATAAAATAAAAAGAAAAATAATAGTAGAGACAATTATAAAGACAATGGAATAGTAAGAAAAAAATTTGAAAATAAAAAAATAGTCATATTTTAAATAATAAGAAAGGAAATACAGGAAGAGTATGAGAATTAATAATTTTAATATTCTCGCTCATTAAATTAATAAAATAACCACAGACTGAGGACAAAGTGAAACTTTAAAAAGTAATTCGTCCACAGTCTCGTATTTTTGTAAAAAAAAAAAAGAATTAATTAATTAAAAAAAAAATATTAAAAAATCCATAAAAACTATATTTTAGTTTTAATCAAAAGACATTGATTCGACGAAACTTTCACTGTATCAGACATTATGTCACCCGTCTGTCATTGTCAATATAAAAAAAAAATAATTAATACTAAAAATGCCATCTCTGAATTCATTAAATTTATTAATTGCAATTAAATGTTTATGAAAGTTTTTTGTTTAATCTCGCGATTTTGTAATTAATCAAAATATAAGAAAACGAAAAAAATTATTTCACATATATTGTTGTATTTTTAAGCGCGATATAAAAATAATAAATACAATCAATAATTAAATTAGTATAATTAAAAAAAAATAAAATCATAATAATAGTGCTTTAAAAAATAAAAAAAAGCATATCAACCAAAAAAATAAACATATCAATAATCATAATTAAATTGTGATTAAAAAAAATATAATAAATTTTTTTAAATTTTAATAAATAAAATGTATTTTTAATTAACAATTAAACAATTGATTTTTTTTTAACAAACAAAAATATCAAATTAAATCAATTGTTTATTAAATTAATATCAAATTTTTTGTGTATTTTAAAAAATAAATGTAATAAACAAAAAAAAAAAAAAAAAGAAAATAATATTCTAATAAAAATTTAATTTAATTTATTAATTAATTTGTCAATAATTGATAAATTTTAATAAATCATAATAATTTACATAATCATAAAGTTAAGTGTAAAAAGATCAAAATAAATAAAGCAAAAAAAAAAAAAAAAAATTAATAATAATAATGTTGCAATATGTGTATTAATAAATAATTGATAAAAAAAAATTGTAAAAACTTTGTCAAACGTAAATGTTAGAAAATAAAAAAATATATGAAAAAATGAATTGTTTTAAAGTTTCTTATGCTTTTTTTTTTAGTTATAAATTATTCTATACTACAGTGGAAATATAAAAAGACCTCTCAATTATTTATGGGTTCCCAGTATATATAAAATGGCCTAATCAATAAATCGAGCGACCATCAACGCAACACTTGAATAACCTCATCGATATTCTACTGGTTTATTTATTTTTTATTATTTAAATAATTCATATTTCATCAACAGATTACTTATCATTCACAGAATAAATTTAAAAAACCACTTGCTTAACTTGAAAATTTAACGAAACAAAATTTTTATTTTGAAAATCGAAATTCAATTTTGTAACGAAATAAATTTTGTAATTTAAAATTAACTTTTTAGTTTATTCTTTTTATTATTTCGATTTTTTTGTCATTTATTTCGATTTCTATTATTTTGTTTATTTATCAATAATTTTTACCATAAATATTATTATTCAATAGAAAATTCAAGTTTTACAATTTTTCAGCTTCAAAAGTAATTAGTTAAAAGTTCAAGGTCAATATAAATTAATTAATCTTCACTACACTTTTATTATTGTATACTATTAATCTGCAAAATCAGCTTGTTTTTTTTTTTCAAGTATTAAATAATAATTTTCCAGCTAATTGTATCATTTTATTAATGCTTGAATAGAAAATAAAAAGACTTTTTTATATTGGTATAAAATTGTATACACTGTTATGTAACAAAATAATAATGACATTATTCTTACAACTTTACAATAGAGCTAACAATGGAAAAATAGAGTAAAAAAAAATTACAATGATTCACGTTGTACTGTAGTCAAGTGCACCAACATGTAAAAATAAAACTGATATTAAATATTTATAATTTCATTTCCAACTATTTATAAAGTTTAGTTTTTTTTTTCTTCTTTTTTATTGTAAAAATATATATACGATATTTTCAACCTTTATTTCTTAAAATAGCTGTAAATTATAGCATTTGTCATATTTCTTGGATTTTTGAAAATAGTTTTATTTTTCAACAAAACTAAAAATAAATTGATATTAAAAAATACCTCTACATTATTTATGCTTTGCCAGTATTTAAATAGTCAAATCAATAAATTGACCTAGCCATCAAGACACTAGATAAATTACTTCATATTATTAACCATTAAATTATAAAATTATTAAAATTAATTATTGAAAAAATAAATATTAACTTATTTGTTTTTTTATTATTTTTTTATTAAATTTTTACAGCAATTTTATTAGTATACATATAAAAAAAAGGCATTTTTACAAAATAAATAATTAACAGGTGATAAAGAATTTTAAAAAAAATCACCATTGATTTGAGATATCATCATTTTTTTTTTCACTTTTATCATTTTTTTCTTTTAAAAAAAAAATTTTGTCTCTTTCCCTTTTCAAGTGATGCCTTCTTCAATTGAAATATTATTAAAGTTTCAATGATAAAATACAGATATTTCTCGAAACTTGGTTTTGGATTTTTTTTTTTTTTTTGTTTATAAATTTTCTTCAATATAAAATTCACTTGTAAGAATATGGCAAGTTGAAGCGAAAAATTAAAAAAAAAAAAAAAAAAACAGTCAAGATCAATTGAAATAAGGTTACTCAGTGAGGATTGATAATTGAAATGTTATTAGTATGAATAACCACCGTTGCTGGCATAACTTTGTCCACTACTTCCAGTGTTTGATGGTGCACCGTATTCATTTGATGGAGCTGATCCACCAAAGCTGCTTGAACTGTTAATAATATTGTTATTAATTTAATAATTATTTTTATAATATATTATATATTTTTTAATGTATTTAATTTACCCTCCAAAACTGCTGGAACCACTTGATGAAGATCCACTGTATCCACCTAATGATGAACCACCACCGCTGCTGTATCCACCTGATGATGAACCACCACCGCTGCTATATCCACCTGATGAACCACCACTGCTATATCCACCTAATGATGAACCTCCACCGCTGCTATATCCACCGGATGATGAACCACCACCGCTGCTGTATCCACCTGATGAACCACCATTGCTATATCCACCTGAAGATGAACCACCACCATTGCTGTATCCGGAACCAGTTGGTGCTGGTGCACCATAGCCAGATGATGGTCCATTACTGTATCCACCAGAACTTCCACCATTTGATCCTGTAGTTATTTTTAAAATAAAAACCAATTATAAAAATAAAGTTTCAATTATATTTTTATTTCAAATAAAAAAGTAATTAAAATTACCAGAGTAACCACCAGTGCTTGGAGCACCATAGCTGCTTGATGGTATTGCTGGAGCACCATAGCCTGATGATGGTTTTTGAGATGGAGCACCATAGCTTTGTTGTGGTCTTGGAGCTGGAGCACCATAATTTTGTTGTGGTCTTGGAGCTGGAGCACCATAGTTTTGTTGTGGTCTTGGAGCTGGAGCACCATAGTTTTGTTGTGGTCTTGGAGCGGGAGCACCATAATTTTGTTGTGGTCTTGGAGCTGGGGCACCATAGTTTTGTTGTGGTCTTGGAGCTGGAGCACCGTAATTTTGTTGTGGTCTTGGAGCTGGAGCACCATAACTTTGTTGTGGTCTTTGAGCTGGAGCACCATATGATTGTGATGGTGGACTACTTGGAGCACCGTATGATTGTGATGGAGCTAGAGATAAATTAATAAATTAAATAAACTAATAATTATATATTTAATTTAAATATTATAATTTTATTTACCAGAGAATCCACTGCTAAAACTACCAGAATTACTACCACCAAAACTTGGAGTACCGTAAGATTGAGATGGTGCACCACCACCTCCACCACCGCTACCAAAACTACCGGTACTTGGAGCACCATATCCTGATGATGGAGCAGAGTATCCTCCACTTGAACCACCACTGCTATAACCACCACCACCACCACCGCCACCACCAAAGCTACCACCTCCTAGATTTGGTGTACCATAATTTGTTGATGGAGGAAGATAGTTACCAAGTGGAGCTATTCAAAACAATGAATAAAAAAAATTATATAATATAATTAATGAAAATTATAAGTAACAAGTTGAATAAACTTTCACTTGTAAATTATCAATAGTCTTTGTCATTCAAATTAATAATAAATATGTATATAGGAAACTTTAGACAATTAAGTTGTAAAATTAAATTACCCGACAATTTATTATAAAATATTTCTCAGTATACACTTTTACTGTGAGTGAAAATGAGAAAAAAAAAATTTTAATTTTTCTCTTTTGTTATATTGTTAAATTAATTTTGAACAGTGAATCTTCATTTGTAATTTGTTTGCCAAGGTGAAAGTACATAAAACATTAAATTTAAAAAAAAATAAATTACTCAAATAAATTCACTGATGCATTATGATATTTGAAAAAAAAAATATATTATTATCTTATTTTAAATCGTGCATCTTGTCATCATTGTTGACTTTTTAAAATATATATTTATCTTTTTTATTGTCCTTGATCGTGAGACAATATGAAGATATAAAAATAAATAATATCTACTGTGGGAGTTGTTTTTTTGTTGAAAATTAATAACAAAATAAATTTCTATTTATTGCATTAAGAATCATCACGATTTTTATTTTATATGAAAGAGAGTGAATAACAAGGTAGTTAAAAAAAACAAGATTATTGACCTTAGAATCATCTTGTCTTGTTGGAAGAAATAAACATCACGACATCGAGATTTATATCTTTTATTGATGCAGCAGCATCATCAACATAAAAACTATTATTGACCCTGACTTTCCATATTTATTTCTTTTCATTTTCACTTTTCAATTATTCATTTCTTCATTCAATTTATAAAAAAACATTTGACACTATCGTTGTTTCAAATTTTAATATTTTAAATCACTTGGCAAATTATTTTTAAAAGCCTTTACAATTCCTCCAAAATTGGACCAGAAAACTACCCTAAAATTGGGCCCAAAAATTCCACTAAATTTGCGTGATAAACAAGTCCCAGAATTTTAAAAATCATTTTTTTTTTTTTTTTAACTTTTAAAAAAAATCCAAAATTGGTTTAATTATTTTTTATATTTTTAATTTAAAATATTAATAATAATTTTACACACCAATGTAAAAATTAAATATATATTTGAAAATAACATTTATAATTTGTGTGAATTTATTTCAATTTTTATATCATTTTAAAAATATTTTTTAAATAAATTATACTAGACAGTAAATTGCCTCGAAATTATTATAAATTAACTAAATTAAAATATTAATAGAATAATTTATATTTTATTAAAAACAAAAGCAAACTTATTAATTAAATTTAATAATATAAAATTTACCTTCAGCAATGCATGCTGGTAACACAAGTGCAACTGCAAGAATAGTACCAAAAGCCTTATTGGCTAATTTCCTAATTGATCTCATGATTCACTTGTTTATCAAACAATAAATAAAATTAATTAATAAAAACAAATATTATAAACAAACTCGCGTTAATTTTTTTTATTTAAATTAATTATTTTTTATTTAAAAAAAATAATAATAAAAAATTTGTAATTGTGCACAGGTTGAAGACACGCTTTGCTCCAACATGTCTAAAATCAACGATGGATCAGTCTTATATACTTGACCGTCGTTTTGGAGAAAGTCTTGAGAAGGTGCAAGGAGGATACATCAGTGTAATATTTTTCATAAAAGAAGGGGTATATTTGTTGTAGTATTATATATTTTTTTCAAAAGTGGGGAATCACTGTGACTAGATATGAACATTGAAATAAATTTTCTATATATTTTATTTTATTTTATCTTACCTATTGCATTTAGTGGAATATTCAAAACTCATCTCAATTCTCAATTTATATTATATATATATTTCTAAAATATGCTTTCATTTATATATTATTATTTTAATAATCATAAATTTTTTTAAAAATAATATTAATATAAATTTTAAAAATTTTATTTTCACCTTTTTTTTTTTGTATTTAATTTCAATAAATTAAAATTATTAACCAATTTAAAAAAAATCCAATAAATTTCACAAAATTAATATCAATTAAAGCTTAATAAAATAAAAAATATATCTATAAATAAATATAAATAATAATAATTTATAAATAAAATGTATTTTTTATATTTTCAAAAATTTAAATATTTCACTTGTTGAAAAAAATTATTTTTTGCCCTTTAAAAATTGATAGACAATTTATTATTGTTATTATTAATAATAAATAGATAATAATAAGCAATAGTACAAATAATAATAAATATTCATAAATAATTATAAACAATAATAATAATAATTTATAATAAAAAAATATTTTTATATTCAAAATAAAATTCAATGCAATATGAATTTTTATTTTTAAAAATTCATCATCAATTTATTATTATTATTATCAACACTATAATTAATAAAAATTTAAATACTGAATATAAATAAACAAATAAAAATAATAATAATAATTTATAACAAAATTATTGTATTTCTTTTTTTAAATTAAAAAATAAAAAATACATTTATAACAAAAAAAATTTTCATTTATTAATTTATTTATTAATATATTATTATTATTATTTATTAATAATATTATGGAAACAATGACGTCGTCATTTGTGGCTTGAGGCAAAAAATATAATATAAAAAATAAATAAAAAAAAAATGTTAAAGCGAAAAAGCGAAAGTGAAGCAACTATGTACACTATTTGTGTGTGTCTGCATCTTATTCAAGTGTGATAGATATACTCTTGATGGCATCATGCACATACTAAGAAAATTTATATATATATAACATGATGCGTTGCGTGATTTTTTTTATTTTTTTATTCATTTGCCCATTGTGTATATGAATACATATGAGGAATCTCTCATCTGTGCCCCAGATAATTAATATCCGTGCTGAATATAAATTTATTTTTTTATTTTTATTTTATTTTTTACCTAGACATCGTTCATGTAGATGTAACCATCTCATCATTTTCAATATGTCTTGATATTTATTTATTTAAAAATATAATTTTAACGATATTTCGATACAACATTTTGATATTCAACCAATCATTGCACCTCTTTGTATATAAATATATTTCCCAATTTTATTTCTGACAAATTGATAATTCAAGGGATTATTTATTTATAATTATCAATATAATTATTATTTTTTTAATCATTATAAATACATTGAAATATTGTGAAATTTAATTATTCAATTTTCTTGATGGTACTTGTAATTACTTGCCCTACTTGTTATTAACTAAAAAATAAAAATAACAAATTATCATCAAACATTAAAGCCCATTGTATATTTGATTACTATTATTTTATTAATTTACAGTGTCAATATTTAAAGACACTATTATTTTAATTAAAAAAAGTTAGTTATCTTATATTTGTCAAGTGTTGAATAATAATGTTTATGTTCAAATATAAATTACATTTTAATTTACATGTAAATATATTTTAAATATGGCTATTAAATTTTATATTATTTTAAATAACACTTGAAAAATAAAAATATATTTATATATATAAATAATAATAGTAAAATGTATTAGAATTTGATAAATGGGTGAAGGTGATATATGTCATTCAAATACCACTCAAAGTAATTTGATTTTTTAAAAAACTTTTATAGAAAAATATAAATATTTCAATGGCGAGGAGTGTGCATTTTTATGAACGATTGTGAATTAATGATAATTTGTATTGTGTGATTCAATGTTGAATAAAATTATGGATAAAAACAATTACATTAATTTATATTTTTATTTATGATTTTTCAATCTTCTCAATTTGTTTTTTCTTTTTTTCACTTGTTTAATGATTAAAATGTTGAAAGATGTAAATTAAAAAAAATCATATATTTTTTTTTATTATTGGTAATAAGTTAAAAAAATATATATTGTGTAATTTTTTAGCGTATAACCTTCTTGATTATTGAATGTGTTATTTATGACACTAAATTATTAAATTCATTGGTAATTTTAATTTTTTAAAAATTGCTTATTAATTAAGAACACACGAAATTAAATAAAATTCATCATTTTTTTTTTTAAATGCCCTTGTGGCTATTTACTTTTCGGTTGCATTCACTGATTTATAATAAAAATAAAAAATAATAATATATTGTTTGTATATAAATATTAAATAAAGAGATGAATTTTTTATTTTTTATATTTTAAAAACATGCGGATTCACTGAATTGCATAATAATTTTTTTTATATATTCTCAGCAAGATAATGGGCCACACAGGTATATACAATAAAAAATAAATAAAAAAAACAATATATATATATATTCTTGAGGGGAGATTCAATTAACGAAATCTTTTTTAAAACATGAATCTTGAAGAAAAAAAAAAAAAGCGTGCTTATTTTTTTCTTTTGTCTTGGATCTGCTCCTTTTTTTTTTTTTTAAATATTGCTCAAGGAATTTCCTCTTTCACATTATAAAAATAATTTTTTTTGAATAAATATATCCTTGTGTTTGTCTTTTATTATTATTATTATTATTTTATATAGTTACTTCATGTGATATACCTTAATTGGCCAACGTATACACCTTAATCTACTTGGGTATTTTTTATATCATGATAATCTCGTGTGATAAAACAAAGAAAAATATAAAAACAAATTTTAAATATATGATATATATATTTTTAAAATTAAAAAGTATTTTTAAAAATTATCTAGATATTTTTTAATTTAATGTAAATGATTAAAGTAATTATATTAATAGTGTCTCAATTTTATAAAGAAAAAAATTCATAAATGAATGGATAAATCATTAAATAAGTTGATAAATAATTGAATGAATATAAAATAAATTAAGTAAATAAATGAATAAACAAGTAAACAAATAAATAAAAAAATAATTAATAACAATTATTGAGTAAATAAATAGATTAATAATTGAAAAAAATTATCAAAATATTTTTCGATGAATCATTCTATATTGTCCATCAATAAATCATCCCCTAAAACTTAAAATTATTAAAAATTTAAAAATATCCACAAGTTTATTAACCCTTTATTACGCATTTATAATTTTAAATTTTAAACATTTAATCATGACAACGTGATAATTTACACAATATAAAAAAAAAAAAAATTCTATAATTATATTCAATATTTAATTCAATTGTCTTATCTTAAATACTAAATTAAATATGTTAATTTTGTTTTTCAATTTTATAATCATTACATTTGTTTATATATAAATACAAGTAATTAAATTTACTGAAATAATAAAATTGCGTGAATTCAATGCTCGTACGTGTCGTCACACAAAATAATTCGCATGAGAAAAAAAAATATAAAAATAAATCTAAAATGATTATCATAATAATAAAGGTAAAACAAATATATATTTAAAATATTTTATCTGAATATATCTTGACCAACAAATATCCTACACGCATTCATTCATTCATTCATATTTTAAAATAAAAATATTTTTATCCTTTCATTTACCATCGTGCAAGTTACTTGAATAATCACAAAAACCACAAAGTGGTTAATTATATTCTTCTCACTTTCTCATAAAATATATAGCTAATTTTTAACATTAGAAAATTACTGCACATACACATAATTTATCCTCAAGGTAAAAAACTAAACAAACATAATTTAAAAAAAAAATTATTTATCAATACGGCTTTATATTTTTTTAAAAACTCATTGGATAATATTTACGTTAATTAATTTATCAATATTTCTTCTTATTTATTCGTTGAAAAATTATATCAATTTCATTTGATGATGCACATAAATAATATCGATATTCAAACTGACGAAATAAATAAAATTGAAAGGTCCAATATTTAAAATTAAGAAAAAAAAAAAGACATGCACAGAGGTAACATTTGAAAGGTCTCAAATATATTTTTAAAATTTTTTTATATCATCTCACAAATGTTCCATATATTGCATATATATCTGGTGGCTCAAGGCGATACTTAATTTATGGAATAATAAAGAAAATATACCTTCACATTACTTTCACCCTTTTTTTAAATTTTTTTTTTTTTTTTTAATTGTTATCTAACAATGTATTAACATTTTTAAATTATCATCCAATTATTTCAACCAATGACAAATAATTTTGATCGTGTTTAAATTAAAATTTTCCATATGAAGTATTTAATTTGAAAAAACAAAATTTATAATATAATTTTTTCTTTGATTTATTAAATAAAAAATTTGTCGTAAAATTGTAATTTACACGAACAAAATAATGTTTAAAAAATAATTTTCATTATTAAATTTATAAATAGAATAACTAGTGTAATGTTGAATAAATTTTTTTCAATTTTTAATAAATAATAACATTTATAAAAAATAAATATAGAAATTTATATTTTTTTTCTCAAACATGAGAAAATTTTTTCGCTTTTTTTTTTTTATCTTTTTCATTCAAAGAAATTTAATTTTCACACTAATTAATTAGCCAAATACAATGAGAATAAAATTTTTATAATTTTACACATGAAAAAATGAATAAATAAAATATTTTTATAAAAACAATGTGAATTATTAAAAGACAAAGTCTATACTATTGAATTTCTTATTGTATTTTTTATTTCAGGGTTTTATTATACATAGGTATACATAATAGTATAGAATAAAATAATATTTTTTTAAATGTTGAAGAGGTGAGAAAATAAGAAGATTTTTTTTTGGACTATTTGTAGTAATAATAGTAGAGGGAAACTAAGGGGTAAATTACAAAATGGGGAGTGGCTTTTAACGTGGGTGGAAGGCGTGGCTGGTTGGATCAATAATGGTACAAAGTGGGGTAAATTTATCCACCAAGATATTATATTGTAGACCATATCAATAAACATATATAACTTCAATTTTGATATGCATTGAGGAACAAGGTAAATCGGTCATTTTAATGAAAATAATAATAATAATAAATTTAGAAAAATAAAAAACATCTAGTTAAGATTTTTTAGTTGTGTTGATTTTTTTATTTTCAAAATTATCGATTTTAACATCATTTATATTCACAAGATGTTTGCCTGGCAACGTCTGCCACGACTTTTCAACTCTTTCTCTTGAAATATATATTTTTTTTATTTTTTATTTTTTACTTCTTTATATTTCTGTATTTCCTTTCTACTATAAATCTAACTGAAAATGCCACGACAGATAATTTTTTTGATTTAAAAAATTAAAAAAAAAATGTTTTTAAAATACAATCGCCGAAATCAGAAATTCAATCGCATGTAACCTGCAGGTGACATAAGAAAAAAAAAAGGTCATATGAACAAATATATATTTTGTGTTAGATATATAAAGAAAGTGTGAAGATTTTTATTAAAAAATCAATTTTACATGACACTAATAATAAAAACAATAATAATTAATGAAAATAAAATAAAATAAAAATATAGAGTCATGATATATGTGCAAGTATAGATGACCATGGCCTACGTCATATTATTGTTATCGATTTAAATGCCCTTTGGCCTTAAACTTTAAAATAAAAATTATTTATTTTTTATTTTTTTTAATTGAAAAATTTGTTGGAGCAATATAGATATAGAGCATTGTTTTATCAATCGTTTAATTAGAAAAAAATAGAATTTAATAAAGTAATAATTTATATGCAAAAAAAAATTGGAAAAATATTAAATTTTGTATTTTTAAATTATTTTTTATTGCATATATAAAAATTTATTAGTGTTTATTTGATTGAAATAATTCAATGAGTTAATATTAAATATCGAAATTAAATTAATATAAAAAATAAAAATGCAAATAATTTTACAAATATGACAAGAGATTTTAAATATTACTTGAGTTTATATTTTAATTTTTTATAAATTAACTTGTGTATATATTTTGAAAATAGAAATTTCTTTTTTTTCCTTATATTTTTTATAAATAAATAAAGTTAAAAATGAAGGTAATCGTGATTGGATTACTGATGATATAGTGACAGGTAACGAACTTGCAAACATTAATCAGGTATCGATGAAGATAGGAGAAAGGTTTTGAGGACAGTGAAAATTATGTAATAATAAAATCCAAGATCGAGTTTACCACAAATACATAAAATAATAACTAAAATATATTCATGAAATATAATTTTGAAAATAAACAAATAAAGAGAAAAAAAAAATTACATAATATATTTATTTATTAGATAAAAAGAAAGATATTTCGAAAAAAAATATATAAATATTTGTGGATTATAATGTTACAAGTATAAATTTAAATAAACATATATTGAAGTTTGTATATACTTATATGTTTAAAAAAAATATTTAAAATGAAAATGAAAATGTCATTATTTCATTGGCACGTGTCTGTGTTTATGACAGTTGATTATGGAATTTTTGGTTTCTTTATCTTAAATAAAGTTCAATGTACTTTAACATTAAAATATTCAAAAAATTTGTATGACACGTGAACAATTACATTTTATCTTTAAACAAAAAGTTTTTTTTTTCTTTAAATTATTGACGATTACAAGCAATAAATTTATTTATTTGACAACATACGTCAGGTACAATGTTTATCAATTAAATTGATATAAAATGAAATGTTATTTACTTTTTTTTTGCTTCTACATTTTTTTATACAACAAAACAATGATAAACAATAAAAAAATGTCTTTTACGAAATTTTGTTTAACTGTTTAATATTCAATCAATATTACTGACTACTAATGTATTGTGAAAATAATAATAACAACAATTAGATTGAATAAATAAAGAAAAAAAAAAACAAAAATTGTTTATATATTATTCAATACAAGATCGTTAGTGTACACATTGGTGTACTTGATATAATATTCTAGGCAATTACATTGTTTGCTCATCAAACAAAGGGACTTTTTGTTTTTTTTTTTTTTTTTCTTTTGGTTATTTTCTATTGAAAAAATAATGTTCGAAACTTACACTTTGCCTCGAGCCCTATACAGACATAATATTTTTTTTTTTTAGAAATTTTTTTTTTACTTGTTTAAATATTAATTACAACAATGAATTAATAAAAATATATAAATTTTTTATTTACATATATGCTTCATTTAGATAGTGAAAATATAATTCATTTAATTTTATTTTTTTTTAATAGTTTTTCTATGCAATTGAGAGTACACGGTGATTAAATTAATTTTTTAAATTTTTTTGAATTTTTAAAATTACGTATTGCTCAGATTTTTGATTGAAAAAAAATAATTTTTATATTTTATTTAGATGATAATGATTAGAAATCAAAATAAATAATAATTATCAAGTTTGTATATATTTTTTTTTTCATCTTGATATAATAATTTATTCATTTACCTGTTTTTTTTTTTTAACAATTTTATTTTATTTCATTTTGTAATTATAAAATTATTCAATGTAAATATAATTATTATTTGATTTTTAAATTAATAATTATATTAAATTTTTAATTTTTAATTATAGTGTTTATTTAATTTTCAAACTCGTTTGTCCTACATTTTATTGCTGTGAAATTATCTCACAATCTTGCTCGCGTCATTCATTCTGAGAAAATAAATATGCACTATGATTGTACATTGTTTAAATAAATTATAAAAATAAAATATAAAAAAAATAATAATAATAATGAAAAAAAAATAAATAAATATAAATAAAATTGTATTTTAATTTTTTTTTGTGTGTGTTGCTTTGAGGCCTTTGAGATAAAAAATAAAAACAATTTAACAACTATCAGATTTTTATCCCGTCATCGTAAATGAAATTTCGCAAAGAATTGAAAGAAAACCGATCGGAAGGAAACGAATTACACGGTATTTTGCATCACCCAATTTGGTATTCAACTTGCCGCCTTGTCGAAAAGAAAAATAAAAAATAACATTGTACACTGAATCACCACCGCGATCTAAAAACGTGACAACTTTTTAAAATTAAAAGAAAAAAAAAATTCCATCTTTCATTGGTTTGTATAAAGTATTTATTTTTTTTTTTTATAGTATTGCAAAAATTTCAATTGATAAATAACAAAATCCCCTTAAATTTTATAAATATTTTTTTTGCTTTTTTTTTAAATAAAATAAAATACCTGTGGTTTTTATAAATAATTTATTTGTACATTTATGATGATTATTTTATTTATCACTTAAAAATAAGTAATAAAAAATAAATATATAAATTGAATGAAACAAAAAAATGATAATTGATTGTCAGTGTGGAGATTGCAGATCATTTTGTAATATATTTTATATTTTTTATATTTTTAATACTGCATGAGAAATATTATGTTCATCAAGTTATCTGCTATATTATTTTCAAATGGTGTTTGTTAATATGAAAAATAAAAAAATAAAATATAAACAAAATTTATCTTTGGACATGCATAACTTTGAAATATCTATAAATAAAAAAAATATAAAAAATAAAAATCAAATGATGATTTACATTCACTTTTTGACATTAACAAATAGTTGACTTTTTTTTTTTCTATTTATTAATAAATATAACAAAAGATATTTAAAAAAAAAGAAAAAAATTAATTTTTTATTTTTATAAATATTGTTAATAAATAAAAAAAAAATAAACAATTTAATTTAATTGTTTAATTTGAATGGTTAC
Organism: Aphidius gifuensis; assembly: GCF_014905175.1. NCBI lineage: Eukaryota > Metazoa > Arthropoda > Insecta > Hymenoptera > Braconidae > Aphidius > Aphidius gifuensis. Next base: position 6,459,619 of record NC_057793.1, read on the forward strand.
TAATGACTTGATATTATCTAAAATTTTATAGAAAAAAAAAAAATGATTATGATGTGTAAAAATATATCAACGGGGGAAATGCAGGTCACGATTTTGTTGCATCTTTTTTTACATCAGGTAAACGTGATGCACTTACAAGTTTTACAATCCATTCAAATATTGCAATAAAACATGTGTATTATTTATTATTTAAAAATAAAATAATATTTAGATTACTTTTTTTTAATTTCAATTGAAAATATCATCACGTGTATTTCAAATTTACAAAATTTAAAATAATATCATTGTCTTTACTAAAAATAAATATGTACAACGATTCAAATTTTTTATTTTACAAAATTAATTGTAATTCATCAAAACAAATTTATAAAAATAATCTTTAAAACAAAAAAAAAAATATAAATATACACCCAAGTTATTTTATTAGAAAATATATCAGTGTCTTTACATAGCCATTTTAATTATTGACATACACTTTGATGTAAAATAGTAAAAAAAAAAAAACTTAAATCGATGTCACATAAAAATAACTCTTCTATAAAATAATTACAATGCATAGTTTTTTTTTTATCATAAAAATAACGTACTTCTTTGTCTATGAATAGTATAGAGTTATAAAGCGAATCACAATAAAATTATATGCATAAAAAAAATATCTTTGTGTATAAATTTATACAAAAAAATAATAATAAATAATAAATAAATAAATCAACACCATGGAAAGTTCAATGATCGAACAACTGCGTTCTCCACTAAAAGATGTTATGAAAATTGTGGAAACATCAATGATCGCAGTCTTGCTCAATAAGGACCACCACTACTCATTCAATGCTCTAATTTTTTTTATTTATATAAAAATCAATATTTGTTTATTAAAAAATATATGCATTAATCTAGTAAAAAATATTTATAAATAAATAAATATTCCAAGTAAAAAAAAAAAAAATTTCTATGTAATTTTTAAAATGTAATTTGATTGATAAAAAATAATAATAGAAATAAATGGTTTTTTAAAAATTAAATATAAATGTATGTTAGTCGAGTGAGAAATAAAGAGGGGTAGATAAAAGGGGAGGGGAGGGTGGTACAGGTGAGCTATCGACCTGGTGCCAGAAATACCGTGCAGCATCGACCGTGGTTTTTTTGTTATATACCTGGCCCGTGCGTTTATAGCGTCCCAGGGGATGAAATGTAGGAGAGGAAAATAAAAGTTAAAAATAAAAAACACACAACGACGCAAATACAACGTTAAACATAGGGGTAGTATTTGATTGTATTGAGATATGTGGGTGGATATTTTATATATTAAAAGTAGTGGGATGTAGGGATGAATTGAGAGGCGTTTTTTCAACCAATCATAAACAAGATATAATATTAACGCTTGCGCATTTGTATTTGATGAAAAATTTTTGTCTTTACTAAGGGTAGTTGTGTGTTGATGATACAGGGGATGGTTATTGCAGTGGGGTATGAATTTTATCGTCACAAACGGTGGCGGGGAGTACTTACTTGGCAGACGTTGCAAAGCTTAACCGACGTAGTGACACGCCGGGACACCCCTGACATCGGGAGCCCATCGGTCTACGTAAGTATATATTCAAATATCAATTTTAACAATATTATTTTACTATTATTTATAAATAATTTTAATTTTTTTTTTGTTCAATATATAAACAAAAGTTACAAGTGTTTTTATTAATTTAAAAAAAAAATGTTTTTTTCCTATTTTTATTAATAAATTTAAATTATCAATGCTATATTGTTTATTAAAATTTAAATAATTGTTAATAATATATTATTTTTAATATTGTATATTTTTTTTTTTAAAGAAAAAAATCAATTTATTTCATGTAAAGTGTATTTATGTATTTTTTTTTATGTAAAATTGTGATATTAAAAAAGAAAAAATAAATATATTTTTGTATTGTGATAAGGGTAGTTTATTTTTGTTTTAAATTAAAAAAAAAAAAAAAAATTTTTTATATGAAGAATAGTTTTCTGGGTCGCCAGGTGCAACTTAAAAGCGCTCGATACGACAACGCGATTTGATTTGCAGGCTCGGTAGAGGACTCGGCTGAAAAGGTGGAGGGCCCAAGGACAGAAATTGCCAAGGAGTCGTCGGGTGACTCGAGGGATATTGACGATATCACTAACGGTGTTACGTCCACCCTGACGGGTTTATTTTCTGGTTTACCGGCGTTGGCTGGGCCCCAGCGTCTCGCCAGTTCACTCAGACAAAAATTTTCCAACAATTCTGGTAAGTTTATTATATTTAAAAATTTAATTAAAAATTTTAAAAATTTTAAAAATCAATAGTCAGATGAAAATCTTTATCAAACATTTTTGTTTGACCTCATTTTTTTAAATTAATTAATTAATCAAAAATAATCTAATTATATCTGAAAAAATGAATAAATTTTATTTGAAAAATTATTGATATTTAAAAAAAAAAAACTTACGTATAGACAATGTAAAAAAAAAAAAAAACTCATAAATAAATATAAAAATAAAAAAAGTGTCCCTGTAACTTGACACGTGGATATCGATCCTTTGGGTTGACATCGAGAGCGCCTGATCGAGGGGAGCCTTCACCTGGCGCTGCGTTGGAATAATAAATTAATATACAAAAAATCATTATATCAAATATTTACACGTATAATATATATTGACAAACTATAGAAAATGAATTTTTTTTTCTCTCTCTCTTCCAACTATCATAACTATTATTATTATTTAAATTAATTTATTATTAAAAATGAAAAAAAAAAAAAAATTAATAATCGCGTTTCGGATGTGCAAAGCAGGCCGGGCCAGGGCTCCCTCATCAAGTAGTCTCTCTCAGAGTTACGTTACAGGCTCAATAATGAAAAATAAAAAATAATAATTATTAAAAAATAATAATAAAACTAAGGGTGATCGGGTTATTTGTTGTAGGTTGTCCCCGGCCTGGCCTGATGCGCCCCGCACTTTGATCACAAGCGCCACACCATCACATTACTCGCAAATCGTATGTGTTGATTAATTGAAATAAATAAATAAATAAATAAATATTAAAGTGATAAAAAAGTTGAAAGAAAAAAATCTGCAATCATGAATTTTATTGGTTCAATTAAAGTACCAGTAGTTGATTTGGAACTACGTGAGGTAAAAGAAATAGTATGGGATAAATTACAAGAGCCAAAATCACAACGTGCATTGATACTTGTTATAGTATCAATAGCATTGTTGCTTGATAATATGTTGTACATGGTTATTGTACCAATAATACCAGATTATTTAAAAGAAATTGGTACATTTGGTGATCAAGAAATATATCCAGCAAATTATACTGGACCACGAGCACATCATGGACAAGATTCAGCAACTGGTTTATTATTTGCATCAAAAGCAATTGTACAATTAATGGTTAATCCATTTTCTGGTGCACTTATTGATAAAATTGGTTATGATATACCAATGATGATTGGTTTATGTATTATGTTTTTATCAACAATTGTATTTGCATGTGGTAATAGTTATAGTGTATTATTTTTTGCTCGAAGTTTACAAGGTGTTGGTTCAGCATTTGCTGATACATCTGGATTAGCTATGATTGCTGATCGTTTTACTGAAGAAGCTGAAAGATCAAAAGCACTTGGTATTGCATTGGCATTTATTAGTTTTGGTTGTTTAGTTGCACCACCATTTGGTGGTGCATTATATCAATTTGCTGGTAAATCAATGCCATTTTTAATATTAGCATTTGTTAGTTTAGCTGATGGTTTTATGTTGCTACTTGTTATGAAACCATTAAAAGATCAAATACGTGATAGTAAAAATCGTGAACAAGTTGAAACAGTACCAATATGGAGATTATTTATGGATCCATATATTGCTGTATGTGCTGGTGCATTAATGATGTCAAATGTTGCACTTGCATTTTTAGAACCAACAATATCATTATGGATGGAAGATAATATTACAAAAGATAATTGGAAAATGGGAATGATATGGTTACCAGCATTTTTTCCTCATGTATTTGGTGTTATAATAACAGTTAAAATGGCTAAACAATATCCACAACATCAATGGTTAATGGCTGCTGGTGGTTTAGCACTTGAAGGTTTATGCTGTTTTGTCATACCATTTTCAACATCATATATATTTTTAATGATACCAATATGTGGTATTTGTTTTGGTATTGCACTTATTGATACAGCATTATTACCAACACTTGGTTATCTTGTTGATGTTAGATATGTATCAGTTTATGGTAGTATATATGCTATTGCTGATATATCATACAGTCTTGCATATGCTATTGGTCCAATAATTGCTGGTGGTGTTGTTGAAGCCATTGGTTTTACAGCTCTTAATATTGGCATTGCAATTACAAATTTATTATATGTACCAGTTTTATATTATTTACGTAATATTTATGATTTTAAACCATTTCAAGATGAGGCTAATGTACTTATGCAAGATCCACCAGATAAAGAATATCAAACATATGTTTTACAAGAACAACGTCCAATGTCAAGTGATGTTGGTAATCATTTAACACAAACTAAAATGGAAACAAATATTGATCAAAGTATACAATCAACATATCAATCTTCTGGTTATACACAACAACAAAATAATCAAGAATATCAACAACAGCAACAACAACAACAATATCCAACATGGGATGATCCACCAAATAATCATTACAATAATCAATCACAACAACAACAACAACAACAGCCAAGTTCACTTAGATATAATGAACCAAGTCACGAAGCAAATCCAAATCCATTTAGAAGACCGACGGAAACTCAACATCGCCCGACGGGAACAAGTAATCCCTTCAGACAGGGAATCAACTAAATAATATTTTCATATTAATTATTTTTTCATTAAAAATAAAATATCTTTATTCATATGATGATGATGATGAAAATAAAAAAAATATGTGACTAGTCTTCAAGGGCAGGCTTCCAATTATTTGCTGATCGCGTCTACCTCGAAGATGATGAAAAAAAAAAATTATAAATTAAAGAAAAAAACAAATTTAAAAAGTGCATTATTTTTTATTATTTTATAAATTTTTAATTATTTAATTTATTGGTATTATCTTGATTTTTTTTGTTTGAGTTTTTCGTGATGCAGTGATGTGTGATATTTATTGGTGATTATAACTGTATAGTGAAAAAATAAAAAAAAGTTGAACCTCAAATTTGACGACGCATCAGTTATCAAATTGAAAAAAATTGGTTGGATCAATGGAAATATATATTTATGAATTATCATCAAGAAAAAATAATAAAATCATCCAAAATATCCAAGAGAAAAAATTTATACATATATTTAGGTTAATTTGTTTTAATTTAATATATCATTGCTCCATCAATAAGTTAACGTTTACGTTGATTTTAAAATACAATATATTTATATTGATGAACCAGGATAACATATCAGGAACTTGAGTATTTGATTATAATTGATTGCAATCAGCATCAAAATCTATACTCAAGGATCCAAAAAAATTAATAAATAAATATCTAGCAAGTAAGTATCTTAGATTTAGAAAAAATATATATCAAGAGAAAGAGGATATTCTTAGGTGCTTGAATAATTATTAATTCCAGAGATTACTCTGGATGAATGAGGTTGGGGGCGTACGTGCGAATATTATAATTAAGTTTCAAGTGTTTTCGTTAAAAAATTACACCTCTGAAACAACAAAACATATCTGTATTTTTATGAGATTTTTTTTATTTTTTTTTTTTGAGGCAAGTCAAAGATTTTCATTTTAAACATAATTAAAACAATTTAAATTGAAAAAAAAATTTTCAATATATTATTTAGATATATTTATCTTCCAAAAAAAAAATTAAAAATAATAATATTAAAATATATATAGTATATTAAAAACACAAATCACATAGATTATTTTATTTTGTTTTTTTTTTTTTTTTGAAAAATTTAATAAATTGAGGATTGCACAGTATTGTGTGAAAAGTCCTCACCTACTCGTCAATACTCGAATGCATTATGTAGCAAAGAAATAAATGAAAAAAAATAAAAATAATAATAATAAAAAAATAAACAAATAAAGCTGCATATATATTATGAAGATAAATAAATGGAAAAATAAATTGTAAATGCACTGGATGCTCGATGATATTGCAGTGCCTAAATGTGAAAAAATATTAAAAAATTATAAAAAAAAAAAAGACATGAAAACATATACTGAGGAAATATACCTTTGTTTGATTGAAATAATTAATAATCTCGATGTTTGAACTCCCGTTAGTCATTAATAATGAATTTTTGAAGAAAAAAAAAATTAGATTATTCATAGTGAGAAATTCAAGTGTGTTTTCTGCAAACGAAATTCAATTGAAATTTTATTTCCAGATATGAAAAATCATATATAAATATACAGTGGCTATATATCGTTATAAAAAAATAATAATGTTATAAATAAATATTATTATTCAATTAATAATAAATGAAATTATAAAAAATAATAATTTGAATATTTAATTTTCTCTCTTCGTAGAATCTCTTAAAAATTTTATTGTAAATAAATAAATTCAGTATGAATAATAAATATTTAAAAAAAAAATATTCTCTTCCACGATATTTGCAATTCGCCTACTGTAATATAACGCGAATGTCGTGGTAATAAAAAATATATAAAAGAAAAAAAATAAACAAAATCTATATATCAATTAAAAAAAAAAAAAAAAACAAATTGAATGAAAGAAAGTAAAAATGAAAGTAAGGTCGATTCGAGCTTGTCTCTTTGATTCCATAATAAAAATAAAATAATTAAACAAAAATATATAAATTTATAGTTATAAAAAAAATAATAAAATAATAATTATGTAGAATAATAAATATTAAATATTTAAACAATGAAAAATAAATAAATAAAGTAATCAGGCTCATAAATGTATTTCGCTAAAATGAAAGTCGTCGATGAAAGTATATAAACCCAAGCATATCACATGAAAAAAAAATTATATATATATATATTGAAAGGTAAATAATTAATAAAAATTAACAAAAATTAATATGTTTAATCGTATATGCAATAATTTAGTCAAGTATGTGAATGAATCTTCTAAAATTTCATTTTGAAGTTTGAAAAAAAATTAAAAAAATAAAAGCACATTGTGCATACACAAATAAACAAATAAAAAAAATCACTAAACAATAGTAAAATCATGATGAAAATTTAGAAAATTATTTAAATAATATAAATAATTATTTTAATTGTTTAAATAATTTTTTAAAAAATTCATAAAGCACTGATAGATTAATACGTGCGAATTTTTCGTCAATCTTCATCTTCATTAATAAATATAAAAAAAAAAAAAAAAATGTATGTATGTATGTATATTTAAGAAATTTAATTATTGCGAATGTAATTGGAAAAAAAAAAAAATATTAAATGAACACTGTAACATTGTTGAATCGATTATTAAAAATGTCATTGTTACCGAACTATAATTTTTTACATTTTATTATTCCTTTTTTCGAATTAATTGTAATTTTTTATAATTAAAATTTTTTCTATTATTAATTATAAACATTTTTAATTGTTGAAAAAGTATATCGAATATTTAGTTGACCCTTTTTGTTATTTTTTATTCGGATTTTAACTGGGAAAACATTTGAAGCAGAAAAAATTTTTTTTTCATTTTTTTATTTATTATTTTAACTACAGTTATTATTATTTATAAAACTAGTATTATTATTGTTGCTTTATTTATTTTTATCAGAAGGTCTTCAACTATTTTTTACAGTTAATGAAAAAAAAATTGTTTTATAATATACATTGTTGACCTTCATACATAGTGCTTGAATAAAAATACACATTTTGATAAAAATCTCGCGTGTTAGAAATCATAATTATCTAGCAACGTAAATTTAAATATAATAATAAAAATATCAAATAATTACATTACACAGTTGAATAAAAAAAAAGCCTTTAAATTCAACATAATTTAAAAGTCCAAAAATCCAAATCTACAATTTTTTTTTTTAACTTGTTTAAAATTTTTTTTTTAACTTGAAAAAAAATTTTTTTTACATTTTAAATTTAAAAATAAACTATTATCTACTTATTAAAATTAAATTAAATTTTTTTTTGTTGTTTTATTAATATCATATATAAATAGAAACATAAAAAATTCTAAATTCAGAATTTTTTTTCACTTTGACATTTATTATAATGTCATATGTTAAAAATAAAAATTTTCAAAATTTAATTTTCACATTTAGACTAGTTGTTAATTTAAAAATTTAAAATCCAATTTTAATATCAAGACTAATAATTAATTGACTAATTAAAATGTCAAATATTTAACATTCTCATTTTTTTTTTCAAACTGTATAAATATAGCACAATTGCTATTCCTAAGCTATATTTGTTGGTTATTTAATATCATCAAATATACTTCAACAAATAATAAATAAAAAAAAATATCTAGTGGATTAAATATATATACGGATGGGTCACGAAGTAATCCTCTTCAAGTGTCACTTGAAAAACATGGCTATGCAAACGAGAATCACTTGAAGTCATCACCCCTTTTTTTAAATACGTGACATATGACTTGACTATTTTTTTTATTTTTTATTATTTCTCATTGTCATTGAAACAATAATTTATCTATTGAATAATATTAAAAATAATCTACTTGTCATCAGGTCATCATGTATACCTTTCAAATTAATACTCAAAAAAAAAAAAATAAAAAAAAATACATGTACCTGTATTTGAAGCAGGTATTTACAGCCACACGTGCCATAAAATGGAATTTTATTATGACCAAAAGATTGTTGGATAAAATAATAATAAAAAGAAAAAAAAAAAAAAAAAATGATAATATAAATTTATGCACCAGTGTCAAGCTAACCCTATCAAAGTGTAATAATATTTATATTAGGGTACAGTCCGAACAAGGGTGACCCCCTTTCCTCTTTTTCTCTATCTATTATTCTTTCTCTTCACCTCTTTTTGGCCTCTTTCAACCCTATTTTCTTCGTCTTGCTCTACCCTTGAAAGATGGGGTGACATTTTCGATGTATACCGGGTGTCCTAGTAACGCCCTAACAGCCATATCAAATTGGCATTATCGCTATTCACAACAGTTGTGCTATTTTCATAATTTTTTTTTTTTTTTTTATTCTCTATTATTTTATTTGAAGAGTTTAGATATGAATGTAATTTTAAAAGTCATCATTATGATTTTATCCTTTGATGATTTATTGGTATTTATTTGAAGATAAATTTGCATTTTATTTTTTTATTTTTTATATTTTTACTGGTTAAAATTTAGTGGTCATTTTTTGTTTATACAAGTCAACAATAATTGTTTATATAAAGATTATTTAGAAATTAATATTACACAGTTATAATTTGTTAAATAAAACCGCGATCTTGGAAAATAATGCGCAGGGTGCTGAAAATTATATGCACCGCGTTGAATGCTTTGATGGAAATTGGAAACTACTTGCTACTTGCATAGTACAAAGACGCCATGTTGGTGGTTGTTTAATAAAAAATTTAATGCAAAGAAAGGCTAATTACAATTACTACCAGAGAATAAAACAATTTTTTTTTGTTTGGAAAAAATTATTATTCGCAAATAAATATGTAATTTATTTTATTTGAAAAAAATTACAGTTAATGAATTTAATTTCAAATAATTTATTTATCCTCAAATATAATCACATTGAAAAATATTATTTATATTTTTTTTGAATTTGATAGCTTTATTAAAAATTAAATTATCAAAATTAAGATATTAATTTTTAAATTATCATGTAAAAATAATGTTTGAAAAATTAAATAATTTTATGATTTTTAAAATCTAAAAAAATAATAATAAATTAATAAATGAACAATTAAATGTATTCAAAAAATTACAAAGCTCATGAGTACATTAAAATATTTTTATTTAAAAAAGAAATTATCATAAAAGTAATTTATTTTGTTTAAGAACTTTCTTTTATTATATTTTTCAATTCAAAAACAAAAAAAATTTATTTAATCTTTTGTCAAACTTTTATAATTAAATTTACTTTTTTTTTTGTGACTATCTAGGTCAAAAGAATTACGAAAAAGTGGATATAACTTTATCCCATTAATATGAAAAATAAAATTTTTGACAAAACTTGAACCCTCGATCAAGTATAAAGTTATTTTTTTCTCTTTTTCAATATAAAAATACAAGTAAATGATTTCGCATAATGTGATAATCGTGTTAATAAAATTTGTAAAGTCATGTCTATATGTTATAGATGAAAAAATAAACTACAAAAAAAAAAAAGAAGAAGAGTGTAAAAATGTTATATTGTGGTAGCAATAGATAGTGTTGCTGGTATAACGCAAAGAGCCAAGTAATCCCTAAATCCGATTATTCGCCTCATCGGTCCTCAACAACACCAGCAAGCACCCTCTTTTACCACTCAATCAATTTTTTATCTTTTTTTTTTTTTTCTTTCCTCGAGTCCAGTTACATACTCACAATATTCTTGGCTTACAATTTTCCCATTTTTTCATAAATAAATAATAAAAATAAAAATATGTTTTCTCGAGATTTTCAATACCATTTCAAGTTTCATATTTTTTATTTGAAATAAATTCAACCAGAAATATATTGGAAAACAATGCAATTGGATTTATATTTAGCTCTTTATTTTATATTGTAAAAAAAAATTTTTTTCTATTTTTTTATAGTTAGCAAAAATAAGGAAGAGAAAGAGAGAAATATATTCCCTTGGGTGTTATGTTGATGGTGGCTTATCTCATCTCGTATCAGATAGATACTGACAATCACGACAAATTCGTTGAATACCAAAAGTAACTGTAATGTGTTCACTAGTTCAAGACCCTTTTTTTTTTTTTTTCTATTTTTTTTTCTCCCTGAAATAATTTTGTTCTCCCTTTTCTCAGTCAATTTTCTTATTCGCACCCCAAACATACATTTCACATCTGGACTGTCAGATACAAGATATTGTCTCGTTCAACTTGCTACTGTCAATTAATCATGACTAGCCAATTTTAGCACTTTCTTACTTGTCTTCTGTCACCCCTTGATGATTGTCACTGTCATAAAGAAAAAAAAAAAATCTACACATCTAAATTTCAAAAATCAAATAAATGAAATTTCAAATAATACCACAAAAATAATTACTAAATACTATATCAAACGACTCAAAAAAAAAAAAAAAAAATTAAATAAAGCATGCGTGCCTAATTACCCCTAATTTACTTGACTAATAAATTTTTTTTCACATTAATTTTAGAGCTTTTATTCAAGCTCAATTTCCATTATATCAATTCAAGTTTTAATTTTTTCAGTCAACAATGAAACAACTAATATTTCATTGCAAATTTAATTCAAAAAATTTTTCTAAGACACAAAAATATTTATTCAAACAGCTTAGAGCTTTTATCAATACCTAAAATAATAATGATAATTTTATAAACTATATATTAGATTTAAAAAATAAAAAAAACAATGCAGATAAATTTAAATAGAAAATAAAATTAAGTCGATCGATAAATTGATTTTAGGTAAATTAGGAATATTGGTTGAAGGAGCAAATGAGATAATTATAAAGGCCAACACATGGATTCATGTTTGAGCAGTAAGTTAAGGTGGTATTGGTTATGTTGGGTGGGTGGATGGGTGGATGGTAGGCTAGGGTAGTTGATGTGTGCATAGAAGGTGTATCAAGTGAGGGTTGTAAAATATGTGTGTGTATATAGAGAGAGAGTCTAGGCAATTGTGTATATGTATATATATGTAAACCAAGAGAGTGTGGAGACTTGACTGATCCGAGGCCAGAGGCGAGTCGCGTGAATAAATAACTATTTCAGGACACGTTGTCATGACAACACATATACATATATACAGGGGGCCCCCGAGGCTTTCATTATATATGTATATACTTGTTATTGGTATTCTGTACTTGACTGACTGACAATTTTCAAATGTGAATCACCGGATATTTGACGCCCCCATAATCACCCCCACTGTGCATGTCTAAATCTCAAAGAGTTACCTATCAAAAACACTGTTATATATATTCTAAACAATTATTATACATTGACAGTTTAATTTTCTTTTAATGAAAATATATAATAAATTGAAAATGTATTTAGGTATATATTTTAAAAATAAATATGTATTTTTTTATTTTTTGCTTTTTTTCGAAATAAAAATAATAGTTTTATCGTATGATTTATTAAATTGTCACAAGGGTAAATTCACATTGGGGTTGACCAGCTCTGTATATACACATGAAGGTGACAAATTATACCTAATTTTGTACGATGAGATTGTGAACATGTTTTTTTATTTTATTTTATTTATTTATTGTTAAGAAAAGTAAGATATATTTTTTGAAAAAAAAAAAAAAAATTACAAGAGAGAATATAGATAGAGCTATTGATATCTCGTTGATGATAAGCTTTGAAGATTTTATGTATGATTGAACGTAAATTTTTTTTCAGTTGCAAAACGTGTGCAAGGGGACAAAATATAAAGACAATGATTTATAAAAGATAAGAAAAGTAAGAATAAAGAAAATAAAAATAAAAAATAAAAGTTAAAAGTAAAGACAGGGATCCACTTGTATAATCCTCGTGTGCACGTGGCACCCCTGGCCCTCTTTTAACCACTACAATTGAACGTGCCCTATCTTTATTCTTTTTTAGCCTCGAGGCAAACTACCCTGTTTCTTGTCTCTGGTACAACCAACCAACCAGCCAACCAACCAACCAACCCTCTTGCGCAATTCATAGACATATATAGATATATATATAAATGATCAGAGAATATGTCGGTAGGTTGGCTAGAACAAACGGATGAATCGTGTTGGGGTGGTGTACAGATAAAATGAGATCGTGTCTTGAACCCCAGACAACAGGAAAAAAAATTAAGACCAAGAATAGGGCAAACTAGAATAAAAAAAAAAAAAAAATGTTATAAATTGGTAACATTGACCAGAGAATAAAATAAATGTGGTACTTTGTAAGAATATATCATCAAGGTAAAAGTAGGAAAAGCGTAAAGAACATTTTCGAAATAAAATAAAAAAAGCCAAATATATAGTTTTGAAAATTTTTATTACTACTTGGCAAATGACTTGTTTAATTCACTTGCAAGATTTTCAGTGACTTGAAATTTATTAATAGCTAGAAAAAAAAAAAAAGCAGATGAATATTTGTTCTTTCATTATCTACTTACACTCTTTTAACCACAATTTTTTTTTCTGTTGTTTAAACAACGTAAAAAAAAAAAACAATAAAACCATTGTGGTAAAAAAAGAAAAAAAAATTTAAAGATACATTTTTTGAGCTTTTAAACAGAGCTTTTTTTGTTAGTTTGTTTTTTGTTTTTTTATTTCTTTTTTGGCACTTGTGCATTGATATAGTATATTAAAATAAAATTAATTTTCAAATAAAAATAATTAAAAATATTAAATGAATATTTTCATTAGATTTTTTAATAATATATTTTATATAATTTTTGTAATTTTTTAAAATTTTTGATATTCAATTTAGCACTTGTTGTTTGATCAAAGAGGCTTTAAATTATTTTCTATACTAATTTACAATAATTATGAAGCTTTTCCAATTATTAATTTAAAGATAAATATAAAAATTAATTAAAAATATAAATAATTAATTAAAGAAAAATCCATAGCAAGAGCAGAGACTATATCGAAATAAAAAATTGATAAATATACGTGGTTTTATTCTCTATACCTTTTGAAGCTTTTTTTTTTTTTTTGCACTCATGCTTCTTTACCTTTAATGTAACGATATAAATTTTTTTTATATCGAAATTCTATTTAAAGTTTTGAAAATAACCTTAACCTTTTAAAACTTTGCAAATAAATCAAATTATTTAGATTAAAAATTAAAAATTTAAAACAATGCCAACACGTATATTTACACAATTTGAATGTCAAACCAATAAAAATCATTATTTGTCGTTAATAGGCTTCTTCGAAACTAATGACACATATTTTTTTTTATTTCATATGTTTGAGCAATAAATTCAACAACTGATAACTCAATATGAATTTTATAATAAAGATATTTCAGCATAAAACTATATAATGACATTATTATAAATTGTCAAGATGATTAAATTTAATTTTTATTATTATCATGTGTTAGAAAAACATATTTAGTTTTTTACTTGTCGGTAGACTTTAAACAAGAGGGTAATGGTAAAAACGAAGTAAAAGGTAAAACCCATGTTTGGGAACTCAGGTATAAGGGTGAACATATTTATTTTTATTACGCTTAAGTGTTTACTTATGTTGCAATGTCCTTGTAAATATATTTTAGAAGATTTCAAAAGGGGCTTTGAAATAAAAGGGGAATTCTCTTGAGTTTTCTAGACAATGAAGAAATAAAAAAAAATAAAAAATAAAAAAAAGCTCAAGAGCTTACGGCATTGTTGCCCTTTACCCTCTACACTTTAAACCTTTTTTTTCATAATTTTTTTTTTTTTTTTTCTTTTCCTTTTTTTCATTGTTAATTTTACCTTTTTATTATTATTTTTTTTTTTTATTCGTGTATCATCACAAACAATCGACTTGACACTACAGAACAATCGTTTGACACCACTTTTAAAAAAATTTTTATTGTCCTTTGAATTGACCAGAAAAAAAAAGTAAATAAATTTATAAATTTGTAAACTTGAAATTTAGTTATATAATCATTTAAAAAGTTTTAAAAAAAAAATTTATATTTATTTAAAAATTTAAATAACCATATGATTTATTGAAATATAAATTTTTCAATTTTTTTATTTTTATAATATTATTAAATTTCAAATTAAAAATTCAATAATAAATTTTTTTACTATATTAGTTTAAGAATGTTATTACTGTCAATATTAATTCAATGAAAAAAAAAAAAATTCAATTACATAATTAGATGAAAAAAATATCAATTTAATTTTACCATTATTATAAAATTATTTCATGATTAAAATAAAATATAAAAAATTGATAATAAATTTTTTAAATTATCTTTTTACTAGTAAATAGCTCAAAAAAAAAATATTTATTACATAATTAATTATTGATAATTGAATGAAGAGAAAAAATAATTTTTTTTGTCCAAATTTTCCATTAATATATAACAATTAAAATAATTGATAAAAAAATCAATAATAATTTTTTTTTCTAATCATTATTCAAGTATTTAAATAAATAAATAATAAAAAAGGTAAAAAGTAAATAACAATTTAAGCAAGAATGCTCAACCATTCAGCAAAAAAAAATAGTTGTATATGTTGTATGCTGAAGAAAAAATATACGACGACAAGCAACAACAACAGCAACAACAACAACAATAATACAAGAGGGTAGCCCAATCCTTATGAATAAAATAAGACGTTATTTCATCCTTTCCACTTTATTTTCTCCCCAGTATGTGCACACAGAATATAACAGTAGGTATATATTGTATAACCCACCTACACATCAGCAACACATAACCATACAAAACTTAAACTTGTACATAATGTACACATACATATTATATATTTAAGTACAAAAAAACATTTTGCTATAGCATAACAAACATTGTCTTGAACACACACACATATATATTCATTTGGTGTCATCAAATGGAGCTACCACCATCACCACCATCACCACCTTGGGGTTATGGCTATCAACGAGAATCATAAACTGGCATTAGCACGTTTTCCCCATATGTTCAAGCCAATGCCAGCAATTTATACTCCAGAAAAAAATATATATATATCCAATGAAAGAGAATAAACTCCGGAAAATAAAAAGAAAATAGGAAAACTCAAAAAAAAATAAGGGTGTTTGAATATAATGCCATGGGATTCTTTTTTTTTTTTGGTCTATTTTATATATTTGTGTGTGAGCAGTCACACTTTGAAGATAAAGCAAATGGTCTTTTTTGTAAATAAAAAAAAATACCTTGTTACACAGAGATAGACAATAAAAAACAGTGAAATCTTCAACATTGGTAATCGTAAATCAAATGAAAAACTTATTGTGTCATTTTGTGGATTTTATTTGAGGATATTTTAACGTTTTATTATATCGAATATCGAATTTTGCCTGTGGAAAAATAATAAACACACTTATTTATTACCAAACGTTTTAATATTTATTCATTGAATTATTTTATTATCAAAATATAAATATTTTTTTATTATTTTCATAAAAAACATTCATCAGCAATTTTTGAAATAACATTATCTATTTTTTTTTTTTTTTTTTTCAAATAGAAAAAAAATATATACTTTTTGCTGGTACGATATATAAAAAATGCTTTTTTTGTGATTACTTTTTTTTATTAGGTATATAAAAGAAAAACCTGCACGATCAGACAGGATGAATCAAATTTTTTTTTTTTTTTACTAAAATGGGCGTCTAACTGCACACCCTATTTTATTATCATCATCATTTTTTTTTTCTATACGAAAATAGTTAATCGAAATGGAAAAAAAAATTAAATTTTATTAGGCTTCGATGTATTCAAGTTTGAAAATAAAATAATAATAATAGCTATATAATCGGAATATTAATAAAAGAATGAAAAAAAAGGAATAAAATTAATAGTAAGCAAAAAAAAAATATTTTTTAAACAATTATTATAATTAATATTAAATTTTATATAAATATTTTTTAAATAGATTTTTTTTTTTTTTTCAATAATTATTAATAATTATAAAGATAAACAATAAAAAAATAAATAATAAAGTAAATTTTATATTTATAATATTAATTTATAATTTAAAAATAAAAAAAAAATATTGTTAAATGGATAAAATTTTATTGACTAGAATATAATCTTGTTTAAAAAGTATATAGTCAAGTGGATTACGTATATACTTTAAATAGCAATGTAAAATTATTATTATTATTTTATTAAACGATAAAAATGTCTGTACGTTTTTGTTGTAATTGAAAAACTATAGCAATTCATCTTTCTCATAAATAAGGATATATTATCTTGGCCAAGTTAATAGAAAGTTTATAATTTTGCAATAAAACACGGATCTTCTCAATCTAACTTGGTTAATAGTAAGGTCTATCATTTGTAACAAGTCTATAATCACTTTTAATATTTTTTTTTTTTTTTTTTCTATTTTTCATTATAAATTTCATTTTATTTTTCAAATCAATTAATCAATCTTCATTTAATCATAAATATATATAATTTTTTTTCTCAATTTTTTTTTTAAATTTTGTAAAAGTTTAATTAATTAATTAATCAAGTAAATAAACAAATTAATAAATAAATAAATAGATAAATAAACAAATTATCAAAAAAATAAATCAATATAAAATTTAAAAAATAAATAAATGAATAGATTAATTAATTAATTAATTAATAAAAAAAATAAATAAAATTTATGAAATTTAAAATTTAAAATTTAAATAAATAAATAAATTGATAAAAAAAAAAAAAAAAGTATAAATATATTATATCAAACAGATTTCGAACTGAAAAGATTTTGACGAGGATCCAATTATATTTGAATCCGACCCTTACCGGAAACTCATTCGTTCCACCTGAAAGAAGTGATTCAAACAGACGAAAATACATAGATATATTTATTGGCACTGTCCATTTTCAACTTGATACGGAACCATTTTATTGTCATTGAAATTTTCATGTTCATTGTACTAAATGACAATAAAAGACAGTTACATAAAATATATCTCCTCAAAATTTCCTGTACGCATCCAATCTCAATAAATGTTCTCGAAACAATTTGAAATAAAAAAATAAAATAAAATCATATATAGGGTAAAGATATTGTTGATGATGACAGTGAGATTAATGACACACCCTTGTAATCCCAACTACTATTATTTCAAAAGATCATCATTAAATATTTATGATTTATTTCCATTTAATTCGCTTATGTACACAAAAGAAAAAAAAAATTAAATCAATTATAAGGGAGTTGAAACAAAAGATAAACAGACAATACAGTTTATTGTATTAAATTAATTGAATAATAAATTTTGAAAATAGAATAAATGATTGTTGATGTACAATGTTGATAAATAAATAAATAGTTGAATTTTATTAATCGATATTTATGTAAAAAAAAAAAAAAGTTTGCTTTTATTTTATTTGCAAATCCACGTGGATATGTATAATGAAAGCTTTGCAACTTCTAGAGCTAGTATCATTAGTCTTTTATATTTGACAAGAAAAATCCGGTATAAGTATATATATTTTATTTCTTGCAGTTGCATCAATTGGCACATACGGTTAAGTAGTTTATGGACATATATATATAGCACCAGTCAAAACAATCGATTGCCAGTTGGACTTTACTGTTTGGACATGTATCTCTGTCTTTAATTTTCCCCTAAAATGGCTTTTTTTTTTCTATTATTTTTTTCATATAAATATATAGATCGAAATGATTCAATGTCATCTGTCAATGTCTAGCTATAGTCGTGTTAAAATTGCCAGGTCGTTATCGACTTGGATTTATTGATTATTTCTATTTAATGAAACAAAATAAAATACATTATTAAAAGTTGTTGAGAATTGTGCTAGAAAAGACAGAAAATATATAATAAATTCTGTTTTCTTTCTCATGGCTATATGTATTTTTATTTTTTTAATTTATTTATTTTTTTTGTAAATTAGTATAGAAAATAATTTAAAGCCTCTTTGATCAAACAACAAGTTCTAAATTAAATATCAAAAATTTAAAAAAATTACAAAAATTTGATAAAATATATTAAAAAAATCTAATAAAAATATTATTTTAATATTTTTAATTATTTTCATTTGAAAATTAATTTTATTGTAATATACTATATCAATGCACAAGTGCCAAAAATGAAATGAAATAAAAAAAAAAAACAAACAAACAAAAAAAGCTCTGTTTAAAAGCTCAAAAAATATATCTTTAAATTTTTTCTTTTTTTACCACAATGTTTTTATTGTTTTTTTTTTTTACGTTATTTAAACAATAAAAAAAAAATTGTGGTTAAAAGAGTGTAAGTAGATAATGAAAGAACAAATAATCATCTGCTTTTTTTTTTCTATTAATAAATTTCTAGTCACTGAAAATCTTGCAAACGAAATAAACAAGTCATTCTTTTACATTTTCAAATTTTTTTATGTTATATACAAAAAGCAGAAAAAATAGAGTACATTATTCGATTTTCCTTTTGTTTCGGTCCCTACTAAATGAAAATGTATTTATGAATAATAATATAATGATGAATAATAAGCCTCGTTGATTGTATTGTGGTTTTGTAAGAATTCATTTTGCAGCGTAACTCATCGTAACGTATATTAATAAAATAAAAAATCCACAGTGCATAACCTTATAAGCATTCTTCTATCATCAAGCAACTGTGTATACAACGTAAAATATATATCCATTAATAAATCTCAATTACCCAAGTTAATAATAAAATAGGGTTGATGAGGAGACTGAGAAGGTTCACGATAAAATTATATTCGCACCGGGTTTTACAGGAAACCGGACACAAGGGTGTTTCATCCCTTCTTTATACCTATATATATACAACTATTATGTCCAACAAAATAAACATTATACTACATTCTTTTGTTTATAGACAATAAATAAAAATAAATAAACAAATATCAAATTTTATTTTTTGTTTTGTCATATAATAACAAAATATTACAACATGATGAGTTTGTAAAATGTTTTATCAATTTTCAATTTCAATTTGAAGATAATATTTATACTGAAACATATTGCTGAAGCAAGATAGTTTATCACTACTTTATTATTATTATTATTATTGTGATAAAACTATATCAAAGATTGTCCCTATATTTTGGTGGTGATGGTGGTCTGAACTTAATACATCGTCACGTTAACGAGTTTTAGTATATATATATGTATAGATGAGGGGATATTAAGACGTGCGACATCGTTCAATCTCGGACCCACCCTTGTGTCTTGATGAAGTAACAACCAAAAGAGAATAACCGAATGAAGCAAACGAGACGATCTGTCATCGAAACGTTTAATGAAAATCGCGGTCGTAAGTCAAGTTTTGTGGCTCAAGACACCCACAGTATATAGAAAGGGATTTTTAATGAACAATATATACAACGTGTATATATATTTTCATCTTAAATCTTCGGAAAGTTTAATATACAATTTTGTTTTTTTGTCTTGTAGTAAATTTTCATTTAATTTAATTTTAAATATGATGAAAAACATATTGTAATACATGTAAATTTTAATGAAATTATATAATATTTAAATAATGATTGATATATTGAAATTGAATTTCATTCATTTTCATAATTTTATTTTGTGAAATTTTAATTTTCTATATAAAATTTATTTTAATTAGAGATTAATTTGTTTTTTTTTATTTTTTTTTTTAAATCCAAAATTTAATTGAAAAATTAATTTATTAATTTTTTTTCAAAACCTCATGAATATTATCCCTATTATGGATTTTCAACCGAAAGGTTTGTTATTAAATAAATAAATACAGAAGGTCAATCTTATAGTACTGCCGATGGAACGGACGCAAAAATTCCCTCAAAAAAAAAATCATTTTTATAATTCAATAATACGATTTTAATATGTTTTTTCTTTTTAAACATTTTTTTTTTTTTTATCTAGTAAATCCTAATATAAAAAGGACAAACATCATCGGTCTTCCGGACATTTGATTGGTCATTGTTTTTTTCTCACTTACTCTCATACAAATTTCTTTCTGTTTGCCTTTTTCTATTATTTTTTTATTTATTTCGTTAGCAACGAAAAAACAACAAAAAAAAGCGAGTAAACAAAATTTTTTTTAATATTTTTTATATTTTTTTTTTTAAAATTGACATATTAAGCTAGCACAACTTTTTTAATAATAATTAGATCTTGATGCAATTGAGCTTGAAATTTTGTGTGAATTATGTGTTTTTTATGTGTGAAGAAATAAATTTGAAAGAAAATTTTTTTAAATATTTTTTATATTTTTTTTAAAAATTGACATATTAAGCTAGCACAACTTTCTCAATAATCATCGGATCTCGATGCAATTGGGCTTAAAATTTTGTGCGAATTATGTGTTTTTTATGTGTGAAGAAATAAATTTAAAAAAAAATTTTTTTTATTTTTTACATTTTTTTTAAAAATTCAAATATTAAGCTAGCACAACTTTCTCAATAATCATCGGATCTCGATGCAATTGGGCTTAAAATTTTTTGCGAATTATGTGTTTTTTATGTGTGAAGAAATAATTCAAAAACAAAATTTTTTTAAATATTTTTTATATTTTTTTTAAAAATTGACATATTAAGGTAGCACAACTTTTTCAGTAAACATTCAATCTTGATGTTATTAGACTAAAAATTACGTGTGAATTATGTGTGATTTATGTGTAAATAAATAAATTTAAAAAATTTTTCGTCAATTCATTCATTCTTTTTTTTTTTATGATAATACTTGTGTTTATAAAATCAATGAACAATGAACCTTATAGAAGGTATAGATACAGGCGCGCGTAGCGCGCCAATGTGCTCGTATTTAAAAAAAATATAAATATAAATCTAAAAAATTAAGATCAATAAATAATTTTTCCCAAATTTCCAAACAACATGAAAATTTCAATTTTCAAAGAAAAAACAAACAAAAAAATAATAAAAAATTGAACAGTGTATATCTTCAATTCAACAAAATATTTTTCCTACAAAATAAACATTTATTTCAAATTTTCCATTGAATAATTCAAGTTTTTATTGATTTTATATATATTTTCTTTCGCAGAGGCATGGCGAGACTCAGTGCTGGGTGCCCCCCGACGCCTGTTGACCAGTATTGGCAGTTTCTCAAGGGACAGCTCACCCTGTTCTGCCCCGGTAAGTTAAAAAAAAGAAATTCAAAAATCCATCTTACATACTATGTAAAAAAAAAAAAAAAATAAAAACAATATATGTTGATTTTAGTAGTTATATCGCGGTTAATATCTAACACGCACCAAAAAGATTGATAGGGGCTTGAAAGTATCCCCTCTTTGATAATATTTATTATTATTTTTTTTTACATATTTTTTTCTCTTCCCCTGTTTTACCCCATTTGAAAATGCGGTTACGAGTTGTCCTCA
This sequence comes from Aphidius gifuensis, assembly GCF_014905175.1. NCBI lineage: Eukaryota > Metazoa > Arthropoda > Insecta > Hymenoptera > Braconidae > Aphidius > Aphidius gifuensis. The sequence goes on from NC_057793.1 coordinate 6,481,744, forward strand.
AGGCATAACGTGAAATGTAAATCAGACTAAATCCACGTTGAATTTTGTATTGCCTAGGCGAAACGCTATTTTTTTTTTTTTGCCTTCTGGCCAAAAATATGTAAATTATAAGCATCCAATGCATCGAATAAAATCTTGTTACTCCAACCATCACTATCATCAATATTAACATAAAAAAAAAAATTCACAATTTAAAAATTATATACATGCACACTAGTCAATACTAATTGCAGTCATTTTTTTTTTTTATTTTTAAATTATATATATTTGATATTTTCATTGGTCAATGACACTAAAATTTAACAGATGAGCTTTTGTCATTTTTGTATTTTATTATAGTCTATAGTGTCTTGAAAGATATTTTTTATCTTATTATTATTTTTTTTTTTTGTTAAAAGCACAAAGAAGAATAAAGTTTCAATGTAGTAGCGGTTACTTTGAGTTGTACTTAAAAACGCAATACTCGTATTACGACACCCAACAAAATATAATGTAAGATTTTATTTATTTTCTTATTTTTGAAGTTTTTATTTTTTTTTATTTTACAAGGGTGCAGAAAAGATAAAGTCATAATTCTGAAGCGAAAGTAGAGTGCCAGGGTGAAAAGATGTGTCCCAGACATACCATAAGAAAATTACTTTTTGCTTGAAACCCAGAAGCCATTAAATATATACATCTGTGTGTGTTTGAAAAAAAAAAAAAAAAAAGAGAGACTTATTTTATAGATGAAAAGAAAAAAAAATATATGTATAACCAATAAATTGATCAATTTGAAAAATTAAATAACATGGTCCTTGATAATGAGCAGAGGGAAATATAATCGCCAAAAATAACACGCAGAGGATTATTAAAGTACAAAGGAATAGAATGAAGAAAAAAAAAAAAAAGGTTAAAAGCGAATGAGAGAGAGACAAATTATAGAGGGATGAGGGTTGAGGGCCAGGGGAATGAAAACGAAAATACGAGGGTGAAGTGGAATGGCCGCAGGGGCCTCTGGGTTATCGATCAGTTCTTGGCACAGGTGAACCTGGGTGAACCACGCCCAACAAACTTCTAATTAATATCAAAAAAAAATTTATCAAATTCAGAATGACCTCAATTCAACGCGTGAAAAAATAATTCAGCCATTTTTTTCTATCAATATTTGTATTGATGGAAAGTTTTTAAAATGAATTTTTTGTAATTTTCTTTTTTTTTTCGAATTGAAATCAATTTATGAAAAATTTAAAAATAAATTATCTAATAATATAATATAGAAGTTTTTTATAAATGTATTGTAGTTTTTTTTAAAAAAAAATTTCTATTGTTATCTGAGGTTATAAGAAAATTACTGAGTTAAAAATTAAACTGTGAATTCTGCATTGTTCAATTGACAATTTATTCACTTGACAATGTATGATTTTTTTTTTTTCATTGTGTTTATAGTAATATTGAGACATTATCGAATCAAGTTAGACATTAAAACATTCTTTTAATAAAATTTATAAATAATTTTCAATCAATAAAAAACTTTATTTATAACAAAAGAAATAGTAGCAAAAAAATTTTTAAAAATTCATGAAAATAATTTTTTAAATTGAGGCTAAGATTGCAAAGTAACAAATTTATGATTAATAAATTTTCATTTAATTTATTTATTAAAAATTATTACCTTGATAATGATGATAAGATGTTTCTACCAACTCATCTAGTCGAATAAAATAAAAGAAAAAATAATTTAGGGTAAAAATGTAGGAAAAGAAAAAAAAATAAACATTGTTAGGGTTTTTTTTGGTAGCCTGTAGATTATATTTTTTTTTTTGTAAATTTTGATATGGTATGTGTGTACAGAAAAGGGAGTTTATTATTGTACATAAGGTAGATAAATATATAGACATACCGTGGGTCGAAAAACACGCGGTGTGTGGTGTCCCTCGACCATGAGTCACGTGCCATCTGCCCTCTATTATGACACGCGCTATCATTTTTCTTCGAGTCAATTACTTACTTATACTTTGTTGCTTTTTTACAAAGTACAAAGCCCATGCACTGTACATGAATTTCCATCCATATAAAATTATATTTAATATTTATTTTCGAAAGGAAAAAACCAAATTGAAAATGAAGCAAATTCAATATGAATTACTTTGATGGTGATTCCAATCCATTATCACGTTATTTCGATAATAAGCATCGTCAATGTTTTAAATAAATGATTAATATTGTACATTTATATACAAATGAAAAGACTATCTCAATAGTAACATCAAAGAATTTTATATACATACGTGTCGTTAAATAAACTCTACAAACATAAAATACCCTGATCACTCAATGAAAATGTATAAAGTAAAGTAAAGCAATACACCAGAGTTGATGGTACTAAGAGGGGCTAAATATATATACAAAAAGTTTTGCCATTTTCAATGTAAAATCCATTTCATGATTAAGTGTAAAATTTTATTTACAAATTTATAAATAAATAAAGCCATCGTTGGTCAAAAAAATTAAGACCAATATTTTAAAATAAAATAGATATTTTTTTTGCGTCATTTAAATCAATTTTTTTCTATCTTTAAAATAATAATAAAAATTTTTTAAATAATTAAAAAAGAGCTTGTAAATTTTTAGAGCTTAAAATATAAAAAATTATTTAAATAAAAAAAAATCTAAATCAATAAACTCTAGTCAAATAAATAGCGAAAATTTTTTTTTATTTTTTTTTTTTTTCGTTTCAATTTGGCTATAATTTCAATGTTTTTTTTTGGTCATAATGATAATGATGATGACGTTGATACTTTCGAGGAAAATATAAAAAAAAAAAAAATAACATGAAGGTTAAAGACGAGGCTAAAATATATATCCCCTTCGCTTCATGCTGTTCGAGCATATCATGTTACTAATGGTGCAAGACGAAAATTGTTTTATTTTTTTTTCTTTTTTTAAGTTATAATAATAATAATAAATTGGTATACATAGGCCGAGTGAAAGTGATATAGCCAAGGCTTCATTCACGCTTCTATAATTGCGAGCATTTTTTTGTTTTATTTTTGAAAAAGCCTGGAATATGTTTATTGCTTATCCAGTATATAACATATGTAGACAAATTGAAGCTACTCAGTACCATTAGACATGCCCAATGAGAAATGAATTTCGTCAAATTGTCCGGAAATTTATAGTGGTTTGCAAAATGGTCTTCTTTCGAATTGCCATTACCATTATTATACCCAAAAAGTTTTTTACGAGTTTTTCATGTGACAGCAAGTCTCTCCCAAAATAAATAAAATCTTCTAAAATATTTGATGAAAATTTACGTGCAAATTGTTCATTTTATAAAATTTTTTTTTTTGTATTTTTATTTCTCTTCAAAGAGAATTTAATTTTGTTTTTCTTAATTTAATTTTTAATGGTTTTGAGATGAAATAAATTGCCAGAGGCAAATACGTTTTTTGTTTAGTTTTTTTTATAGATTTAAATATTTTTTTGATGAGAGAAAAAATAAAAATAATATAATTTAAGATGAGGAAATGATTTTATATATACGTATAAGGAATAATCGATAAATTTTGTATGGATAAAAGTCAAGATGTGTTGGCTGATGACCGCACAAAATAGTCTAATGTCTGATCGGTGTCTGATCGGTGTTTAAGCCAACGGGATGCATCCCATGGGACTCGATTAGTTTCCCTTCCTTAAATTTTGTACTACTATATTTTGATGATGGAAGAGTGTTCGTTATCATATCTATATCTATATTATACTTATGTACATCAAAACATGTCAAGGGAATAATTTACCATCAAAAACATTAACAAGATAAAATTTAAGTAATATATATATACAATATACACGGCTGAGATCAATGATTTAATTATTAATTTGTTTTAAAAATTAACTCGTGTTAAATAATATCATGAAAATATACAGCCAGAACAATGATTTGTATCTAAAAAAATTGTGCATCAATTTAGCTTTATTAAAAAACAAAAAAAAAGCGAAATTTCGAATTTTTTTTTTCAATCAAAATTTCGATAATCGAAAAACGAAATTGTGAAAATTAAATTACAGGTAGATTATTATTTATTAATTAAAATTTTAAAAATCAATAAAATATTTATTAATTATCAATTTAAATGATAAAATTTTATATTTTCTTGTCTTTCATTAACACAATTTATTTTACATAATTTTTCAATTTTTACCTTTAGATTTTTTTTTTTACCAAAGATGCTAGCACTCAACAGATGGTATCACTCAACGTGGTTTATTTATTGTTTATTATTTTTTTATAAAGTTTGCAATTAAGGCATTACCCGCGCATACCTAGAGACCTCTTCTGGATGGCGTTTAGAAACATAATATTTCTATGAGTGCAAAAAAGATAAAAAAGAAGGAGAAAATCTTGTTTCTCATTTACACTTAAGTATTTAGACAAAGACAAAAATTTATTTTTATTTATTGTAAAATAAAAAGGTCTCGAAGCTCTATTAATTTTTATACCAACATTCGTTTTTCTTTACTAAATTTTTTTCTATCGAAATTATTTCGAACGAGAAAAAAACATATACACATATCGATGGTTCAGTATCAAATTCAACATGCAGATATATTATTCCAGGTAAATCTACTCCGAGAACAAGATAGTCTGTGATAATACCCGCGGCATGTTCAAGTATATGTGTGTGTGTGACACACGACAGGGTCAAGTTCTCGGTTGGCTCATTAGAAACAAGAGAAATGAAACAAGAGGGAAAAATATATATACAACGTGTTATATAGCACTGAGAGTACACTCAGTTGTATCATGAGAAAGGGGAAATAATATTACTCTGTTACGAGTTGTCTCTCAACACACAAACACACACAAGTAAACCCAACATCTCCAATTACTTGTGCGATTTGCGCGTGTGATTATAACGCTCACTAACTTTCCCTCTCTCTCTTTATATAAACTTTCTATCTTTATCTGACAAATGTGTATAGAGACTTCAACACGACACTATTTCTCTTGTAAAATGACGAAATACATATATACTCTGAACAACCCTCGTTTATACAAACGAAAGTAAATTTTGCACACGACCAAAACCAACTCGAGCAAAATTTATATAATTGCTACGCATGGATAAATTCATATCTACATTATTGATAAATAAAAATATAAAATAAAAAATACACGTATATTATACATTTAAAAAAAAATAAATAAATAATAATAATAATAATTTTTATATATTATATAAACACGTAAAAGTAAATACTTGTTTAAAGAAAAGTAACACAAAAAAAAAAAAATATGAGAGAAAAATGACAAAAGCAAATGACTGGTACAAACAATTATTTTTGATGCAAAAAATTCATTGAACAAGGGGTCGTAGCAATTAAGAGATAACAAGATATTTCCCTTTATTCACCCCCTACAATTAGTAACACCCCCGCAAAGTTTATTTGTATGTCTGGTTATGGTATTTGCCAAGTTCAAGATAAATAAACTATTCGTCTATGGTTTGATGTTTTTGCGCATGTAAAATATATATATACAGCATATTCTTAGCCTGAAGCTTTCTCTATTTATTTCTGTTTTCTTCGTTTTTTTTTTCATCGTCATTGAGAAGAACCCTTCGTCGTTCTTCTTGCACCCTTCAAAAAATATATATACGAACGCACGCAAAGTTTGTTCAAGCAATGTTTGCATACCATCGCGCAATGTCCGGAGGGAATTATGACGCAAAATGAAAGGTGCCAAATGAAAAGTACACATAACATCGACTCAATATTAATATTATTTATAAATGTGTTTAATCAAAAAGGGTTTATATAAAAATAATATTAAATTTGATTAAAATAATCAATAATAATCCTAGTAAAGCTTGAGTATTATTTTAAATCTACATTGAGAATTTTGTCAATCAAAAAATCGCAGTAATATATATAAAAATAAAGAAATAAAATGTGATGTATGTATTTTTTTTGAATGAAGGCACGTATAGTGTATATACGTGCGAAGGTCGTTAGTACAACTACAAACGGTGCATATCAATGAGTCTTTGGATAGAAAACCCCTTGGGAACCAAGACACCCGTTAGAAAAAAAAATAAAAAAATAAAATTCAGTTCAAGAGGGAACATGGCTGTTGGTTGTGTATTGGATACCCTTGTATTTTAGGGAGGATTGGATCAACTGACTCATGCCAACATAATTGAACTCGTTACCTATACATTTTATTTTTTTTAATTTTTTTTTCCTCTCAAAAGATTCTTTCTATTTATTTCTAAACTCTTTAAAAATAATATCGAAAATAAACAGTCAATTTATTTTTTAAATTAAATTGAAGAAATTATATTTATAAAAATTTATTTTGTCAATTTTTTTTTCTACGGAGTAATCAATTTTTAAAAAAATTTCTTCAAGCTAAAAAAAATTTCGAATGAAAAGTTTTTTAAAAAATATATTTAGAAATTAAAAATGTCTAAAATTGATAAAATATTTAAACAGTTAAATATTTTTTTTCAGTATAAAAAAATAAGCTTAAAAATTTATAAATTTTTTTTCTATGAAAAAATTGATAAAAAGACTTTATATATAAAATAATTGTAGAGGTTATATTGTATACGCAGTGTAAAGAGTGGCAATGGCATAAAATATATGTCTATGTATTTTGTGTACATGTACAACGAGGGTCGTCGGGTCGCAAAGTTGGTCTTGTTAAGGCCAAGCTAAAGGGGAAAATCCTGATCAACGAACCATACCACATACAGGGACACACAAGAGGACTCTACAACTATGACCCTCAAAGAGACACGCTTCGTTTCTCAATTGATTCTTTATTTTACAATCGACAAAATTCAACATCGCATGCGGGGACTTTATCATCGTATATAAAAAAATATAATAATAATATTTTAAATGCAGTCAGCGAGCTTTTTTTCCTCATTACTCTACTCGTTTTTCTTTCTTTTTCTAAATGAAATAAAAAAACAAGCCAAACCAAACAAACCCTTCTTTGGCAAATAATTATATTCGCCCACTAAAACAAACAATTTTTATTTACTTTTAATTAATCCAATTTGATATGTATGTTTTTATTATTTTTTTTTTTTCAATAATTAAATTAATATTTATTTTAATTTTTTCAATAGAGAGACGAGCCTCTACCGAGTCTTCCAGTTCCAGATTTAGAAACAACAATGCAAAAATATTTGGCTCAAATTGAGGCAATATCACCTAGTCATTTGGAAAAATCAAAACAACTTGTTCGTTCATTTTTGCAAGGACCTGGACCAAAACTTCAACAATTTCTTGTTGAACGTAGACACAATACAGCCAACTGGGTAAGTTTATAAATAATAATAATAATCATTGATAAAATTAAATATTAAAAAGTTGAAATATAAATTTTTAATATTGTTTGTTTGTTGTTTTTATGTACATATATATAAAAACTAAGTGGCACGACACAATTTTGCCATTTCACAATATTTTTTTGTTTCAACCCCCGTTCAACATCCGACTGTTGAGGCCTCTGGAGACTTTATAGTGGAGCGTCGCTTATACGAGTAGTACCGGTACGAGCTTTTCATGACTTTTGCGATTCATTTTCTCTCTCTTTTGCTCGTGCTTTTGATTCTATATAAAATCCCATGAGATTCGCGCTCCCTCCTCAACCTATATAAGCCATCAAACCCCCTCAGCCGATTCTACACGTCACGTTAAGACCCCCGTGGCACATAAATAAATAAATAAATAAATGGATTTACGACGAGGCAACTTTACTCTCTCTCTTTTTCTCTATTTTTTCTCTATTTTATTTTTTCTTTTTTACTTGATTTTTACCATACGCAACGAAATAAAGTTTAGAGCTTTTTATGAACAAAAAAATAAATAAATTATATTGAAGATTTGAAGTCCTAAAAGTCTTGGCTGTTTTTATTTTTTAATTTTTTTATATATGAGAAAAAAGTTTTGTTGAATTTGTATAGAATGATGAAAATAGACTTTCAGTTACATCGAAAAGAAAAAAAGAAAAAAAAAGAGATTGAATCTTGGTTTTCGCACTGTACGAAAGATTGGTTTTGATTTTTTTTTTTTTTTTTTTTTGCTATTTTATTTATTTCTTTTGCTCGTTGAATTGCCAAGCTGGTGTGAGAAAAAGGCCAGCAGCCAGAAAATGTATTTCCGGATGTATTCCAGCTAAATCGAAAATCTCAAACGACAATTGTGACGATTGGCGTGAATGCCGAGAGGGTTCGTAACATCAATTTATCAATGATGTTTTGCTCTCAATATATATACAAAATATACATGCTATAAAAATATATATATCGATCTATATATAAATAAAATTAAATCGGATATGAATTAGCAAAAAATTGTTGACGTTGATAAATCAGGATATGACAAAAGCACCTCATCAATTATATATTTACCAAGTCAATTGATTTTTAAATTAATTAAAATATTTTTTTATAATTGAAATAAACATTGGTAATATTTAAAAATGTGTATAATTATTTTATGTATATAATTTAGATTGTTTTTTTTTCTATTTTGAAAGGGCTGTTTCAATGTTACATGCTATAGTTCTCAGTGGGTGGTTAGGTATAAGCTAATATCACGGTATCCTGCGGCGACAACTTGGAAAATTTCATTGCAGCTTTCATTATTCATTCACATTGCAAACTCTATGTTATTAAATTTTTTTATTTTTATTTTTCTTGCTTTGCTACAACCTGATTTACATTATAAAATGAAAATCAAATATAATAATAATAGTTGAACAAAAAGAAAAAATAATAATAGAATAATAAAAAGTGCAGACAATGGGGTGGAAATATAAAAAATAACATTAAAAAATGACAATAATATTTCTTTGTTTTAAAAGTTATATAATGCTGGGTATAAAAAAAAAGTAAATGTTTATACGGAAAAGAAAAAAAAAGTAAAAGCAATTGGAGCAGATACTTGAGTCATCAAATGTTGCCGTAATTATCACATCAAAGAAAAACAAATGCGTTTCGAATATAGAATTACATCAGACCATAATATAAATCTTTGATCTGAAAAAAAAATATATATTCCATCTTCAGATATAAATTCTCTTGGATATAAATTTTAATATGCTGAAATTATTATTATATTTGATTTATTTTAAAAGAGATATTTTTATTGCTTTGAATTTTTAAAAATATTATTAATCGTAATTTAATTTAATGCGGAAACAAAACAATGGAAAACAATTAAATTTATTTATATTTTTTTATGCTAAACGGTAATAAAAAATTCGATAAGTTTATTTATTGAATGATATTATAATGAAATTATTAAACAATTGAAAATTAAAATTTTAGATATGAAATATTGATTATTTAATTGCTTTGAAAGTTTAAAATTTAAAATTGTAATTATAATTATTTTAACAATAATTAAACAATCAATCATTAACAAAAAAATAAAAAAACAATAGATTAATAATTTGTTCAATAAAAAAAACTATAATAAAATATATTTAAAATTTTTTTTATAACCAAATCAATATATGTCTTCAAATTGAAATTGAAAATATTTTAAAAAATAAATAAAGCTTGATTTTTGATTCTCAAGAAAAACCCTTTCAACCCCCTTATTTTTTTTTTTTAAATTTTTTAAATTTATTTTACAATGTTGAATATACAGTCATAGACACAACAAAAAAATTTCAACATGAAAAGACTGGCGAGTTTATTTATTCTCTCTCACTCTCTCTCAAAACTCTGATAAAAATAAAATTTGAAAAAAAAATTAAAAATCAAATTGTCATGATTCAATTAAAATAACCAGCAATTTTTAGTCAAGTTTTTTTATTTTTTTACATAATAAAAAAATAAAAAAAAGATATTATTTAATTTGTTTTCAAAAATTCCTCGGTGAATTGCTATAGAAAATTACACAAATATATTGTTTAGAATATTCAAAGATCTATCCAAATTGACATATTTATAAAAAATAAATAAAGCTCTATTTTGTATCTAAAGAAAAAGCTCTCCAACCTATTTATTTATTTATTTCATTCTACTTCCTTTACTTATCTCTGAATCCAGTATAAAATTTTAAAACATTTATAAAAATTTATGATAAATATATCCAAGTAAAAAACATTATCTAAAATTCCATGACGACAATGATTAAAGATAACAATCTAAAATTGATAATCCAGGCAATTTAAATGTTTATCTCGATAAAAAAAAAAAAAAAACTAAAATTTTAAATAAACAAATAACAAAAGGGGAAAGTTGGATGAAAAATTCAAAAATTCGTTGATATATATATGCATTGTTTTGTCGGGCAGTAATCCCTTGTTGAAACAACGCTAAGCCTGTTGGATTGTCTGCGGTATTGCACGCTTATAACCAATATATATATACATATATACAAACTATGTAGTTAGAGATAGCATAACCAAAAAGACAGAAGGGCTTGTGTAAAAAAATATCTCCCCTTTGTTATGTGACACAGTCCTACTATCACTAGCCCTTTTTACTACCCCTCATTGTATATATATTGCATTCGTTACCGTTATCCAACGTGCAACTAAATCTTAAACCCTCAATAACCACATAAATATAGAAAAAAATAAATAACAAAATCAAGATATATTGGAAAACATGGATAGAATCGTTTAGAAAATATTACAATTATTCCAATATTTTTCTCTTGGGACTTTTTTGTTTTTTTTTATCAGAAACATAAATAAATAAGTATATAAATAATTTTATTATTTTGTCAATATATATTGTAGTTATTAGAAATATATTTTTAAAAAATAAATAATATTTTTATTTGTAAAAATTACACAGCTCAAAATGACAATTTAAAATTCGTCATTTAAATTTGAAAAAACTTTTATAATTATTTTTTAAAAACTCTAAAATTTTTAATTGAAAATATTAAATTTTTTTTTCTTTATTATCAAACATTTGAGCTTTATTTTTTTATTTTTTTTTGTCTAGGTAATTTTTGAGTTAATTATTTTATTAACAATAACAATTAAAATAATATTTTAAAAATTATTAAAATAGCTTAAAACTACAATGTTTCAATTAAAAAATAAAAAAGTCAATATTTTTATTTTTCTCATTTTCTACTTGACCATAAAAAAATATTACAAAATGATAGTAAAGTTGAATAATGTTTCAATCTAAATGGCGTTCATTTGTACTGCAATCTAATTTTTTTTTTTTTATATAGATTTTTCTCAGCGCCTTCGAGTCTGAACAGCAATTAAACTTTTATTCCCGGTCGTTAATCCTCTCTTGCCTTGATTCGTTCGAAATTCTCATTTTGTATTATCATTATATATTTTTATTTTTTTTATATACTCAAGATGAAGAGAGGTGTAAAAGTTTGAAAAATTTTTCTCTTTGGTGTGGTTATACATTTTTTTTTATTTATTATATAGAAACGAGATTAAAAGAAAATAAAAAAAAAATATATAGTAGAAAATAATATACAAGAAAAAGCAAAAGAAGAAAATAAGAAAAAAAAAAAAAGTTTTTGTTAAATTATTGTTGTTGTTTTTTTACCTTTCCCTTGTTTGATAGTACTCTCTACTTCATGCGTGTAGAAGTAAAAATACAAGTATAAAGATATAGTTTTGTTGGTAAAAAAAAAAATAAATAAATAAAAAGGGAAAAGTACCTAATCCCATAACGAAAAGGAAAGCGCTTAGATGAGTATGGGGTAAGTTGAGGAAGTTAACCAAGAGGGAGGCTGAAAGTCGAGCGGAATGGAAAGCAACCAAGCTACCCCCGGTAACTTCAACAGTAACTTTTCTCCCTTACAATTTTACTATATATATGAGAAGAAGAAGAAAACTCTCAAGGGACCACAAGGGAACAAGTACATGGCAAAAATACACTTGGCGTATGCGTGTATGTTTTTATGTTTATGTATTTACGTTATACCTATGTACAAACACATTGTAAATATATATATACTATTTTTAAATTATTTATTTGAATTTTTATATTTTTTTTTTCATACTAAAAGCTTGCTAATTAACTCGTATAATATTTTTAAATTATTTTTATTCGTTGATCTATCTTTATTTTTGAGAAAACGCAATTATCTTATAATTGCGTTTTTTTTTTATAATATAATAATTAAAAATGCAACAATTTGTATGAATAATTTTTTTTTATATTAAAAGATTGCTAATTAATTAATATAATATTTTGAATTATTTTTATTCGTTCGTTTGTATTTATTTTTGAGAAAAAAAATTAATTAATTTTTAGTTTTTTTGACTCTCTCATTTCTTTTAATTAAATTAAAAATTATTATTAAAAATACAACAGTTTTTTTTTTTTTTTCATACTAAAAGCTTGCTAATTAACTAAAATAATATTTAAAAATTTTTTTTTTTCATTTATATACTCAATCTTGATGAATAAAAATTAATTATTAAATTTTAAAATTTTAATCTCGTTTTATTTTGGAAAAAAAATATCTAATAAATTAATTTATTTACACAGTTGTTATAATATTTTTTAAATATTAAATAATTATTTAAATACTGCAGAAAATTAATTAATTTTTTTTTAGCAATAAAAATATAAAATATTTGTTGAAAAAATTAATTAAAAACACAAAACACTTTTGAGTTAATTTTTTTCAATTTTTTCATGTAATTAATTTTTTATTATATATCTCAAGGATATACTTATATATAGTATTAATAATGAAAAAAAACGAGAACAAATTTCAAGCTTTTTTTTTTATATCGAAGAAAATAATACAACGCTTTCTGGGTTACTCGATACTGAGACCTTGAGGTAAATCGATATCCTCGCACGAGTCTGTCCTGTCTTCCACGCAATTTCTTTTACCAATTTTTTTTTTTCATTTTATATTTTCTTTCATTCGTTTTTGCAGTACCTTTTCCTTTTTTCTTTCTTCTTATAGCTACACAAGGATCCCTTTGTCGGTGGTTGCCCTCTTTAGTGAACACGTCCCTTTTTATTTTATTTTTTTACTTCATCTGCACTCTTTTTGTATTTTATTTTTTCTTCATCATACTTGCCATCTTACTTGCCAACTGACTGATGGATAAAATTTCATCATACTGGCATTAGATCGTCTCAAGAAAAAATAAATTATTCGATAAAAACACTGACACGATGTTCAACAAATAAATAATGAGCTTTTTTTTTTTCAAATATTTTTTGCGGAAAAAATATAATTGAGAATGGAACATTCATCGATTGAATCTTTGGAGATTCAAACGAGCGGAATAGAAGCAACGTCAATTGGAAAATATATTTTATATTTTTTCCTCTAATTAAATTTAAAAGTAAAAATAATAATTTTTATTTCTATTCGAGTTTAAACCAATTTTTACTCTTTGCTTTTTTTATATACGTGTCAAATATTTTAAGACAGTAAAAAAAAACATACTGTGTATTCTGGAAACGTTTTAAAATGGCAAATATTTATAGCATCACTCGTGATGATGATCCAAGTCTGATAAAATTTAAAATTTAAACCCTCGATATTTAGCGAAAAAAAAAAGAAAAGGAGGATAAAAAAAATATATCAACGTGAAAAATTAAGTTATGTAGAAAAGATGAAGGTGTATGATCAAAAATGAAAAGAAAAAAAAAATTTTATATTATTTATTTTTCATTTTTATAATCCACGACCCTTCTTTTGATATTTCACATTTATCTCTCGCTCTTCCTCTCTATCTAAAGCCCCCACTGGGATTAACCTTTAATTCTATCCAGTACTCGACAAGCTGAAGCAATACAACAGCAACCCCCTAAATTTATATTTTTTATATTTTTTTATTTCCTTCACAATGTTGAGAATATATACAGTCATATAGACACAACAAGAAAACTTCAACATGAAAAGACTGACGAGTTTATTTATTCTCTCTCCCGGAACGCGGATAAAAAAAAATAATAATTGAAAAAAAAAAAGAAATCAAATTGTCATAAGTCAATTAAAATAACGAGCAATTCTTTTCAAGATTTTCGCATTTTCTTTTATAATTTATTTTCAATTTTTTTATATTTTTTTTTTACTAAACGATAATAAAAAATTCAAGGAGTTTATATAAATTTTTTTAAAACTTGCAAAAAGTATATATGATAATTTTTATTATTGAATGATATTATAATAAAATTATTAAACAATTGAAAATTAAAATTTTAGATATGAAATATTGATTATTTAATTGTTTTAAAAGTTTAAAATTTTAAATTGTAATTATAATTATTTTAACAATAATTAAACAATCAATCATTAACAAAAAAATAAAAAAACAATAGATTAATAATTTGTTCAATAAAAAAAACTATAATAAAATATATTTAAAATTTTTTTTATTACCAAATAAATATATGTCTTCAAATTGAAATTGAAAATATTTTTAAAAATAAATAAAGCTCGATTTTCGATTCTCAAGAAAAACCCTTTCAACCCCCTTATTTTTTTTTTTTTAATTTTTTAAATTTATTTTACAATGTTGAATATACAGTCATAGACACAACAAAAAAATTTCAACATGAAAAGACTGGTGAGTTTATTTATTCTCTCTCTCACTCTCTCTCAAAACTCTGATAAAAATAAAATTAAAAAAAAAAAATTTTAAATCAAATTTTCATGATTCAATTGAAATAACGAGCAATTTTTAGTCAAGTTTTTTTATTTTTTTACATAATAAAAAAATAAAAAAAAGATATTATTTAATTTGTTTTTAAAAATTCCTCGGTGAATTGCTATAGAAAATTACACAATGTTGAAATATTGTTTCGAATAAAATTGAGTCGGATGGAAAATACAGTTCAAAGATCGATGGTAATTACTTTGAAGAATCCTCTGCCGACTGTATTAAAATTATAAGTATATGTATGTCTTATAAAGTGAATAGAAAATAAAAAAAAAAAATTTCTATGTCTGCATGCGTGGATAAAAGAACGTGATCGGCATATATAGAGAAAGACTCGTGATTCCCGTTTATGATACTCAGCAACAATCTCGCAATAATCCATGCACGTGAGTTTAACGAAAAAATAAATAAAAAAAATTAAAACTAATATCTAATAAAATGAAAAAACAATATATATAAATTTTAATCAAATATTTATCTACATGATGATAAATTAAATTTGATATACTTGTTATATTGGATTAAAAAAAAAAAAAAAAAAGTTTATATATTTATAGATTATATAGTTAAATGAAACTTTAGGTCAAATGGATCAATGATGGTTACTAACGTCATCAAGACCCAACACTCTTAAAATTATCATAATTTATTGAAAAATGTCAGTGTCCATTAAAATATTAAATTAAATTCAATACTGAACGATGAAAAAACAAAAAAAAAGGTATCGATAACCGCAAATTGTAATGAAAAAATTAAAATGTTAAATTATTTTAATTATTATAATTTAAAAAATCGATTGATTTGATGTCTGGTTAATTTTCTTCATATAATTCAGTACAAATTCAAATTTAATTTATTTTATTTATTTTAAATAAATTAAAGGTACTATAAAAAAATAATGATTTCAATTTAATTTTGTTTATTCATTTTTATAGACAGGCTACTAATATTTTAAGGAACAAAATTGTTAATCATTTGTCAATTATTTATAATAAAATAAATAACAAACAAACAAACTGAATAAACATGAATGAATAAATAAATAAATCTTTGAGCAAATATTTTGAATAAAAAATAAAATACAACGAAAAGAATGAAAAAAATGAGGAAAAAAAATGAAATAAAGAGATTTAACTGGTTTTACGAATATTTGAATATATAAGTATTATATGAATTCAAGTAGTGTAGAAAGATGTAGAAAGGTGTTGTAAATAGATATAGATAGACAAATAGATATATAAAAAAATATTGTAAGAGTATAGGTGCGCAGAATCCGCGGTAACGATTGCATCAGAAAACTGAGGCAAGTCTGGAAGGTGTGTTTATACATATATAGATATATATACCAACAAAATATATACAGGTGAGACGATGACAAAAATAAGAGAGGGAAAATAAAACCAAGTTAAGATCTGGGTCACTGCGACCTCGCACGAAGGCCGAATGTATCCCTTTTTTTTTTTAAATTTGCATATTCTTCAAATTTTTAAAATTCACATTATTAAATCATAATATAAACTTGAAATATAATAAATTACTGACATTTAACAATAATATAAAAATAAAAATGATCTATTATTTAAAAAAAATTGTAAATAAATAAATCAATCAACAAATAAATTATAATGAAAAATAAATCGAAAAATAAAAAAATGAGTAAATAGAAAAAATCAAATAAATATATTAATTAATATTCAAATAAATAGAAAAAAAATAAAAAAACAATTAACAATAATGCTTATTTTATTTTGAAAAAAAAAAAATATTTAATTACAGTTATTTAAAAACTGATTGCAATATTATACTCTGGCATGAAATTTTTTTTTTTTTCAATTTTTTTTTTGCTTTTTTTGGTCATTACATTAGTTGATGATACAAAGTGGTTTATTTGTGAGTTTAGTTTGGTTTGTTATATTTCCATTGGCCACTGATTTCATCTACTTTATATTTTATTTTTAATTTATATCGTATTTCTCGTGTATATAACGTGATACTTCATTAGCAACGGGTCGCGTTGGGTCGAGTAGTAGTACCACCGACTAAAATTACTCACTTGTCCACCTACAATACATACATGAAAATACATCCCTCGAGTGGGTGCAATTAAAAACCTCTCCAGTATATTCAACTGACAAGAAAATAAAAAATTCAATGAATTTAAAAAAAGACTGGAAATTTTAAAGGCAAAAAAATATACAAACTGATTATATGAAAATTAAATTAAATAATTATGTACATGATGTATTTATCAATTTTCTATTTTAGAAAAATTCAATAATATTTATACTATTTTATTTTTAAATTTCATATATTTGTATGTGTTGGTTTGGACTATGTACACATGATATTTCGTGTATGAGTTTTAGATCGATAAGACCGCGTTTGCGCTGACTGATGAATTGAAAATTTTGTGTACACAGAGAACGAAAAATAAATAAATAAATAAATGCATGTATGTTTTTTTTTTTTTTTTGAGTATGTGTGTTGAAAATTTGCGTTAAAGTCGTCTGTTGAAATCACCGTAACTCAATACCCGTTCGAGAAAATATAATAAGCACACACAAACATTTATCTAATGCGCGGGGTTGATGTCTCTTGAACTCTTTGGTAATTTAACAACAATAATATCATGTTTTTGTTTAAAAAATTTTTTTTAATTATACTAGGATTATTGCCAGAGGCATCAACTGCATCATCAAATTTATTATCTTTATATTTATATGCTTTAAAAAATTCAGGCTGATAGTTGAAAGGGTTCTTTCTCTTCTCGCATGATGTATATATGTATTTTTTTTTTTTTTAATTAATTAATTATTTATATTTTGTTGATGCTGTGTTTTGTATGTAAATAAAATTTCATTTGATAATTAAAAAGCTTCATAATTATTGTAAATTAGTGTAGAAAATAATTTAAAGCCTCTTTGATCAAACAACAAGTGCTAAATTAAATATCAAAAATTTTAAAAATCTACGAAAATTATATAAAATCGTAATATAAAAAGCAACGAAAAAACAAAAAAAAAAGAGCGAGTAAACAAAATTTTTTTTGATATTTTTTTTTAAAATTGACATATTAAGCTAGAGCACAACTTAGCACAACTTTCTCAATAATCATCGGATCTCAATGCACTTGGGCTCATAATTTTGCGCGAATTATGTGTTTTTTATGTGTAAAGAAATAGATTTGAAAGAAAATTTTTTTTTTTATTTTTTACATTTTTTTAAAAAAATGACATATTAAGCTAGCACAACTTTCTCAATAATCATCGGATCTTGATGCAATTGGGCTTAAAATTTTGTGCGAATTATGTGTTTTTTATGTGTGAAGAAATAAATTTGAAAGAAAATTTTTTTTTATTTTTTACATTTTTTTTTAAAATTGTTATATTAAGCTAGCACAACTTTGTTAATAATCATGAGATCTTGATGCAATTGGGCCTAAAATTTTGTGCGAATTATGTGTTTTTTATGTGTGAAGAAATAAATTTGAAAGAAAATTTTTTTTTTATTTTTTACATTTTTTTAAAAAATTGTTATATTAAGCTAGCACAACTTTCTCAATAATCATCGGATTTTGATGCAATTGGGCTTAAAATTTTGTGCGAATTATGTGTTTTATATGTGTGACGAAATAAATTTGAAAGAAAATTTTTTTTTTATTTTTTACATTTTTTTAAAAAATTGACATATTAAGCTAGCACAACTTTTTTAATAATCATCGGATCTCAATGCACTTGAGCTCATAATTTTGTGTGAATTATGTGTTTTTTATGTGTGAAGAAATAAATTTGAAAGAAAATTTTTTTTTTATTATTTACATTTTTTCAAAAAATTGACATATTAAGCTAGCACAACTTTCTCAATAATCATCGGATCTTGATGCAATTGGGCTTAAAATTTTGTGCGAATTATGTGTTTTTTATGTGGGGAAATATAAATTTGAAAAAAAAAATTTTTCCCATTTTTTATATTTTTTTTAAAAATTAAGATATAAAGGTAGCACAACTTTTTTAGTAAACATTCAATCTTGATGTTATTAGACTAAAAATTACGTGTGAATTATGTGTGATTTATGTGTAAATGAATAAATTAAAAAAATTTTTCAATTTATTCATTCTTTTTTTTTTTTTTTATGATAATACTTGTGTTTATAAATCCAATGAACAATAAACCTTTCAGAAGGTATGGATACAGGCGCGCGTAGCGCGCCTATGTGCTCGTATATTAAAAAAGCTAATAATATAATATTATTTTAATATTTTTAATTATTTTTATTTGAAGATTAATTTTATTGTAATATACTATACCAATGCACAAGTGCCAAAAAAGAAATAAAAAAAAAAACCAGACAAACAAAAAAAGCTCTGTTTAAAAGCTCAAAAAATGTATCTTTAAATTTTTTTTAACGTTGTTTAAACAATAGAAAAAAAAATTGTGGTTAAAAGAGCATAAGTAGATAATGAAAATACAAATACTCATCTGCTTTTTTTTTTTTTCTATTAATAAATTTCAAGTCACTGAAAAACTTGCAAACGAAATAAACAAATCATTTGCCAAGTAAAAAATAAAAATTTCTAAAATTTTCCCAGTTAATTCATAGATTAAATAAATTTTCCAATTTATAATATAATCCTCGTCTTGAATATTTTTCAACAAGACATAACTATATTTTTTTTTTGCTATTTTTTATACATGATTGATATTTATTCATTTTTTAAAACACGAAATTATTATAGTTGAATAATATATATCTGTGGTCTTGGTAATCCATCAAAAATAGATGATGTTAGATACAAAAAAAAGACCAACAAAGAGAGGAAAAGATAAAATAAAAAGAAGAATATATATCCATGTATGTTACATGAAGATGAAGGGGATGTTATGCGACGAAAACGAATCACCCTGTTTCATATATAGTCCAAAATTCACGTAACCAAATCCTCATCAAATTATATTCGATTATAACATCGATTACAATTTTCCATCCCCTCAAAAATAATTAATAATACATACAATATTTACCCCCATCATTTTAACATATAAGTATATATTTACTAATAAATTATCCATCAACAAAAAAACTTTATAATAAACATTCATTTCAATTTTTTTCTTTCATATTAAATTAATATATTGTGTGTTTTTTTTTTATTTATTTTACACGTGTTTTTCACACATTAATCAATTTATTTATTTACACCAAGTATATATGAAAATAGTAAATAAAAAAAATAAAAAAAAATTACATATATATAATTTAAAAATGTGATAGGTTGATACTGAACAGTCTGAATAGTAATTTCAATGCATGACTGATTATTATTTTATTTATGTATTTAAAAATAAAAATAAAAATCACAAACCCACAGGCATTTTAGTTGATTATTTAAATGTTCTTATAAATTACACACATATATTTATACCATATGTGTATTTTTAAAAAAAAAAAAATTGTGTTTAGCAATAAAACACGCGTTAGAAAGATTATTGCGAATTGCAATTGCGCCAGATGATTTCCTCATGGATCCTCTTCTCGTTTTTATTATTTATTTATTTTATTTTTTTTTCTTCTTCTTCTCACGATTATTTCATCGTTAACAAATTTCACATAATGACTATTTTTTTTAAATTTAATTTATTTATTTACAAAACATTTTTGCACAAAAATTTGTAGTTATATAATTTTTTGTTGAATTTTTATTTGTTTTTTTTTTGTTTAAATTGAAATTGAAAATTAGTTGGTAAAAATAATAATTAAATTGAATTGTTAAATGACTGTTTTGATTATGGGAAATATGAAAAATTACAATTTAAAATTATAAATAAATTTGAAATGAAAAAATCTGGATTGAGAATTTTTTAAAAGTTAAGTTTAATTCTATTTTTATTTTTTTTTTTGCTATGAATAAAATAATTTAAAATATAAATTTCTTCTTGAAAATAAATTTTTTCAATTACAGTAAAGTGGCTACAAAATTTTTTTTTAATAAAAAAAATGGGAATATTTGATGAACAATTAAAGGATTTTACTTGAATTTATAAATTATAAAAGAAAAATTCTAAAATTATAAAGTTCGTATACGTAAAAGCTGCACTGTCTTATCAAGTTATAAAAAATTTAAACAAGAGAGTTAACGAAGAAAAAAAAAAAACAATTATCGTTATTATTTATTTATAACAAATGACGTGTTTAATTTTTTTTTTTTCTTCAACTTATATATAATACCATCGTTTAATTTATCCAACAAATTTAATATGAAAAATTATTTCCAACTGAACTTTTAACCCAATAAATAATGCTCAAACTTTCGTTTATTTAAATCACAACTTTTTTCCATATCAATACTTGAAACGAGAATAAAAACCATTATCAAATATAATTAATACAAATTGCAAATTACCTTATAATAAATTAATAATAATATACTCTCAAACTGAATTTAAAAAAAAATAATATTCTCATGTAAATTAAAGCAATGAATTATTAAACAATAAAAAAAAAAAAAATTGAAAATGTCAAAGTGAAAACAATAGGTCAACAATAATTATAAAAATTTAAAATTCAAGTGGCAATAATTTATTAAATCCAGGTCAAAAAATAGATAAATAAATTGAAATAATATTTATTTATTTATTATTTAATATTTATAAAAATGTCAATATTGTAATTCTTTTTTTTTTTGTTATTAATAAAACACCTAACAAAGGGATTACACGTCATTAAAATGAGATTAAATTTTCACTTTTTATATATATTTATTATTAAAATTTAATCATATAAATCAATAAAAATATTTGGCATGTTAACGATGATAAATTATGTTTATTTTATAATTTATATGTATTGTAAATAAATAAATAATATTTGTGTAATAATTTGTCTGTTTGATAGGCAACTGAATGGTGGCTTGAAGATATGTATCTAACAGTTCCATTGGGTTTACCAATAAATAGTAACCCAGGACTTGCATCAAGACCAAAGAATTTCTCAACTCAACGTGATGCAGCTATTTATCTTGCCAGATTTCTCATGGAATTATTTGACTATCAAGAAACACTAGATAGGTTTGTACAATCATCATCAAATAAAAAAAATAAAAATATATTCATCTGGAATTTTGGAGTATAAAAAATTCCATGTACATGTAATGTGGAAATAAGAAATGTCAAAATGAAGCCTGACAAGACACAAAGAGGATAAGACACTGAACAACAATTTTCATTTCACTTTATCTTATTTTTATATAAAAAAAAAAAAAAAAACGAAATTCTTCTTGAAATATCCGGTAGCAGATTTAAGCACCCAAAAGTAACTCGAGACTTTCTTCTATTCAATTTCGATTTTTAATTTATTTTTTGTTTATTTTTTTATTACAAAAATAATATACTAAAGATTATCGTAAATACATGGATTATCCAGGCGATGTATAATTATAAATGAAAAAAACAATTACTGACCTTGCTTGTTTTTTTTTTTTTTGATGATTGATAATAACCAAAATGACAGATAAAAATAATTTATTACATTTTAATTATTAATACCCACACACACACTGAATTAAATATCAAGAAAATTTAATTAAAATATTATCAGATATAAAACAAATATCAACACATTATGAAGAGTAAAAAAAAAATTAACAACTAAAGATATTGACACCATGTTTGTTTTTGTTTTTGCTATTCCTGGAATTTATTGACAATAGCGCCATTAAATTGTAACACTGTGATCAATTGATTAACTAAAAATAATTATTAATTTTTAATTCATTTTTGATGTTTAAAAAATGGCCTAGATGTTGACCTTAATTGACATAAAAAGTAAAAACAAACAAGAATTATATTATATGCAAAAAAAAAAAAATAAAAAAACATGTTTGTATTTCATTAATTATTATTCCTGAAAAAAATAATTATCAACAGGTTGATTAAATATTTAGTCATGATAAATTAACATCAATTAATTATTAATTATTATTTAAATTACAGAAATGACCTAGATGTTGATGTTGTTAAATGTCGTGAAGGTAGAGGAACACAAAAATTATGCATGGCACAACATCATCAGATATTAAAAATATATCGTAGACCTGGTGAAATACGTGATGAACAAATAATACTGGACAGAACAACATCAGGTGATCATATTATAATTGCTCATCACAACCAGGTAAATTATTATAATTAAATTAATAATTACAAAAAAAAACAACACATAGAAATAATGAATTAAATACCATCTTGTTATCTGATGGTTCTTTTTTAAAAATATAAATAATAATATGACATAAATGCAATATAATGACGTCATTAAAATTATTTACACTATCAGAGAGCATCAAACGACTTTCATAAAGACATTGAGTCATTCCAACAGTCTTTTTTTTTTTAAATATAAAAATTTATATAACACGTTACATGTAATATTCAAAATGACTTTAATGACTTTGTTAATTCACTTGCCTAATTTAAATATATAAAAAAAAAATACACACAATTTTCTATTATATATAATTATTTATTTTTAACTTTTTTTTGTTTTGTTATTTATAAATAAACTAATGTGAAAGTAACTTCCTGATGATGAATGATTAATCATAATAATCAAGATGTTGAAAATAAAAAATGTACATGTTATTATTAACATTGTTTAAATAGTTTTATAGTATACCAGTTAGAGCATCTGATCGTGGAAGAATAACAGAAAGTGAATTGATTCAACAAATTCAAAAAATAATGGAAACACCAGCTGATCCAAGAACACCACCAGTTGGAATATTAACATCAGCTAAACGTCCAGTATGGGCAAGATCACGATCAGAATTAATGAAAAGTAATTAATATATTTTTTTTATAACATAATCAATCATTGTAATGATAATATATAAATTTGTTTCTCATGAAAAGTTTAATCTCTGCTAACTTGATACTTTTAAATCTAATGATCAATTTTAATGAGCTAACGATGTTTCTTAACTCTTCCTGCAACTACATATTCAACCCCTTTTTGGATAATCTGTTTTAATATTTTGACAAGTTATACTTGATGAATTTTATTGTCAACAATTGTAAATGTCAGTTTTAATAATTAATATTTTAATTTTTATAGATGAACAAAATAGACATAACATTGAGCTTTTAGAACGTTGTCTTTGTGTTGTTTGTATTGATGAGGATATATTACCAGTAACATTTAATGAACCATATAATAAAAATGATCGATGGTTGAATGATCGTGATTATGCTAATGTATTACATCATTGTCTACATGGTGGTGGATCACGTCATCTTGGTGCAAATCGTTGGTATGATAAAACTGTACACGTCATCATTGGCAAGGTTAGTCTTTGTTTAAATAAACAAAAAAAAATTTATATTTTAAATAAATAATCATATCATTATTTATATATTATTATTTTTTTTTTTTCTTTTTTTTTGTAAATTCAAGGTAATTAAGAAATATTAAAGTTATTATAATAATTATTTTTGAAAAAAATACTTTCACTAATTTAATTGTATATTATGTGTGACATTATTATATTTCTAGAAAGCTAAATTTAATATTTAAATAATAATTGTTTATATGTTTTTTATTTGAAAATAAAGGATGGTTTTTGGGGCATGACATATGAACATTCAGCTGGTGAAGCACCAGCAATATTTAATGCTTTTGAAATGCTTACTGAAAAAGTTGATTCAATGCCATTGACTGTTGAAAATTTAGTACCATCACATTTACCATCACCAGAAAAACTTGACTGGTATATTAATGAAACAAGTAGATGTAATATACGTGAAGCAATGACAACATTTGATGCGTAAGTTTATTTTTTTTTTTTCAAC
This sequence comes from Aphidius gifuensis, assembly GCF_014905175.1. Lineage (NCBI taxonomy): Eukaryota > Metazoa > Arthropoda > Insecta > Hymenoptera > Braconidae > Aphidius > Aphidius gifuensis. The sequence continues at coordinate 6,506,216 of NC_057793.1, forward strand.
CAAATAAAAAAAAAAAACAACATAAATTACAGCATAAATAAATAAAAAATATTAATATTTTAATATATAGATTGGTTGAAGATTTGGATTTATGTATACTTTGGTTTAAAGATTATTCAAAAGAATTTGTCAAGGCTTGTAAAATAAGTCCAGATGCATATGTTCAATTGGCACTTCAATTGACCTACTTCAGGTTTGTTAAATAAACAAAATTAAAACATGATAAATCCATTAAATATATATTAAATATTAACAGACTTCATGGACGTTTAGTTGCAACTTATGAGAGTGCAAGTATACGAAGATTTTCAAAAGGTCGTGTTGATGTTATACGTGCTGCAAGTCCAGAATCGTTAGCATGGGTTAAAGCAATGTGTCAAGATGATCCAGAACTACAAAACTACACGCCAGATGATGGCATCAAAAGAGTACAGTTCACCATTTACAGTGTAACTGAATCCTTGAAATATCATTTGAAATTTTTATTCTTAAATATTGCTAAAAGCTGATGCGTGTGATAATAAAATTAATTTATTATTTCTTTTTTTATAATTCACATGTCTCTGTTTATATATAAACAATCAATCAAACAAGTATATTATTTAATTACAATTTTTACATCAAGATAAATGATGATTATCCAAGATGTTCATTTCATTTATTTATTTATTTGTCAATAAATTATGTTTGTTTATTGTGGCTTTGAATAAGATCCCCAGGATATACACTCAAAATAGCAATCAATTAGATACAACCGCGATTGAGTGTTTACTGAATACTCGAGAGTGCCCAAGGGGATGAAAAACTAAAGTGGGTGAAGGATTCACAGTTAAATATCACGAGATCATTTTTTTATATATTTTCTTAGGTTTCATTTTATTTTTAGCTTGTTTCTCAATTACACATTGTTTATTCAAGAAATTTTTTTTCATTTTCAATATTAAATAATTAAATAATATACTTGAGTTTGTGTTGATCTTTATTTGTTGCTTTTTTTTTTAGATATATTTTTTAGTTAAACCCCTGCACGAATCATGCTTGCACTAATAATGTAATTTTTTTTTTTTTCAATGTTTAAAAAATCATAGTAAAATAATTACTGGTATTTTTTTTTAGGAACAAAAAATTATGGAATTATTTGATTTAGCTGTTAAAAGACAAACAAAAGAAATTGCTGATAATATTTATGGCAGTGGAATTGATAATCATCTTATGGGACTTAGATTTGCTGCAATGGAAATTTGTGATAATCTTCCTGAATTATTTACTGATGAAAGCTTTGGAATTGTTCATCATTTTGCTTTGTCAACATCACAGGTATATTTTATATTATCCATTTTATTATTTTAATATTGTTGTCATGTTTTTTTTTTTCTTATTTTATTTATAACATTATAAAAAAATAATTAAAAGTAAATTAAAGACAATTTGAAATAGAGAAAGTGGAACTGTACAAATGCGTTTACGACCCTTCATATACAAAGGGGGTATTATCAAACAAAGAAAATAACAGGAAACAATTTTTACCCTCTTGTTTTAAACGGAAGTTAGTCACTATTTTGCAAACTACTTCCTGACAAATTATTTAAAAATATATAATGACCGATTAAGAAGGTTTTTATTATTGCTCAAAAATATATCAAAAAAATATTCAATTTACTTTGATGTTAATGTTTATAAAAAGTATTATAATTTCTATTTAATTATTAATTAAAATAACAATTTTCAATTAAATTCATTGTGATATTATTTTATAATAACAAAGTTATAGACTAATGAAAATTAATTGATTTATTTTTTATGAAAATCTAGTTAACTTTAATTTTATTTTCTTTTAATTATAATAATTTTGTTAGAAATTACTTGTCATATTTAAAAACAATTAATTTTTTTTTTTTCTAACAATATTATTGTTTTAAAGTATAATTAAATTTATCAATTATTAATCAACAAAGATAACGTAAAATTACATTTTTCATTTATTCAAGGTAAAATGAAAATTAAATTATCAAATAAATAAAATTATTAATAAAATTTTAAACCAATAAAACAATATAAAATCTTAAATGAAATTTTTTAAACAAATTGTTATTAAATTATTGTAATTTTTGGTTCAACAGGTAACAACAAGAAACGACACAATTGTTGGATATGGTCCAGTTGTACCAGATGGTTATGGTTGTGCCTATAATCTACGTAAAGATTCAATAATATTTTCATGTTCAGCATTTCACAGTGATGGACGTACAAGTGCACGTAAATATGCACAAGCACTTGAATTAAGCCTCAGGGAAATGGCAGCAATGCTTAAAACAAAAAATAAATGATAAATTTAATTATCATCAATAATAATTATTTCCTGAGGCAATAATAATCATAATTAGATATTTTTATTATTATTTAATAATTAATATTCAACTGGCGCATCCCTATAAGTACTCGGGTAAATTTTACTGTCCATTTAATTGAAAAAAAAATAACAAATAATAACAAGAAAAAAAGTATTAACATATAGGGTCTGTCGAACTGATTTAAAAATATATTTGTACAACGTGGCAGGAACCACACTGTTATATTCACCAAAAGGTCTAAATCTTATATACATTTTTTAATTTTATTTTTATCAATTATTTGTTTTTCTCTTTAAATTTTATTTGCTTGATGATGAAAATATATATACTGCCAACTTGAAAGTTGGTATTTTCAATTTTAATTTGAGATTACATTTGATATGTAGAATAACATATATTTATCAAAATTTATCAACAGCAAGTTTTGAAATAAGGCTGTACTTTTAAAAAATTATTAAAAAAATATTTGATATGAGTTTTATTTCACCTGACTACTTTGAGGGTACAAAAATATAAAAAAATAAATTATATTAATAACGAAAGTTGATAGAATTTATAGTATTTGAAAAATAAAAAAATAAAGTTTATATAACGTTGACATTGGCAAAAATAAAAGTCAAATATTATTTTAAAAAATGAAAGTAATAATATAAAGCTTAAAACAAAAAAATAACAACAATTTGAAATTTGAATGGAAAATTCATTATTTATCTGTTAAAAATATTGCTTTGCTAATTGCTACTTTTTCTTTAATTTATTTTTTTGTTGTTGATAGAGTATTTTTGTTGTTTGACGACGAGAAATTAAAAAAAAAATATATTAAAAAAAACGAAAAAAAAAATATTTCTGTTACTGTTGAAGTGCGTATCTCTAGTTGCTATATAATCAAAGCGTTGACGTAATTATGCTTTTTAGATAAAATATATAATTCATAAAAGTATATTGAAGAAAAAAAAAATATATATATACATATCTGTGTTTCGAAATGCTTTTTGATGGTTTAAAAAAAAATAAAAAATACAAAAAAAAAAAGACGATTTCAACAAGAGAAAAAAAATAATAGATGATATTCTTTTGAATATTTAAACAATAGTTGTGATCGCATTGCGGCCAAGAATAATCTACGCATATCAGGCAACAATGCCAAATATAGAAATTAAATAAATAAATAAATAAACAATAATAAAATATAAGCAAAAGTTTTAGTCACAATTTGATGATTGAATAAAGAAAAATAGAATTATAAAAAAAAAAAAAAAAAACATATCATCGAATAAATGTACTGTTGTTGTTGTTATAATTATTAATTTAAATGTAAAATGTTTTTTTTTTTTTATTTTGTTTATTTTGTTTGTTGTCAGAGTTGATCTCTCGGCTGTTATTTAAACTTACAAAGAGTATTTTAATTTGCATTATGCACGAGTTAGAAAGAGTTTATGTGCAAATATAAATTTTGGTTTAAAAAAAAAATATTAAATATAGTATTCAATGATGTTAATTATGTTATACTTTACTGTGTAAAGAATCTTGATGATGAATAAATAAATAAATTGTGAGAGCGTATATAATTTGCTTGTGTTAATTAATTAATTATTATTTTATAAATTTTAAATAATCATGTGTTTATTATTTAATTTATTTGGTTTTAAATTTTAATTATTTATCATTATTTTAATTTATCATGGAAAAACAATTAAGGCTGAGGTAATATGTGATTATTTTCTTTTTAAATCATTAATAGTATTTTATTTTAATAATTTTTTTCTTTTAAATATTTTTCTGGATATGATTTTTGGTATAAAGAAAATATGCATTGACATTTTTTTGATTTTATTATTGTTGATATTAAAAATACTAATAATGGATATATTTTTATTTTAATTACACTGTTTTATTTTCAATTTTTAATTTCAATTATTTGCCCTGACTGGAGATATTTTTTATCATATTCACGTGTTTTTTTTTTTGATAATATATTTTTAACTAGAAATTACATTTCACCGGAAAATTTCACGAAAAAAAACAAAGTCCTCTATTTTGAAGCCAAAAGTAGATAAAATGTAAAGAGAACCACGAATAGAGAAATAGTTATACTCCACAATAAGCCGTCATGGGGGCCACCATGGGGTGCCACGGGCCTGAATTCCGATACTTCCGGTATTGATACTTCATCAAGCATTGCTGATGCTAATATTTCTCTGATATCTAATAAGTCTTTTCTTATATTTGATCTTGATATTTTGAATTGTTGAATTTTTTCGTTTGCTTGTGTCAACTCTTCAATTAATTCATTTTTTTCTTTTTTTAATTGCTCATTTTCATTTTTTGATAATTCAAGTTTAATTTGTTTTTCTTCAAGTTCTAATTTTAATGATTCGACCTCACTTAAATTTGTAAGAATAACTTCCTGTAATTTACTCGTATGTTCTTTAACTTTTAAAGCTAATTCTTGGCTTTTTTTCTCGTGATTTTCTTCACTCATTTTTCTTCACTTGGACTTTTTGGCAATGCCAAGATTTTTCACAATTTATTTTATTATTTTTATTACTTTTATTGATGAATCACTTGTTTATTTAAATTATTATTTATTATTAACATACTATTTATACATTAATTGTTTGATAATAACCTTAATCACAACTTAATGTACACAGCTTAATGTTTTCAAACAAATATCTTTTCACGCATTTCACATTTGCAAAAAAACGGTTATGCACGTTTCATTTTAATAATTATTATAAACATTTATCACATTTATTCTGATTGGCTGACGAAACAAAATGGCTTACTGTTCGACTGGTAGATTAAAAATCTATCTTATCAACACACAAATTGATGATCACTTACCAACAGAGTTGAATAAATTGGTACCAATGTAAGATATATTTTTAAATAAAGAATTTTGCTACAGGTAAATATACACCTGCAGTTAAAAGAAAATATTTTGTGAACTGATTTAATATTGTGTTAATTTTAGCTTTAATTTTACTTGCCAAATTGATTAATAAATATTTTATTATTTCTAGATGATTTGAGGCAAGATAACAACAAGTACAATTTTAAATATTTCATCAACAGCTGTATGTTATTAATTAATGTAATTACATCAATTTATACTTCAAATTTTAATCTAAAAAATTCATATAAATTAACCATTATTCATAAAATAATATTAAAATAAATTAAATTATTTTAACTGGGATTTTTCTTTTTTTTTTCTTTTTTTTTATAATAAAAAAAGTTAACAATCTACCACACTGGGTGTTCTTCTATTTTCTTTTTTCTTTTGTGAATGAAAATCAGCTGAATAGGAAAAAAAAAAAAAAAAACCCACGAGGTGGATAGGAAAAGGGAAAACAACAAATGATGACGCATTTAATACCAGCTTAAATCTGTTGTTTACCAATGTAAAATTTTGAAAAAAAAAAAAAAAAAAAAATATAAGAAAATTGACCAGATGGAACAGATGAACTAGTTGGATATCAGGTAGATGATTTCACGCTCTTGTGAAAAACTGAAAAATGCCAATCAAAGAAATGATTGATCATAAAAATTATTGCTAATTTTTATTACTATTCCCTAATTATTAAATAAAAAATTTTCAAAATTTATTCTCTTTATTTAAAATTAAATCAATTATTTATAATCAAAAAATTTAAATTTTCATTGTTTTAATATTACAAGTTTTTATTATTTAAAAATCATAACTTTTCATTATACAATAAATTTAAAAATTTAAATTTTTAATTATTTAATTAACTTTTTTTTTCTTATAAAATGGAAAAAATTTTTTGCTGTTTATAACAATAAAACAAATAATAATAATATCAATTTCCATTGTCAGTGACATGCTGTAAAAATTTTGAAAGATTTTTTTTTTTTTTTTTAAATTCTAAGAATTTTAATTTTCTGAAAGGGAAAGTTTTCGAGGGTTGACAGGGTGACAATGTGCAACATATAATAAAATAATACGGGTGTATTTTAGAGTATTAACTGATATCAACCACTATGCTCCTTATATACACCCAAGTTGCTGCAGGTATTTTTTTATATTTTTTTATCCAAAAAAACCTGTGCAAACTTGTTGCATCTTGATGTTTTTCAGCAAACCACAAAACAATATCAAGCAATTATAAATTTGGCAAACTTAAAAAAACAATAAAGAAATAATTAATTTATCCCAATAATCATATAAACAATAAATTATGAATTTTAACAATTCGTCTTTTTAAATTCCCGCTTTGAAATCCGCGTCTTCATATGTTTTTTATTTATTTTTTTTTTTATCAGCAAAAACGGCCATCTTTATTTTAAAATCTTATTGCCTATTCAAATTGACAATTCATAATCATCCCTTTTCATATAAAATAATAATCAATAAAAATGTCAATGTGCAATATTTCAATAGTCATTAAAAAATCCAACAAATTATTAATAAATAAAATCAAGTTAAATAATTTAAACAATAAAAAAAAATACTTGTGTTTAAGTATTTTTGAGGTTATGTTGAATCAAAAATAGTGACAGTGCAAAATTGAATAAGAAAAATAAAAAAAAAAAATAAAAAATATCTCAACGTGTGAAGGCCAAATAGAAAAGTGAAAAAAAGAGGATACAAAATCATGAAGAATAAAATGTAAGAGTGAGATACTAATTCTCAGTTTAGATATTATATTTTTTTTTTTTTTTTTTTTTTTTTTCGGGGGGATAGCAACAGCATCCCCACAACAACAAGTTAAGTAAAGCGGCAAAGTAAAGTTAAAAAGAAAAAAACATAATAAATCGGCTCGACTCTCGAGGTCTCTTTTATATATATTTTATCTTTCTCTTTTTTTTTTTTCTCTCGGGTGTGAGTGTGTTGTCTCATCATTATATATACCTCGAAAACAAATGTAAAGCCGACGACCTGCCTCTCTCTCTCTCTCTCTCTTCATCTGTGACTCATCAACTGATCCAGGGACGGACATTGACACTTTATTTTCCATAACAAATAAATGCACCTTGCAAATAAATTAACATATTAAAAATACAAATGAAAAAAAATCAATTGAATTAATAAAATTTTTAAAAAAAATATCAGTAGTAATTTTATAAAAATTAAATGTATTTATTTTACTACGCATTTTCATATCAATAGGAAAACCTTGAAAATAGAAAATTGTAATAATAATAATAATAGTAACATAATTAATGCGGATATTTTATTTTTTTTTATGGTTTTTAATATACTGTTTGAGGGGGGGCTGTTGAAGGGGGCTGCGTGCGTCACGTGGATGACCTACACTTGTTACTTGTTGAAATAAAATAAAAAAAAATTAAAGGATAGATAGATATTTTTATTAGAGTTAATAAATGTATAGAAAAAATAAAAATGATGCACCTTGTTGTTGGCCATCAACTTGTTGCCAAGATACTTTTGCTTTTTGTTCCTCTCTCTGTCACTCCTACTCAGTTTTGTAAATATATTTGTATTTCATTATCTTTGTTTAATGTGGGTCGCCGAACTCCGAAATTCTTGGAAAATCTTATTTTTTTCGTTTATCGATTTATTAAATTATTTTACAGCCTCTTGATCAGTGGGCTGATGAAATAAGCAGGTGAATTTGTAGCTACAATTGTATATTAATAATTAATAAATAATTTAAAAAATTGTGGAGTAATTTTGAGATAAATAATGTACATATTTAATTATTAAACATAAGGGGAAAATAATTTTACAGGGATTAGTTGTCATAATAACAATTTAACAGGTAAATTTTTTTGTTTTTTTTATCACCAAAAATAGGATATATCAATTGAGACAATTTTTTATTTATTTTTTTCTATTTAATTATTGGAAATTTATAGCAAAAGGATAATTAATAATCAAGTATTGTTATGATTGTTGTTGTTGTTTAATATAATTTTTTTTTTTTTTTTTTTTTTTTTCAATGACAAATTAACTTTATAAAAATTTTTTTTTTTTTCACAATTTTTCTTTTGAGTTCATTTTAATTTTCTTTTGACATCCATAAATCTTCTTTTTTTTTTGTTACCTGTATTATTTTTTTTTTTGTACCTCCCTCTTTTTCAACCCAGCTTATTTATGAAGTTGAGAAAAATAATGATAATATTTAAAATTTCATCATGCAAATTTACTCGATTTGAAATATATTTTTTTTTAATTTTTGGAAATATTGTAGATTTTATTTTAAATAAATTTGCGAAAATCAAACGAAAAAAAAAAAAGAGAATATATTACCAAATAAATAATTAACGTATTTATTTAATTCTAAGAAATACTCTATAAGAAATTTTCAGAAAAATAATTTGAAAAAAAATTAAAAGAAAAACAAGGATACATTATTGAATTTAAAAAAATAATTATTATTATCATTTTGCTCCATTTAAAATTTGTTTTTTAAAGAAAATATTAATCTAATAAAAAAAAAAACAAAAAAAACGTTAAAAAATAAATTTTCACGAGAAAAAATTTCTATGACAAAAAAGCAAAAGAAAAAAAAAGTAGATCAGAAAATAAAATAGAAAAAGAAAAAAAAAAAAAAAGGAAATTGAATGAAAAATAATAATAAAAAATGTATCATCACAACACAAGTGATTGTTTGTTGGCGTGAGTTAGAGATGACCAACCGTTTCCATGTGTTTGTGTTGTCAAGGATTTTTTTAAACCCATGTATATTGAAAATACTTGTTCAGATGTACCACCCCCACTATCTTACAAGTAAACCAAACGTGTCTGAACACGTTTGTCGAATGCTTCAGTTAAAGTTTGATACTTCAACAAGTCGGATGTGTTTTTTATCCTCCAACAATATTGTTTATTTAAATAATAAAAAATTTTTTATAAAATTATAAATAATTACCAAAATAATAGGTAAATTATAAGTGTTTTGCAAATGATAAATTATTCAGTGAATGGACAGATAAAAAGTGACAGGAACATTAATTTTATTTTACCATTAAATTATGACCCCTTCATTCAAGATGGGGCATAACACAAAATATTTTCAAAATGTAAGTTTTTCATTTAATTTTTGTTTATTATTAATTAAATTGAACACTAATATCTAACTCAAAAATTATTAAATTTATTCAGTTTATACTAGCAAATTTCGATTTTCGATAAACCCGCTAAATTAACTTACTAAGTTTTTTTTTTTTTTCTTTTTTCTTTTTTAATTTGTACCTTTCTTAAACGTTAGCTAAACGTTTTAAAATTTTTTTATTATATTATAAATTAAATTATTTGTATTTTTTTTTTTTTTGGAGCAGAAATAGATATGTAGATTTAAATATTTTTTAAGACAAACAATAAGGAGATACATGACCTTTGTCATAAAAATTATAGTGACATTTAAAAATGTTTTTATTAGTCATCAAAAACAGTGGCCGTCAAATATATTATTTACACATTTTACAAATAAATATCAAGGAAAATAAATAATATGTTTATTTTAATGATAGTATTTAAAAAATTTAGCTTTAAATTACACTTGCATTGACAAATTTAAAAATAGAAATATACATTTTTATTATTATTATTATTATTTTTTTTTTTGTAATTAAATATAAACAAATAAAATAATCCTTTTTTCTTTCTTTTTTTTTTTACTATTATTTAAAGAACAATGTGATTTATTTGATGGAAAAATTATTATTATTATTATTGTTTTTTATTAAATTGATATTTATTTATTTTTTTTATCTACTTGTTAATTTGGCTGATGCAACAAGTAGAATTGCGGGAGGTGGTCAACGCCATTTTGAATATTTTTTTTAAAAATAAAATATCTATCGAAATTAAATAATAATAATAATAATAATAAATTATTTATTGTTTTTATTAAAAAATTAAATTAATTAATTATGTTTTTTTTTTATTTTAAATAATTTTAATGAGTAAAAATTTATTTGTCGTTTTAGATTAGTTTTAATTTGAGATAATGAAATTAATGTAAATCAAAATAAAAGCTTAATTGAAGGTTAACAAATTTTAACGCCTTGATATTTTTTTTAATTAAATTGACCATGAAAAATATATAAATTGTGATAATAGAAGTTGATAGTGTAATTTACCACCCGCGTCATAAACGGCAACACAAGGGTGAAGATAATTTCTTGGAAATTATTTTGATATGGTAGTCGTTGTAAAATCATAACACGATTATTATTTGTCGCGTGATCATATAAAAATATATATTATATTAAACAAAAGGATTATATAAATAACATGGTAGTTTGTAATTTATTATCACAAATTAATATTAAAGATAACTTGATTAAGAAAATAAAGAAAAAAAAAATTATTATTAAATTTATTTACAACATTTAATAATGCTTCATTTTAATTAAAATTTTATAATATTTATTTAAATAAAGTATTTCATTTATTAATAAAACAAACAAAACAACTAAATTATTATCTATTTTTTTAATTAAATTAATAACTACTTTACAATTATTTTTTTTAGAAATAAATATTGCTTAAAAAAAAAAAAATTCTAAACTCGTTATTTTTTAATTAAAAATACAATTAAAATAATTTAATTTTTGATTTATTTATTTATCCATTTATTAGTTTGTTAATTTATATTTTTAAAAAATTTTATTTCTCATTTTAATTGTTGAAAAAAAAATAGTCAAGTTTACGTTTGATGTACACTTGGCACTGAGGGTGAAAAAAAAAAAATGATAATAATTTGCTTTTTTTTATATTAAAATTGAGGTCAGCTTCTTGGAAAACTAAAACGTAAATTACATGCTCATTATTTTACTAATATATATATATTTTTCGTTATCTTTAATATTATTTTATTTTATATTTTTCAAGAGAGACAATCTATATATCTCTTTGTATATTTAAAATCACATTAGTGCGATGATCCCAATGTTGAATAATATTAATATCCAATATCATATTTTTATTTGTATTATAGCAAATTGTCGGCTTTCTAATTTTTATTAAATATATTTATATCTCTTACTTTTTGGAATTGAAGAAATTAAAATACGCAATTTATGACCTGATCGACGCCAGTTTTTTTCATGACGAGACCATTCAAATGACTCATCAATTCTCTATCACGCCCTTTATTTTATTTTTTTAACTTTATTTTATTCAAGATCTTGATTTTGATAAAATATTATAAATCAAATGAACAAAGAAACTGGATTTTTTAAATTTCACAATTTCGATATATGTAAAAAAATTTTTTTTCTTTATTTTTTTTAATTTCAATAAAACATGATCAAAAAACGTGCGCAAATTTTCAATGACCTTAAAAAAAAATATCAAAATGATAATTCAACAAACAGCTGTGTAAATTGATAATATTTTATTTATTTAATTTTTTTTTATAAAGAAAAATCAAGTGCAGATTAGTCACCACGTAATCATCAATTTTTTTTTTTTTTTCTTATCTATATATTAATTTTATAACTCATTTTATGTATGCACGATTAAAATGTAAACGAGTTATTTATTTATTTTTTAATATTAATATTATATTATTTTTTACAAATAGAAAAATAAAAATACGAGAAACTCATCCACTTGGCAAACGCCACGCACTGCTTATGGAATGTATGGAGTTTCCGATTTTTTGTTCTCCAAACGAAAGACGTATGTCTCTTACGTACATGAATTTTTTTTTTTCATTTATATTTACATAAAATTAGTGCCTACTCATGTTAAATATTAAAACCGGAATTTAAAAACTGCAATAGTTCCATTCACTTCTTGTTTTTTTTTTCATTTCGATTTTTTTGCTTTCACTAGAAACACCTGACTATTCAAAAAATCTAATGGGATACCTGGACCCAAATATTTTTATTTTTGCAAGATCAATGAACCTATTAAAAAACAATTCTTTCGATTACATAATCTGTGTTTATTTTCTTCTTGACCATTATTTTACATGGAGTAAATTTATAAATGTCAAATTAATTTTGTTACAGATTAAAACAAGCATATTCATTTGGACAATAATATTCATATCATTGATAACCATTGTAAGTATAAATAAAATTAAATTATTTTAATGTAATTTTTTTTTCTTTTATTTGTATTAATTTGATGAATAATTTTTAAGGTAATGGCTTCTGATAAAGCAACACCATGTAAAGAAGATTCAGAATGTCAATCTGACCAATACTGCTATAACATATCAAAAATTTGTGTAAGCTACACAATGTGTAGTCGATATAATAGATACGAAAATGACACACAATCACAAAAACCCACACAATGTGGACCATGTTTACCTGGGTAAATATAATAGCTAATTATTAATAAATCAAAAAACAAAAATATTTAACAATTTGTTTAATCTCTTCTTCTTCTTTTTTTTTTACCAACAGTTTTGTTGCTGAATTATATATTGATGGAAAAGAATCATCTCTTTGTATCGACAAGATACAATTAAAATTAAAAAAAGAACAAATTCCCATAAAAACAACTCCAGGAGGTATCTATTTATTTAGTTTTAGAAAAAATAATAATATAAATTAAAAAAAAACAAATTGTAATATTTAATAATTTATTTACAGATGATGAATTTTTTAAAGACATTTGGCTATGTGGTGGAATAATATTTTTTATATTTTTAATTGTTCCAACTGTTGTTTATGCAACAAAACACATACACGGACGAGTTAGGAATGAAAAATGGTTTCCAATGAGACCATGGAATCTATCACCAAGTGCACCACCACCAGATACTGGTAAACACATTTTAAACACATAAAAATTCATCATTTATTTAAAAAAAAATCATGAAATTAATAATATATTATTTTTCTAAACAGGTGCATATCATTTGCAACGACCATATTATTCAGAAGAAGATCCACCAATTTATTCAGCAGTTGTTGACAATAACAATACATCAAAAGATAAAAATATATTGGTAAATGCTGTGCCATCAAAAGCACCAGATTGGGTAATCATTGATCCATCATATGACGATGGTGATCCAGATGTATCAACATCAACAAACATATCAACAATGTCAAATACGACATTAAATATTGAAGATGAAGAAACAACTCCGAGTTCTTGGACCCCAGAGTAAGTTTAAAAAAAAAAACCATATTAAACTAAATATATCTGCATTAACAACAGGCTTACATTTGTCATTTTGGTTCTTTGTGTTGATTGCTAAAAAAAAATCATGACCCCCTGCAACGATACTTGTTGTCTATTTAAAAAAAACAAAGTATAAAAAAAATTTAAAAAACACCATGCATATTCTATTTGTGCAACTTGGCCAATGTTTAAGTTTAAAAAGGGAAAATCCCAAAGCATCATGGGGATAAGACAAATTTAACACATACAGTCATCGTTCACTCACCTCAAGTTAAAATACTATTACGCATTAAACTGGTTCATGAGTCACTGGAAATTGCATACGAGTTTGTATCTTTATAATTATACAAATACACCAAGTGCTTACTTATTTTTGGTTTTTTGTTTTTTCATTTAAATACAGAGATATTTGTCTTTCTTTCTTTGCTTAGAATATATTTTTCATTATTTTTATTACTTATAATATGCACGTGTTGATACACCAAGTAAACACATCTGTCCTTAATGCCTCAACTATCTTTATCTTTTTTAAAAATAAATAAAAATAACTTGAATAATATTTAATTTTAGTTTTTAGATAATTAACTTGATATATATATTTATTTATATAATTTTTGTTTACAAATATTTGCAAGGCCAAGGCCATTGATGTTTTAATTAATTAATAATTGTTTTTTCTTTTTTTTTTTTTTTAGACCAGTAACTGTGGCTGTTTCAACTCGTGCATTTCATCAATTTGCACCAGAACAACGTGACAATGTTGTTAATGCTGTACTTGTTAGAGGTGATTGTTCATCACCAAGAAATTCAAGCAATCATAGTGATGATGGTCCAGCACCAGAGGCTACATCATCATCTAGAACAACTGGTGATTCTTACAGAGGTCCAAATGTTCAAATTAATCAAATGATTACACTAAATATGGTTAAAAGTGATTTTAATTAATGACAATTATTAAATGGTAAACAAATTAAATTCAAAATTTTTTAATTTGTCATTATTGTGTCGTATGATACTCGATCGTTTCAAGAAAAAAAAGCAATAAGAGATCAAATTTCTTCGCTCAATTTTGTACTTCTTTTTTTTTTTTTTTTTTTATATTATTATCTATTATCTATTTAGATAGAAAAACAAATAGAATATGATAGTTCTACTTACGTTTGAAAAACAACTCTGTTTATTTACAATATATATTCAGAGTTTAGATACGTTTATTTCCTGGTGCAAAGGACCATTAATTATAATTAAAAAACTTCAATTTCAATATCTTTTAATTACAGAAAAAATAAATACAAAAAAAAAAAACTTTTTTTATTAGAAATTAAGATTAGAAATTGAAGTTGAAAAAAAAAAATTGAATATTACAAATATTCTCGAGTTTTTTTATCAAATTGTGCCTGTTTACTTTGTGAAATTAGAAACTGTGATGCCGTTTGATTTAATCAACAATATCGTTGCATTTTTAGCCTTTAAATAATCATTTTTTTTCTGTATTTGTGTTTGAGCATTTTTCTTATTATTATTATTTTTCTATATCTATGAAATTGTATAATTCATTTGTAAAAAAATCAATCAATCATGATGAATATTTTAATTTTTTTTTTATTATCGTTTATTTATTGTAAATTTATTATCAAAAAAATGCTCATCACTGTTACACTCACTTGTTAAATGCTTGATTATACACTGTAAAATAACTACTTGTTTTTTTTTTTTTTTTTTTATCTTGATGGAAAAAAAAAAAAAAATGAAAAATGACTTTTTTTTGTTTCATAAAGATGTAAGGTAATATTATTTTGTCCTTTATTTTGTACTTATTGTATAATTAAATATTCCTCAGTGCCAATTGTCAACCTTTTTATTAATTTAATTTCTTATTGTTTGATTACAAGATTTAAAAAAAAAAAATATTTAAAAACTGCTAGTCAGGCGTCTCTTAAAAATAATTGTTACATTTATTTATTAATTAACAATAATAAAAAAATTAAATTGATTGAATGAATTTAAAATGTTATACAGCTTAAATTTATAAAAAAAAACATTGTAAAAAAAAAAAATATTTTTAATTTGAGAAAGAAATTAACAGTAAAATTATTTCTTGAATTTTACTTGTTACTTTTTTTCTTTTTTTATATTTTGTGATTTTTTAACCTTTTTTACTGATGATATAATTGTTTTTCTTTTTTTCTTATTTTTTTTTTTTTCTGTTGAATGCGTATTTATTTTTGACAAAGCTTGGACAGCTGATTCATCTGTAAAATTAATTGTTAAATAAAATAAACCAAAATGATAAATTTTAAAAAAATATAAAAATATAATTGCAATTTTATTTTTTATTAATAACCTTGAATAAATTTAATATTTTAATTTTTTTTATTTGATATTTATCCGCAGAGAAAATATCAAAAAAAATTCTAACAATTTTTTGAATAATTTTTTTAAAAGTCAAAATTAAAATAAACCAAAATTATAAATCAATAGTCTTCATAAAAAATATAATTGCAATTTATTTTTATTAAATCTTTACATATAACTTTGAATCTTTTATTTATTTTTTCCATTCAATTTTTATCCAAAGAATAAAAGAAACGTCTGGCGCTTTTTTAAATATAATTTCCATACAACTCGCAGGTGAAATAAAATAAAACCAAATTAATGATTAAAAAAAAATATAAAAATATAATTGCATTGTTTTTTTATTAATCGTTTAATAAATTTTCTTTATTTTGATATTTAATTTTATCTTTAAAAAATCGAAAGACGTTTGAAATTTTTCTAAATTTTTTATCAATCATTCAAATGAACATTATAGTTGAAAAAAAATCATAAAAATATAATTGCAATAATTTACTTTGTTATTTATTTTATCAATTTTTATGTATCAATTTTGATCCAGAAAAAAAAGAGAGACGCTTGACGATAACTTTTTAAATAATTTTCATAAAATTGAAATAATCATAACAATATTATCCTGTTGTAATAAATATTATTAAAAAAAAAAAAAAGATGTTTTAATTATTTTAAACACCTATATAATCACCAATCTATTACCCAAAATAAAAAAAAAAAAAACTGCTAAAGGATTGACAAAACAATGAGTAAATAATTTTCGAAAAGAAAAAAAACAAAATTCAATTTCCAAAATTATCATAGATAAATGATAATTCCTATTTTTTTTTTTTTTTTTGAAACTTAATCATGATAGACACAGATGGCATATATTGTCGCCAAAATTTTTGCATTGTCTAGTAAACACCTAGCCGAAACACCTGTAACTGCATAGAAAAGCCGAAGAAAACGAGCGAAAGAAAAATCACTACCAATTTTGCACGCCTGCCGGTGACCGGTTGTGGAAAAAAAAAAAGAAAGCCATTTGGTATTTGCACGTGTGACATTTTGGAGCAAACAAAACTCAATAATTATTATTAAATAAACAAATAGTATATATTGTTGATAAATATTTACAATTAAATAATAAAATGTCACCAAGATATTTTTACGTGCTCAATAGTTGTGATGATTCAACATCAAATTGTAAAAAAATAATAAGAAAGTCAGTTAATAAAAATAATGAAATTGTTCAACGTGGTTATTGGAAACTCATTGATTTATCAATATTACAACCAAAACTTAGAATATCAATAACTGATAGAAAATTATTAGGAGAAGGTATTTCATTTATTTAAAAATATTATTTCGTTATTCGTTTATTTAATTTATTTAATTGTTTATTTATTATTTTATTATTAGCTTATGATTGTTGGATAAGAACAGTAAGGCGTAACAGAAAAAGTATGAACTTTAAATATGATTCTGGTCCAATCAGTGATTATTTCTATCGTTTATTTCGTAGTAGACGTGCAATTGAAGGTTTATTTACTCAAAGTGGTGCATTTTTAACATTTTTTAATTATAAAAAATATATTAATACAATTATGATGACAAAAATTGTATATAATTTCTATTTTAACATAACAAGTATTATTATTTATCTTCGTGAACACAATGAATGTGATTTTGAATATGCATTTGATAATTTAATGAATTTAAAAAATATCAATATTCATTTGGATAATTGTAAAGTAAATGATTCATTGATATTTAAAAGTTGTGAAAAAAATGTTGAATGTATTAAATTTACAACATCAAGTAAAGACGTTTGTCTTTCACGTAAATTTGCAAAAGTAAGTATTGGCTTTTTATCTTTTTTTTTGTATTTAAAAAACAAGACAAGTCATTTAACTAATTATTTTGTATTTTTTATTTTTAACAGTCGTTGGAAAAATTTGATAATTTACAAGTTGTTGAATTGAGTGGATGGAAACTTGATGATTGTGTTTTGGAGATGATAAAAAATTATTTAATTTGAAAAAATTAGCGATGATTTATTTGTAAATAAATTGAATATATATTGACGTTAATTCAATTGATAGAATTGCTCAATTTGATATTGAAATTGTTGATATATAGCTGTGAAAATTAATCAATGAAATTAAATTTAAAAAACAAACAAGTCTTGCAGGATGAAAAAGACTTGAAATTATATATTTTTTAAAAACGTCATGAACAATCAAATATTATTAATTAATCTATATTTTTTATTAATGACTGAATGCTATTCTATTTTTTTTTTTCTTTGAAAATTTTAAAGATGATGTAATAATGATTTTTTTTTACACTGAAAATTTTATAATTGCAAAAATTTGTAAAAATTAAAATAGTTAATTCATCATTAATTGCAATTAATGATAAATATATGTTTTTTAATTATTTGATATAATTGTATATATTCAATGTTTATTTAAACAAAAAAAAATAATGACAAATAATATAAACGAAATTGTAATTTTTTTTAAATTTTATAAATAAACAATAAATAATTTTAAATTTGATTTTTTTTTTTATTTATTAAAGTAAGATAAAATAACAAATAAAATACAAAAAATTAATATCAATTAATGAAAATTAAAATAAGACAAGTTTTAATTATTTTTTAAATTTTCACGTTATAAATATAAATATTTAGCTAATACTAGTATTTTTAACGTTTTTTGTTGTTAATTATAATAGCTGCTTGTTATTTTTTTGGTAGAAAAATTATAAAAACCAAAATTACAAAATAAAATATAATTAAATTGATTAAAAATTAATTTTATAATAAATATTATTTGGTTTTTATCAAGTAGAGTTAAATTTTTCTTTTATATATATATTTATTGCTCGTTAGAGAAAAGACTATCGAACATCTACAAAAATATGAGACATTTTTGAAGACACATTTGTGGTCAATTCCTCGTCAGAATTATCATTTTTTCTTTTTCTTTTTTTTTTGACAAACAAATGAAACGTTAGTATACAATAATTAATAATACATTACAATATGAGACTATAGTTTTACACTGGTTTATAATCATTACAAAAAAAACAGAGTATAAAAAAAAGGTAGATAACAAAAAGAAAAAAAAAAAACAAAAAGAACATAGTAACATTGTGTTAAATAAAATTTGTAATATTGTTATATAAAGTAAAAATAAATTTACGTGTACATGTTATGTTAATATTGTGTTTAATCGCACCTGGCGATAATTAAAAATCACTCTCAATAATACCATGAGATCCAACAACATAAGCAACAACAGTTGCATGATCAAGTTTACCTGGTACCATTGACATAATGTCCAGCATTTTTTTTCTTCTTGAACGTTGTTCAAGTTTTGTCAATTGAATTAATTCACCATCTTTGGCCTGTGAATAATACAAATCAGTATCTTCCAATATTCTACGTTTAGCTGCTGTGATTCTAACCTACATTAAAATCCAATAAATAAACATTAATAATTTACTCAATGATTCATGAATAATATATTCTTTAAAAATGAATAAATAACTTACTGCAAAATCAAGTAAAAGTTCACATAATTTTTTAGCACTTTTACATGGTGGTCCTTCACCAGATACACCACGATTTAATAAATCTTCCATTCTAATTAATGTCAGCTCATGTCTTTGATATGCTTCAACAACTGGTAATTCATTTGTATCATTAAAACCAGCTGAATTTGTTTTTCTTAAATTATCTGTTTTACGATAAGCACTTGTATTTTTATTATTTTGTCTTGTATCATTATTATTTTTTTTTTTATTTGGTAATATTGCAAATTTACCAACAATTGGATCAAAATTATCAGATATACCATCACTTGTTAAATAAACAATATCATCTTTTTCAACTTCAGTCATAGCAAGTGTTAAATTATTTAATTCTGGATTTGAACCATCAACTGGACCAAGTGCACCTAATGCATCACGCATATCACGCATACAATGTATATCATGTGAACCACGTGTTATTTCTCTAACACCAGTTTTTTTAGAATAAACATATGCAAGACTATCACCAACATTACATGTACAAGCAATATATTTTTTACAATTATTACTATTACTATTATAATTTGGTAATGGTAATATTGCACATACTGTTAGTGTTGTTAACATTCCTTGTTCTTGTAATATTAATGAATGAGCCGCATGAAATGATCTCAACAATGCTATAAATACATCACGTGTTGTTGTCATTTGTGAATTAACTTGTGATGAAAATAATGCTTTATTTAAATATTCCATACAACCATGAACAGCTGATCTTGCTGCAATACATGCTTTAGCACCTGTTAATTTATTAACACATTATTAATTTTATTTATTCATTTTGTTGTTTAATTAATTTTTAAAAAATTTAATTACCCCAATTAACACCATCAGCAAGCACCAATACAGCAGCATTTGGTCTTGCAACAAGTGCAAAACAATCAGCAATTGGTTCACCATTATTTGTATTATTTGTTGGATTTTTTTCATAAAGTGTTGTTGCTACACCATATGCTGCATCGTTTGGAATAAACCAATTTTCAATACCAGCAATTTCATCAATCATTGGACAATCTGTAAATTTAATTAACTAATTATTATCAATTATCAAATAAATAATTTATACTTTATTTAATTTAATTGTTAATTTATGTGTCAATATGACAATACTCATGCCAAGCACAAGGCAAAAAACAAAATAACTAAAAATCGAAAAAACATCTAATTTAAAATAGTATTTTCATTCAAACAACTAATAAATTATTATTAATAATAATATTAAATAATAAAACAGCCATATAAATATTATCATGCTGATAAATAATATAATTGTTGACCTTGTTGATTTTTTTTAAATGGTGCTGGTGCACTTTTTGATTTTCTCAGTGGTATCATATCAGTTGCAAAATCACTTGGTGGTGGTATTATATCAAAATCCATTTCAGTATCATCAATATCCAATAAATCATCACTTATTTTTGACATTATTAATTCAATTTTATCATCATCTGAATGATCATTATCATTTGTACTTTCACTTGATAATAATTCATGTATTTTATCATCTTTTAAATTATTACAATTATTAATTGATTTTTTAATTTTTAAACTATTATTACATGCTATATTAAAATGCACATTATTTTTATAATTATCATTATCATCAATAAATTTTACATTTTTAATTGTATTATTTTTATCAATATCATCAATATCATCATCATCTTTAATTGTATATTTTTTATCTGGTTCATATAATTTACCAGCAGCACGTATTTTAACAGTACTATTATCAATTGGACACAGTGATGAATCTTTTGTTCGTATGACTAACCAACGATCATGCGCGATTGAAAATATACAATCCATCGAGTTGTTAACTGCATTTAAATTTATTTTCATATCTTACGAATATTGTTAATTTATTTTTATTTAAAAAAAAATATCAACAAATTTATTTATTTGAATTAAACACAAGATCTCAATTGATTGTCGTTTTTATTTATTAAATAAAATATATGTCTATGTTTATGTAATTTATTAGATTTTAATAATTTAAAATTAATATTAATAATGATAATAAAACAATCAGGGAAGAACTCGTGTTATTATTTATTAAATCAAAAAAATTTCTTACCAGTTGTTTGTTGTTCATTTTTTTCAAGTATATCAATATAATCAACATCTGGATCACTAATACTCAAATGTTTTTGTTTTAAATTAACAGATGTTAAGCCACGATCTGGTCCAGTTAATGCTGCAAATATTTCTTCATTTTCATCAAGTTTATCAATGACTTTTGATGGTAATTCTTCTGGATTTCTTCCATGTAATATTATTGGACCTTCACATTTACTTTCTAATCTAAAAAACAAATAATAACATAAATATATTATTATTAACTATATACGTTATGCATTAATAAATAATAATTAAAATTATTTACCCATTTAAATATTTCGTAACAAAACAACCACCAGGTATTTCAGCTGGTGGTGAATTCGATCCACTTTGTGTAACTCCATCCTGATCAATTCCATCAGTAGCAGTCAAATTTCTAATTGAAAGATGACGCATAAAACCAACAACTTTTTTTCTTAAACTTGGCATTTTATTTTTAATTATTATTTTTAATTAATTATACGTTTAAATGTCAATTGTAAATTTTAAATAATCCATGAGTTTTTAAAAAGATATTGATCATCCTTCATTAATAATACTGAAACAATAAAATTGATAAAATACATGTGGTCATATTGAGTTGATTGAATCAATAAAACGTTGATATTATATTTCAATTATTCAATTGGTAAATCATTCAACACAATATTTATATCTAGATTGATTCAACCACATCAATTATAATTTATTATTATTATTTTTTTTTATCAATTGATAACAGTTGCTAATTGTTTAATTTAATTAGTATTATTAAATGATAACTGTTGTATTTATTAAAACATTTTATGAGTAATAATTATAAAAACAAATGACTGGGTGACTCCTACTAGATAATGATGATTACTAACTTGGCCAACTAATATTTTTTTACATGTGAATTAAAGAAAGTTGTTATTTTGTTGTTTGAACATAAAAAAAAAATATATATCATCATAATAAATAAGGTCACACACGATGTCGTTACACACTAAGTATATTATATTTTTTCTTTTTTTTTATATAATTTTTTAATAATGGTTTTATAATTTAATTACCTGATGGTTTTTAATAATTTATTTGACTTAAAGGTGCAGCTGTTGGGCTTGTCTGTTGCATTTCAATTAACTTTGAGCTTTTGATGATGTCTTTGATGTCTTTTTTTTTTTTGTTATCTAGTCTTTTTATGTATCTTTTTTTTTATGTCTACATGACATCGTCCATGTTTGTTTAATTTTCCCAGTGTGTGTGTGTGTGTTATTTTCTTGAAGAAAAAAATAAATAAACATCTAGCCCTCTGACGACATATTGGCAGAACCACAAATGTCAAAAAAAAAAAACAACACTTAATTATTTAATTAATTATATTGCCAACAATGACACCGTCAAATACAATTAATTGTCAACAATTAGAAGATTCAATTAACCAGGACATATTATCGTCAACTGTTAATTGTGATAAATATAGCTATGAAAAATGTGTTGAATGGATCAATGCACGTGGATTAGAAAAGGTTATAACATATGTTTATTTATAATATTTATTTACAAAATATATTAAATATTTATTGACTGATAAATAATTTAATAACAATATAAATTTTATATGTTTTTTTCGTAAAATTACATAAAAGTTTTGTGGATTTTTGTTTATTTTTTTCTATTGTCGCCATTGAGATTACTCCATTTTGCACGTATCACTTGTTTATTGATAATATAAATAATTAATTTTTCATTATTATTAATATTTACAGGTTTGTTTACAATTTCCTGATTCTTTATTATCTGAATCAGCTAAAATTGCAATAAACATTGAAGAGTTATTGAAAAAAAATGTTTATATACTTGGTGACACAACATGTGGAAGTTGTTGTATTGATGAAGTTGCTGCCAATCACATTGGTGCTGATGGTGTTATACATTTTGGACATGCATGTTTAAATCCAACATCAAGACTTCCAGTATTTCATATTTTGCCAAAAAATAATATCAATATTCAAGCTTTTATTGATAAATTTCAACAATTTTTTACTGATAATAATGAAAAAATATTGTTATTTTATTCTGTTTATTATGCTAATTCAATTGGTATGAAAAAATAATTAATCATTTACTTTGATAATCAGCTGTTAATTATATTGAATCAATTTATTTTACAGAAACAATTTGGAATATTTTAAAAGATAAATATCCAAATCTTGTATTGACAACATTAAATTGCAAGTCAAATGTTGATTTTGTTGATACAAAAAATGCAACAAGTGCTATTATTTCTGGAAGAAGTTGGATATTAAATGATGATACTTGTCTTGAAGATTATCATGGTGTATTTATTGGTGACAATGACAAAACTTTGGCATCATTGGCAATGAGTATACCAACAAAGACATGGCAATATACTGTTGATGATGAGTTGAAGACATTTGAAGTAACAAAAAATCCTTGGCTAAGAAGAAGAAGATTTTTAGTTGAAAAATTAAAAGATGCAAACACCGTAGGAATTGTTGTTGCAACATTGGGTATCAAGGATTACATGCAAGCATTGTCAAATATTAAAAATATTTTAAAACAAAAAAATAAAAAATCATATGTATTCAGTGTTGGAAAACCAAATCCATCAAAACTTGCTAATTTTCCAGAGGTAATTAAATAATAATTGATTTATTAATTATATTTTTATTATAAATATTAATTTATTTTTTTTAATTAACAGGTGGATGCATTTGTTGTTATAGCATGTCCAGAAAATGATATATTTGATTCAAAAGATTATTATAAACCAATGCTAACACCATTTGAAGTTGAGCTTGCATTTAATAATTCTAGAAGCTTTACAACTAATTATTGTCTTGATTTTCGACAATTATTACCTGGTGGTTTTAATTATGTTGAATTTAAACCAACTGATGATTCTGATGTATCAATGTTGTCAAATGAAATAAGAAATACAAATAAAATTACTTGTACAATTGATAAAATGGATACAGTTGCTTGTAAAGCTGATGGAACTGTAGCAATTGGTAAATCTGGTGCTAATTTTTTGTTAAATAGATCTTGGCAAGGTCTTGAACAAAAACTTGGTGAAAATAATATTGAAATTGCAACAAAAGGACGAAGTGGATTACCAACAAGTTATGACAATGAACCTGTTAAAAATAATAATCAATTGACTGATAAATAAATAATTTATTTTGTGAAATATTTAACGTTATTTTTCATTTATTATTAACAATATTTATTTAATTAAAAATATAATTTTTTAATAATTTTGATTATGATTTTTATTGGCAATTTAAAAGTATTAATTGGACAACTGATATAAAATGGATCAACTTGCTTAAGACACTGACAATTTGTAAATTTGATGCTATTTTTTTTAATCAACACATCTTGGCAAGACTTGACAGCAATTTGATATAAATATACATTAAAAAATCAATATAAAAAGACAGTATATAATCTATGATATACTGTTAAATTAAAAAAAAAAACAATTGATTGATAAATAAATAATAAACAACAAATTATTGATGGATTATAATTTTGTTATTTTTTGGATTTTGTTGATATTTACATGAGATCTGATCCTTTTGGATCTCTTGGTAATATTCCTTTGATTCTAAGTTCAGCTTGTGCTTGTTTAATTTCCTATAAAATTAAAATACATTAATTTATTTTTGTTCAATTGAATATTATTAATTTTATTCGTCAAAAAATATTTTACCAATTTAAGGCTTTCAGCTGCTTCTTCACAATTGTTGAAGGTAAAAGTTCTATAAAGAACAACAGTTGCTGCCCAAATAGCAAATAAAAATAATAAAACAATTGGAAGATATAATATTATTTCATGATACTGTGAAGTTAATGATGATGATACTGTTCCAGTTACAATTGCTGTCCAGGGACCAAGAAAAAGTGCCCCACCAAAAAGCCATTCCATTAATTTAGTCATCTAAAAATTATTTATTTATTTATTTTATAATCAACAATTATATCCTACTAGTTTATTTTATTTATATTGAGTAATTGTTTACCTTTTGTTTTTTTTTTTCAAAATTATTGTGTTGTTGTTTTTGTTGTTGACTTGTGTCAAGTGCAGTGTTGTCAATTTATTCCAACCTCTAAATTGCGTCAAAACTCAAACTTCAAAGTGTGTTTACACTTTACTGTTTATTGAGTGACTCAAATCTCAATTTAAGTATCAAGGATGATGATTAGATTGCTCCAATAATTTAAAATAGATTTGTTATTGTTTGAAATAGCTTTTTAATTTTTATTTTTTTATTATGATAGGAACTGGTTTGTATTGATAAACATCAACTTTATAAAATAAAAAATTACAAAATAAAAAAAATTAAATATTGTCAGTCAATAAATTATAACAAACATACCATCAATTGTTTTGTTTTTTTTTTTTTTATTCTATTTAAAAAAAAAAATAATTTTACACAATAAAAATGCAACAAGTCAATTACAATAATTTAGCATTTTTTTTTTTTTTTTTAAATATAAAAATGAGCTAATGACAATGTATTTCATCATTAAATAATTCTCAGTCAAAGAAACATGTCAGAAAAAAAAAAAAAATACATTGTATGAATAAAAAGAGGAAAATAAAAAATAAAAAGAATATATTAAAAATAATTTAAGGAATCCATTCAACTTCATTTGTTTCAATTTTTTCACGTGGAATTGGTTTATTAGTTGTTGATTTATTTGTTTCTTCTTTTCCAGTTATTTTATGATAAACTTTACTTCCAGCACTGGCAACCCATTCAACACCATCACCAATTTTTTCACCAGCTTTTTTAAATAATTTACCAAAATTTTCAGCACTAAATGTACCAGGATTAATATCAATATTAACTGGATCATCACCATTTTGACATCCAGTTTGTGGTACAATACTAAGTTCAAATGGATCAACACCAAATTTACTTAGCTTACTACGTAAATCATCAATTACTGATTGATCAAGTTCTTTACTACGTGATAATATTGTGGCACTTTGACGATGTGCTATTTTAAGTCCTTGACATGTAAATATACCAGCATATGTTTTATAATCTGTTGCAAAAACAACATGTGATGCTGATCCAGCAATGCCTAATTAAATAAATTTATAAATTAATATACTAATAGACTATTTATCCCAATTTACAAGCCTCAAAATTAAACTTACTCAGTGGAAAATTAACAGTCATAAGAGCTGGTGTACTTGGTTCAGGAACAGTAAGTTCACCAGTATAACGATACTCATGTTTAAGTGGAGTCAAGCCTGAAACATTTAAAAATAAAAATAAAATATATATAATAATAAATTTTAAGTATAGTTTAGATGATCACAATGACCACTTGACTGAGCATTTATCTTATTGACATTCCCTCTTTATTTTTTTTTATTATTATTAGTCCTTTATTATTATTTTTTATTTCATTTTGTATTTGACTTGATTTGTGACTCATCACTCAAATTGTCCTTCAACATTTATATTTTATTTGTCATTGCTAAATTTTTTTATATATTCAAGTTTGCTTTATGTAGTGCATGTTATATTTTTTAAATTTAAAAATTATTATTACTACCTAGAAGTAGATGATTGGAGTCTTGTTTAATAGTATACAGGCCAGGCTCATCACCTCGGGTGTAATTATATCCAATACATTTGCTACCTGTTGATGTTTTTTGTATCACGTACCAGTGACCCAGAAACTAAATCACACATAATTTTAATAATTATTATATTTAAATAATTATCAATTTTTTTTTCTATGAATTCTATTTGACTTACGTCATGTATCCGAAAATTTTGCATCGGTTGAACTATTGGACATGAACCCATGTGATAAGAATGAGCACTGGCAACAGCAATGATGCCAGCAATTATTCCCAAATGATTTATCAACAAACCCATCTAAAAATAAAAAAACAAATTCATCATTTTAAAAAATCATGTATATTTAATAAATTTTTATTAGCTTTAATAGCAACTGGTTTTCAAAACATGTGTGTTTATTTCACCTTGAGTAGAAAAAATAAAATAAATTCTTTGGAGCAAAGACCTCGAAATAAATTTTGCAATTTTATATTAAAATATTTTATTTTATTGCGTATCTAAATAAATGTATTAATCATTTTATTATTTCTTGGTAAAAATAATAATTTAAAATACAATATTTATTTATTTTTTATTGTTAAATTTATTATTATAAATAAAATAATAATTAGAAGAAAAGAGTGTACTTACATTGTCTTGTTAAATATTTCTTTGTTGTTGTATTGTTGAGAGCAGCAAGATGACGATGACGATGGTATGACTTTTACAAATCATTTGCAACCGGTTGAACATTGGCATGGGATTATATATCTTTATCCCCACTATAATAATTATTTCATTGGCATCTGTTGTTGGTACATGTATCAGCATCAGTAAAAAAAAAAAAAGAAGAGAAAAAATGTTTATAAACATAAGCTGAATTCTCTCCCTCAAGTAAAATGGGAGTGACGAATCATTTGACTTCCTCTCAGGCACGAACCAACATCTCCCTGTTCCCTGAATTGTCTCATTATATTTATCTTATTATTAGGAATAAATTATTATAAATAAATAACAAATGATTATTCGTATATTTATTTAAATATTAAATTTTATTTTCTTTTAGACAATATGATAATTAAATTTAGTAGTTAAAATATATACAGGAAATATTAATCATGTTGTATTTAACAACAAGAGTCATCTTGACATTTACTGATTGATAAGAATCATTATATGACTCATATGAAACTCTATGACCTGCTGAATTTGTAGATAATATAATTTAATCAAATTTTTTATTTTTAAATTGGTATAAAAATTATTATAACAATTTTTAAAATATCATTTAATATTTATTGCTGATTATCTGAACACTTGATTGGTAACATTTTACTTATCACCATTTATTTTTATTTTATAATAATTATTAAAAATGAATAGTAATTTATCGAATGAAAAAGCAAAAAAATAATTAAACCCATGTGATAATAATAAACACTGGCAACAGATAAAATGCCAACAATTATTTCCAAATAATTTATCAATAAACCCATCGAAAAAAAAAAACAAATTAATTAATTTAAAAAAAAAAAAATATATATGACAGTCTGCTCCTTTTTTTTTGCTTTTGTTTATTACTTTCTTTTTTTTATTATTTTAGTACTATGTACATTTTAAATAAAGAGCTAATAATTATTACTAGTAACCGAGTTTGATGTTATTTGTTTTCTTTTTTTTTTTGGCACGTTGCAAACAAGGATAAATATTTAATTATTTAAATATCATTTCCATGAATTAATTTTATTTGAATTGACAATTCAGTATTAGCAAAAAAAAAAAAAAAAATTTATATAATATCATATTTTAATAATAACCGGAAAAAAAAGAAAAAAAAAATTAAATTGAAAACTTATGAAATATAAAAACTTAAAAACTACGAATTATTTTTATCAAAATAATAATTCAAATGTCAGCAAATAATTTGTTGAACAATTACTTACAATTAAATCAATAATAATAATTATAAAAAAATAAATCTAAAGCTAACACGAGTGTAAATTTAGTGGAAAAAGTAGAAAAAAAAAAAAAAAAAATTACGAAATGACGATTCTAGAATAGAAAAGATAAGTCAAGTCTTGGACCCTGTTATCCAAACGAGCAAGTGGTATTATTGGATTGTTGATAATATTAATCATGTTTCAGGTAATTTTTTCAAATCAAGATCATCAAAATAAGGATGTTGAAGTGCAGCACGTGCTGATATACGATTTTCTGGATTATAAATAAGCATTGCTTGAAGTAAATCAAGACCCTGTTCATCAAGTGGTTTTACCTGACTTGCTAAATTATTTGATGTCCAATTTGGAAATGTTGCTTTATAATCAGAAAGCTGTGTAACACCTGGCCAATTTTCTTCTGTTGGTGTTCTCAAAACTCTGTTGATAAAATTAATAAATTGTCCAAGTATAAATAAACAAATAAATAGAAAATGATAATTGCTTGATTATTTTTTACCTGAAAATTCTGAATAATTGATCAATTTCACTGTCACCCTGGAACAGAGGTTTTTTAGTAGCCATTTCAGCAAATATACAACCAATACTCCAAACATCAATAGCACAAGTATATCTTGTTGTACCAAGTAATATTTCTGGTGCTCTGTACCAAAGTGTTACAACTTCATGAGTATATACTCTAACTGGTATACCAAATGCTCTACCAAGACCAAAATCAGCAACTTTAATACCACCTTGTTTATCAATCAAAAGATTTTGAGGTTTTAAATCACGATGAAGAACTCTACGTGTATGACAAAATAATACAGCTCTTGTTATCTAAATAATAACAACAACAAAAAACATCAATATAAAAATAAACCAACAAGACAAAACAAAACATGACAATTTTGTATCAAATAAATAATCACCTGGTACAAATAGGACTTGACTGTTTCTGGTTCCATCAATTTACCAGTGCCCAATGTGTCCATGTATTTTTTAAGATCCATTGTTAAATATTCAAATATCAAGTAGAGCTTTGATTCTTCCATTGATACATCCAACAAACCAACAATATTTGGATGCTTTAATTCTTTGAGCAATGATATTTCACGAATTGCTGTTGATGGTATACCCTCATCATCACTTTCTAAACGTATTTTTTTCATGGCAACAATTTGACCAGTTTTTTTATTTCTACCTTTGTAAACAACTCCATAAGTACCTGTTAACATAATTTAATTATTTTTTAATTATTTGTCAATTGATAATTGTGAGGTTATCAAAACCATCAAAATAATAAATTAATAATTTAATTGTAAAAAAGACAAGGACACTGAGGCTGGTCCTCATGCTCAATCAACATCATCATCATCATTTTTTTATTATAAATAATTGGGCTTTTCTTTCTTAGCTACATCTTTGAATTATTAAATTAATAAATTAATAATATTTAAGGTAACAATAAATAATTTTTTAACAAATTATTATTCATATTTTTTTTGGCAAGCACATGGGGACTCTAACATGAGGACAATACACCGGATGCATAAGAGAGAGAGAAAGAATTTTTTTTTTTTTTATTTTCTTAAATAAAAGCAAAGCTTCTTGTTAATATTTTTTAATTTGTCTTACCTTCACCAATTTTTTCGATTCTCACAAAATTATCCATTTTTTAAGTAATGTTACCAAGGCAATTAATTAAACACAAACAATATTTAATTACACTCAATTAATATAACAATTATTTTAAATTATTAATATTAATTTTTGTAATTTTATATTGACGATTTGATGCTTACACCTGCATGAGAGAAAAAAAATATATTCGTTGGACATTCAGCATTTGTAACGCTCAGAATTCAAACATTTATTTAATGTTTTTTTTTATGGGGGCGCTATGTTGTTTATGTGTGTGTGTATGTGTATGTTTCAACATTTATCAACACATATACTCATACACAACAAAAAAAAAAAAAGGCGGTTTAATTTGTTTACTAGTAAAAATAATAATAATAATAATTAAACAATATCGACAAAAATGGCATGAATGATTTTACACTGGATTGGCTGAAAAAAAATGTATGAAATTCAAAAAGACCATGAAGAAAAATGAAAAAATAAACATGTCTCTCACAACAATAATGATCAGCATCAAGTGGACCATGTCCAAGATCACAATCATCAATGTCAACAACACCAACTGGTGACATTGCATCACAAGAAAGTGGACCACTTGATGCATCAATTATTTTGTCAATGTCAGCAGCTCTAGACATCAAATCCACCAACAATTAATTAATGATTGATCAATCAATCAATTAATTTCAGTTAATAATTATGCATCTTTTAAATAATTATACCAAGAGAATAAATTAATCACAAATAATATTTAATTACACTTAATTAAAATAACAATTATTTTAGAGGATTTTTTTTTTTTTGAAAAATTTAGTTTTTTAATTATTATTATATCATCATTTACAAGATACTATTATTAATAATAATTACAAGTTTAATTATTGTTGTTTTGATAATTATTTGAAAAATTCACATTATAATAAGTCACATAGTTTTTTAATCTAGATATTGAATTAAAAAAAAAAAAAAGAAAAGAAAAAATATCGACAATTAATTTTTAAACTTAATTGGTAAAAATTAATTGTACTAATGTAAATAATATTATAAATCTTTGATTAAGTATTGATATTATTATTTATCGTGTAAATTGATAGCCACTACTTGCATAACCAAGTCCAACACCACGTTGTGTATGTGTTGTTGCTCTTGCAACTTCATATTGTTGTTCCATATTACTAAACATTTCTTCTTGTTTTTTGAGTATATCTGGTTTTTGTCCAGGTGATTGTGTTGATGATGATGATGCTGCTGTTGTTGCTGCAACTTCACCCTTGATACCCATTAATCTTTTAAATTTTGCAGTCATTTTACCATCTTGATCTTGAGTAAATGTCGTTGCCAGCCATGTGTTTGTTGAACCAACAGCAGCTGTTTTATTTCCCTCATCTTGTTTTGCCTGCAACAAATTAAAACATCAATATAATATATATATTTATTGTAAAACATATTTTTTTTGTTGAATTATAAATTATATATTACCTTATTTGCCCATAATAATTTTCTTTTTTGTATTTGTTCAGCATATTTTCCTTGTGTTGATGCTGTCAATGGATTATAATAATTTTGTTCAATTCCACTTGTTGGAATAATATTATCTGGCGTTTTTAATTCAATACCAAGATTTTCAAGTTTAGCTAATTTATTACGATTTTTTTCTTCACGATAACTCATTGGTCTTGATTGTTGAATTGTACGTTCTTTTGATCTTGAACGTGAACGTCTATCTTTATAATTTGATGATGATGATGATGATGAACGATAACTAATATCATCACGATGTCTTTCTTTTCTATCACGTCTAGAATTTCTTCTATCACGATCTCTTTTTTTTTCTTTATGCGAATCATCACGATAATCACGTTCAAATTTATCACTTGTTTTATCATCACGTTTGTCATTTTTATTTGTTAAATATTTTTCTTTTTTACGTTCATAATCACGTGATTTTCTATTATCATCATCATCATCATGATGTTTTTTATTTTTATAATCATTTTCACGACGTTTATCATCATTGTGTCTTCTTGATGATGATGATGATGATGTTCTGTCTTCATGACGATGACGTTCATGCTTGCTATCACCACTGGCACCACGTGATTCTCGATGTTTATCATCACCAACTGAATTCCTGTAAAACATTTACGATTCTGCAGGATATGACCACACAGATTGTTATTATTCAATAAGCTAAATATTTTCTTTTTTTTTCTTTTGATTGAAAAAAAAAAAAAAAAAACAAACAAAAAGGTTTCCAAATTTACTGTGACGGGTTTGATTTTAATTTTATTTTTTGTTTTTATTAAAATAATTTATGATACCTCTGATTTGATGATAATCTTCTTGATGATGAATCTGACTTTGGTCCACTGCATGATTCAACTGGTGATTGACTTTTTCCTCTTCCATTTTCACTGTTATTTTCACTTGAATTATTGTTGTTGTTGTTGTTGTTGTTGCTTTCCTAAAGAAAATACCAATACAAAAAAAAAATATATAATATTTATTTTATCAATATTACTAAATTAAAAAATTAATAAAAATGACTCAAGATAAAATAGCAAAAAATTTAAATTAAAAATGTATTTTCAATTTATCCTGGGTCATTTTTTTCATGACTCATGACTCATTTTAACTCGAGTCAATATATCATTTTATAAATTTCATCATTTTTATATCTCAAAAAAAATATAAATACTCCCAAAACCGTTTTACAGTTTGATTTTAAAATTAATAACATTTGTGCTTTATTTTCTTTTTTTTTAAATTAACAAATTAATTTTAAAAAAATAAAATAAATAAATCACATTTTAATTAGTTAATTAAAGTTAGTTGAAATAATTTCCTAAATTTTTTGTTTTTTTTTTTTTTTGTATTTTCTTTTGTTACCTTTTTGGTTCAGCATTTTCTACTCACCGATATCTTCAGAATAGGACTTGGGGGTAGACTTGAGTAAGACCCTCGTAATCAGCATTGACCTTTTTGCCGAAGGTGCGTAGATATTGTATCATGAATTACCAACAGAGGCTACGTGTTAATATTTTTTTTACGAAATGGCAATTATTCCCAATTTATAAAAATAGATTTTTTCATTTTTTTTTTTTTCATCAATCAATTAAAAAAATATAAAATAAATAATCAATAATAATATCTACATTATATACTCATTTTATCTTTGACCTTTTTACTCTATTTTTATAATAATTTTATATTCAATTTAATAATAATAATAATCATATTGATAGAAAATTTAATTAAATATTTTTTGGTACTCCCTACATCCATGTCCTAAACCTCATCTATTTTTTATCATTATCATTAAATACTTATTTACTCATTTTATTTACCAGTTTGTTTGTTTTTTTTTTTCTTAAATTTAAATTTTATACATTTGATTATTTAATACCTCACTCATGTCCATCTGCATTGGCTCATAATTGTCATTCAATTGTTCCTTTGATGTGGATGTTGATTTCCCCTTGATATTCTATTTTTATAATGAAAAAAAAAAACAAATATAAATCAACAATAAATCATAACAACATAAATTTGTAATTTGATATGTCATCAAAAAAGCCAATTAAAAATCTCATACTAATTATTATTATTATAAACAAATGATTACTATTGTTATTATTTAAAATATAAATTTTACGAAAAATTGATTTAATAGTTGATTAAAATTAAAATTAATAACAAAAAATTCGATAAGTATGATGTGTGTGTATGTGTAGATGTGAGGGTGTATTAATTGATTAGTAAAAAAAAAGAGTAAAAATAAATATTTATTGATGGATGTTCAGCCCAAGTTGTATATTATTTTTTAATAAATCATAATTATTTTATTTACCTTTGAATCTTCTGAATAATCACTATTTTCTCCATCACTACCATAATTTGCAAGTGAATCCATAATGGCGTTGGTTATTAAATATACCTATTTATTTTTTTTTAGAGCTTTAATTTTTTTATGTTTATTTCAGCGTTGTGGTTTTTACACTTTTTTTTCTCTCTCTCTCTTTTACTCTCTTTACTCTCTCAAGCTCTATTATTTCAGTCGATAATTCAGATAACTATTCCTCCGGCAAAAACTTATGACGGAGAAAAATTTTTTTTAGACAAATTTTTCGACAGAATATTAATCCAATATTAATATTATGATATAGCAATTATTTATAATTAATTGTATTTTAATCTGGTGCAAATATATTTTGCCGATAATGGCCTGTTGGCTAAAAATTTTTCTGTCAAAAATTTCTTTTGATTTCTATCGGAGAAATTAAGGTTTTTTTTAAACACCAAAAAATTTTAGATGAGATCTGTTTACACCACACACACACTATTTAATAATAATAATAATAAACAACAACAAATAAGAATTAGAATTGGAAAACTCAATGAAAAAAAATTAAATTAAATTTCAAACAATTTAATAAATCATTTAAAAAACAAAGAAATAGATAAGTCAATTGTTTGTTTTTAAATTAAATCATCATTTTTTACTAGACATAGGTAATAATTATCAAGACTTTATTCAAGTATATAACCTTAATTTCAACAATAACATGTGAGTAGTTGATCAATGTTTGACAATAATAATTAATTAATTAATAATAAATAATAATATGTGGTTTTGTTTTGCTGATTTTACAGAATGACGTTGATATTATCTAATTTATATTAAAACAAAAATAACATCTGCTCAAGTGATACTACTATTATTGATGAAAAAAAAATAAATAAATTAGTAGTTGAATATAAAAATAAATAAATAATAATTAAAAATGTTGAATTTTACACCACCAAAAATGCCAGTAGCACCAAAAATTCCAGACAGTGAAAGACGAGTATTTTTAAATGATCCAACACTCGATAAAATTGCAGTACATTTAATTGGTAATCAGGCTAGATTTAGAGACAATATTATAATACCAAGAGGACCAATTCCAGTTTACATAAAAACAAATCAAGAAAAACAAATGGAAATGGTTATGGAAAGTTGTCTTTTTAAAAGTGTCATGAGTTGTGTAATGGGTTTTGGTCTTGGTGCAGCATTTGGTTTATTTACATCAAGTGTTAATCCAAATGTTGCTGCTGTTGAAAAACAACAAACAGCTAGAGAAGTTTTTCGTGAAATAAAAACATCAACATTAGCATCAGCTAAAAGTTTTGCTGTTATTGGCTGTGTATTTTCTGGAATTGAATGTGTCATAGAATCTGTGAGTAATAATTTATTTATTTTTTAACACAGTAATATTAATTGTTTAATAATTAATTAATTCATTTTTAGTATCGTGGTCAGAGTGATTGGAAAAATGGTACATATGCTGGTGGATTTACTGGAGGAATCATTGGCCTCAGAGGTAATTAATAATATTATTTATTGTTATAATAGAGAGACAGAGTTTATTAATTTTCATATGTTTATTTTACAGCTGGTGTTAAAGCTGGTATAATTGGAGCTGCTGGTTTTGCTGCATTTTCAACAGTAATTGATCATTACATGCATGGCTAATTACTCAGATAACATCAAGAATAGTTTATAAAATTAAAAAAAAAAAAATTATAATTGCTTGTATAAAAAAAAATCAAAGAGAACACAATAATAGTTTGTGCAATTGTTCAATAAAAAATAATTACAAATTATAAGTTATTAAAGTTTAATAAAAGTTATTTTAGTATAAAAAAAAAGCACTCAGATTGATTATAAAACTAAGTTTAATATTTTTTTATTTTTAAATGTAATAGGATAATGATTTTTTGGAGTAAAATTAACGGGGTAAATTTATCAGTGAAGATGATGTAATATTATCAAATATTAATTTCATTTTTTTATATTTTTTTAAGATTTTTTTTTTTATCACAGGACTCTTCAACAACCAATCAGAAAATATTAAACAGTATTGCCAACTTGCCATATTAAAAAATTTTATAAAATAATAATAATGGTAATAAATAAATATAAATAATACATTAGATTGTTGACAAGTATAGATCAATTGAATAAAAACAGATATATATTTTGAATTTTATAATTATATTTGATGATTAATTTAAAATGAGTGATAGTGATTCATCTGAAGATAAATTTTCCAAAAAAGCAATTCAAGAATCTATGGGTTCTCTTTTTTTACAGTGTGATAAAAATAATGAATCAACAACTTCATCATCTTCTGGTATTTATTTATTTATTCTAATTAATTTTATAGTTAATTTAATAATTTAATCTATTTTAATTATTGTTTTTTGTTAAAGATAAAAATGGAGTAAAAGCCTCATTGAGAATAAATCAATCAGAAAATGATTTTGTTAATTTTGGAGTAACAAAAAATTATCAAGAAAATGTTGCTAAAAAATTATCTGAAATTCTTGAAAGGTAAATTAATTATTTAAATACCATATAAATAAAAATCTAATTTATTTATTAATTTATTTACAGAGATATTGAAGTTGAAGAAAATAATGTAGAAAATAAAAAAAAATCAAAAAAGAAAAAAACTAAAAAGCACAATGATTCAGTTGGTGTTAAATTATTCAATGAATCAAAAACAATATTAACAAATAATAATGACGATTTATTAATTGATAATCCAAATATTAATAACAAAAGAAAATTAATTTGTAAAAAAAATAATGTTAACTTGGCAAGTAGATGCAAAGAAGCAGCAGTTGATCCAGATTGGATATTAAATAAATGTGAAATTAAATATTGGAATGAAAGACCAAAAGGTCTTGTTTATAAATATAAAAAAATGCCAAATGGATTGTTAATTGAGCAACAATAATAATAATTAAATAAAAATCTATTAAAATTGTTTTTAATTTTTTGTAATATTTATTTAGTCATAATTAATTTATTATTTTGCTAATTTTAAAAGACAAAAAGTGGAACTATTATTATAAATTTAAAGCAGTATTTTAACTATTTATTTGTTTATTTTTTATAAATAATAAACACGTGTTTATATATTGCAAATATAAACAATAACATATTAACATGCAGTGTTGCCATCTGGTCGTTTGTACTTTTTAGAGTTGGTACTACTTGTTGAGGTTGATCAACCACATGTCCACATGGAACTACAGGAACCACATCTTGTCAATTGTCAAATAACAAATAACAACTTTACTGTTTACAATAATATAGCAACAACTTAATATAACAATGAGTGAAAATAATAGCTCAAGTAGCATAAATATATGCAAAATGTAAGTAACATTATTGTAATTAAATTAGAATTTTTTTTAATTGTTTATTGTTTATTGTTAATAAATTTAACAGATGTAACAATGGTCGAGCAATTTATACATGTCCAAGATGCTCAGTGTGTTATTGTTCAGTTGATTGTTATAAATCAACTTCACATATGGATTGTTCAGAAGAATTTTACAAAGAATGTGTTGAGCTAGAATTAAAAAATCCTGTTAATCAAAATGATAAAAATAAAATGGAAGAAATATTAAAAAGAGTTTATCAATCAGATGGTTCTTATCCTGATGACAGAAGTGAAGATAATGATGATGGTTCTGATGTTGATTCTGACGACGATGACGAGGTCATTGAAAATATCATAATTATATTTAATTCTTCTAAGCAATATACTAATGATAAATAATTTTTATACTTAATTCTAGCTACCTGATCTTGCTGAAAGAATAAAAAATATTGATTTAAATAATGCTGATGAACTTTGGGCTGTATTATCAGAATCTGAACGTCAAGAGTTCGAAGCTATTATTAAAAATGGAGAAGAAGATAAAATATTGCCATTGTGGGAGCCATGGTGGACAAAAGTTGATGAAAAAAAACTTGTTGAAGTTGTTGATGAATCAAATGATACTGAGAAAAAATTAAATAATAATTTACCAGTTGTCATGAACATACCAGTCATTGAATCATTAGAGGTAACTAAAGCTGTTATTAATTTATTATTTTTATCAACTTAAAAATAAATTAATTTATTTCAGAAAGCATCACCACTTGTTGCATATAATTTGTTGAACGTATTGAGTTCTTACATATGCACTGTACTTCATTACAATGGTGAACATCAAAATTCACCAGATGATGCTGTCATCATGTTTCTGGAATTAAATGACAATATAAAAAACAATAAAGTATTTGACGATTCAAGAACAGCTGTTGATTGTGTTGTCAATAAAGCACTTGAAGTAAATATAATTATGAATTAACAAAGTAATAAATTAATTGTACTTATTAATGTTTAAAATATATTATTTTAGCTTGGATTACTTCCTGATGATGATATTGACGAAGGCAAAGAAGCGATTGAATCTTCACTTAAGCAAATCATCAGTGGACCTAGTGAACAACAACATAATTTATATATTTTAACAGCTTTATCAGACTTACATGACATGTTCACGAAAGCCAAACAAAAAGCATCAAAGGAACAATCAAATTCAGTCTCACAATTACCAAAAAAAATGCAAATCAAAATTGATGATAAATGTGTTAATTTTATGAGTAAAAAATATCAATTTTATTTTAAAAAATTAGAATATTATTTAGCATGGGTTAATCATTATCCAAATAAAATGACAAAAATAATTATTGAATAAACTATATTCAGACCATCAATTGTAAAATGAAAATAAATAAAATACAAGATAAATATTCAAGAAATATATTATTTTATTGACAATAATTTTTTTTTTTTTAAGCAAACCATCAAGTTTTATATTATAATACTTTTAATAATTTCATCATGATTATATAGTTTTATGTATTTATAATTCGTAACTTGATAAAAAGAAGAAAAAAAAATTGATTTGTTTTGAACAAAATCAAGAGATTAATTATTTTTTTAATTTTAAATTTCCTTGTTTTATTATTTAACTGTTAAACCTGGATAAAAAACAACACCAGTTGAAATTGAACGAACACAAGATATAACAATATTTATTTCAGGTCCATCATTTTGTTGTTCCATAATTTTTTCAGGTTCATTATTAACTGGCTCATTATTATTAACAGTATTATGTAATAAACTATTTTGTAATTCATCAACTTGATCAATTTCATATTCATCAATTTGATTCATTTCATAATTATCATCAACTTGATTGATTTCATCAGCATCAATGCTACTGTCAATAACTTCCTCAGTAACCATGTCAATTTCATCAGCAATCATAACAGGTTCATTACCAACCATGCCAACTTCCTCAGAAACCATGCCAACTTCCTCAGTAGCCATATTAACGTCATTAGCAGTAATATCACTTTTATCAGCTTCAATAAAGTCATCAATATCATCAATATCATCAACATCATCATCCTCATCTATGTAAAAAATAAAAAAACATTATTAAATAAAATTTATAATTATAAAACATCATATAGAAAGTAATATTTACCAAATGAATTATCATTATTTTGATAATTTAATATTTTAAGATCCGATGGTTCTCCATTGATGTCATAAAAGTTCATAAATTGTTCAAGCCATAATGATGATTTATCAAGTAATATATTTTCATTATTATTGAATTTTTTATTTGCTTCATTTGCCCATTTTAATATTATATCAGTTGTCAATTTTAAATTATTATTTGTATGAACAAGACAATTATGATAAATCCACTGATTCATTTGTGTTTCTTTTTCATCATCATCATCATCGTCATTGCTGTTGCTGTTGTCATTTAAATTTTCATGTTCATCATCATCATCATCATCCATTTCTTCTTCTTCTGATTGTTTTTCTTCATCTTCTTCTTCTGCTTGTTTTTCTTCATCTCCATCATCATCATCATCATCTCCTTCTGCTTCTTCTTCTTCTTGTTCATCATCATCATCTTCATTATAATATTTATACGAATCATTTGGAATACCTGATATTCTATAATCTGATGCTTTACCAGTTATATTATATTTCTTTTTAAAATTTTTAATCCAATGATCTGATACTGGTGTATCATAATACAATGAATTTTTTTCTAAATACATTTTTTTACCTTCTGTTGCCCATTTTTTTAACAAAGACAAATTAATTTTATAACTTTTTTTTTTATATTCAAGACATTTATTAAATACCCATTGATGAATTTTTTTTCTTCCGGATAATATTGGTTTTTCATTTGATGATTTAAAAATAGTATTCATTTCATTAGCATTTTTATCATCAGTTTCTTCTACCATGTCTTCCCCTTCTTCATCATCATCATCATCAGCATCATCATCTTCATCATCTTCATCATCATCATCTTTACTATTACCATCACTACTAAGAATATCATTAAATTTTTTGATATAATCTTTTTCACTGGGTATTTGAAGATCATTTGGTGAACCAGTTATTCCAAAACTTTTTCTAAATCTAAATACCCAACTTTTTGATATTGGAGTTCCATATTGTGGTGATGATTTAGATAATATACTTTTTTTAGCATCTCTAGCCCATTCAACAAGCATTGATAAATTAATTGGTATATTTTTATTTTTATGTTCAATACATTTTTTATAAACAGCCAAATGTATTTGTCTTTTTTTAAAATGTGGTTTATATTTATTTGACACTTGACTTTCCCATTTGTCAATTTGTTTAAAATCAATAATAAATTTGCAATTTGTTATTTTTCTTATTGTCTCAATTGACCAATTTGGATTTTTACGTCTTGCATCAACAACTAATTTTTTAAATTCATATGGAATATATTTTTTAATGGTCAAACTTGATAGCTCTTCTTCAGTTGTATTTCTTATATTTTTTTTAACTCCATCATTTTGTTTATTTAAATTATTTATTACCACATTATTATTAGTGTTATTATTGTTATTTGAAGTATTTAAATTTAATGATTCATCAGTGATATCATAATTATCCATGAATTTTTTAACCCATGCTGATGATACTGGCTCATCAGAGTA
Source organism: Aphidius gifuensis (assembly GCF_014905175.1). NCBI lineage: Eukaryota > Metazoa > Arthropoda > Insecta > Hymenoptera > Braconidae > Aphidius > Aphidius gifuensis. Next base: position 6,547,753 of record NC_057793.1, read on the forward strand.
TAAAAATTTTTTTGACAATAATCTATTTTTAGCCTCAATTGCCCATAACATTATTAAATTAATATTAATATTATTATTTGTTTTTTTATATTCAATATATTTATTATATACTGAATCTTCAACTTTTTTTTTTTCTTTTAAAAATTGTTGTTGATCTTTTTTATTTAATTTATCAATCCATAAATTTGATACATCTTTTTTATCAACATCAACATCTTGGATGTTTTTAACCTCATTTATTTTTTTATCTGAAAAAGTCAAAATAAATAAATTAATTATTTATTAAAATTAATTTTATTAAGTAAATAATATTGCTATATAATTACCAAGTCTTTTTGAGTGTTTTATTTGTTTATCAGTTTGATTAATTTGTAAATCTTTTGGTTTACCAGTAATATTGTAGTGAGCTTTAAAATTCGAAACCCAATCTTTTGATGGTGGACAACTGTACATTGGTGATGATGGTGACATAAAAATTTTTTTAGCTTCAACTGCCCAGTTTACAATCATTGATTCAGTTACTTTTTCATTATTATTATTATTTTTATGTAATAAAAAATTATCATAAACCCATTTACGTGATTTTTCTCTGACTGATAATTTGCTATTTTGTTGTTTTATTATTCTAAATTCGTCATTTTTACGAACACCTTCACGTAATTTAACCATTGTTATTAATTCCTTGTTCAAAACAAAATAAAAATTCTAATAATTATGTCTTATAAGTTTACTATACTGACAATTTGGAGTAATTGTTATAAAAGAGTAAAAAACAATAGTTGTTGTTGACAATTTTGTTGGACTGATGATGATGGCGCTGAACTCAAAGCTCCTGAAGGCATTTATTTATTTTTTTTTTTTTTTTACTATAGTTTATTCAATTGTTAACAATAATTTAATCACAATATTGTTTATATTTATTTATTTTATTTATTTTTCACAACCACAAATACGAAACCAAAACAAATTTGACACGTGTAAACAAAAAAGAAAATATATATATTTTGTGTGTGTGCTTTTTCCAACACCTGGATATAATTGCTAAATATTTTCATGTACAAGTAAAAAATGCACACGTGGACAGCATTTTTTTATATGCATTTGTTAAAAAAAAAATGGTGATGTTCAATGCAACTGTCGCTAGATGGCAACGAGCTGCTGATGACGTAGGTCATCTTGAAAAAAAAAAATACACCACAATTTACTTTGATTATAATTTATATTTATTGATATAAAATAAATTTAAATAGACAATTAATTAATAATAATATTGATAATAATTGACACCATAAAATAGATATGTTGTATTTTTTTTATCAACATTTATTTTGCATATTATTATAAATAGCACATTGTGTATAAAAAAAAAATCAAATATATATTTTTGAGTATTGATAATATATTAATATATATATAATTTATAGATCATTAAAATATAATGTTGATGATATTGATGATTGTATTTCTATCAATATAAATAAAATAAATTATTGTGCATTTGCAGCTTCAGCCAACTCGTCACACTTGTCATCTAGATCATCCTGAAAACCAAAAAAATCAATGATACATTTATGTTAATTTGTATATAGCGGTTTAATGATTTATTAATTATTATGTAAATAATAATTTACCTCATCAAGCTGTAAACATTTGCCCCATTCTTTGAGTGTTATTTTGTGATCATTGTCAGCATCACAATTATTTAAAAATGGTGCAATGCAATGTTCAAGTGCCATCAATGGTGCACGTATTGGAAATAGTTCATGACGTGATACAGTACGATCATGTGGATGTCCATCAAGATCACACCATTTCCATATTGCTGAATTTGTCCAACGTAATGTCATATTCGTTTCAGCCTCACGTTGCATTTTTAAATAATGAGATGGTAATTCATGACGATCAGCTAAATCACGCATTATGTTGAACAACCAATCTCTCATACGTCTTGGAAAATCAATCAAATCTTCTTCTTTACATGACTATCAACAACATAAAAAATAAATTAATATTAATCATCAAATTGTCATGAATGTTAAATATATATATTTTATTTCTTACAGGCATTTGACGACACTCGCCATAATATTCAATATGAACATGTTGAAATTCTGGACTACGACATCTTGAATCACCACTATCACAAAAACATCTTGCCTGATAAACTTCACAATCACTGCCAAATGTTACATTGTGATTTGTACAAACTTTACGACGTGGATCTGATTCTTCATTACAATTATCAATACAAACACATCCAGCATTACCAGCTCCATTTGTCTGATTAATTAATCATTAATTTTAAATATTAATTACATTATTTATCAAATGATTTATCAATTCATAACATAAATATTATACCTTGCAAATTTTACCAGCACCACAATGCTTGTCCATACATGGATCCATTCGTAAAACAGAATCATTTTCTTCAGATGAACTTGCAGCAGCTTCATCATTTAGCTCCTCATCACCAAGTATATTCATATCTTTTTCATATGCTACTTCTGTTGTTGTTGTTCTACGACGTTGTTTATTACGTCGACGCTAATTATGAACAATTTAATTAATAAATTTAGGAATAAAAAATCATCATAATATTAATTAATTAAAAATAATTACTTCAGCATATCCTTCGGTGATTAAAATTGACCCAATAAGGCCAATAATCATCATCAATTGCAGCAACGACCGCATTGCAATAATATCTGTTGAAAAAAAAAAATAATTAAATTAAATTATTAATAATAAAATCTAATATAGCTATTATTTTTTTTCGTTGTATAAAAATAGAATCAATTTATTTTTTGTTGGATAATTTGAATATAATTTTCATATTTGCCAAAGTCAGCGTATGAATACTGTGTTAATATTTTTTTATTATTATTTTTCTTTTCATATCAACCTACACAATTTATTCTGTAGCGCGACCGCAGAACAGCACCAAGGCGTATACAAAAAACGAGACAAGTTTATTTTAAAAAAATACAACGAAATAAAGAGGCCAAATCTCCAGAAGTTGGTGGTGGTGATGATGATGGTGATGATGATGATGATGATGCGGAGTAATATTGTTACAAATTGTTAACAAACATCTCAGGGCAGTTGTGCGATCACTTGACTCTACATTTTTTATAATTTTATCCAATTTTCTTAATTTTTCATTTTATTTTTCAGCATAAATGGATTTATTTACTGATTATAAATTATCATTATTTTTTTATATATATATTTTATCTCTATAATAATTTATCATTTTATTTTTTTAATGTTTATTAATGTATGTCATATATATATTTTTATGTTATGTCAATTTTCGTCTTTTATGTGTCCTCAATTTTTAAACGTCTATCAAAATTTAATGGGACACAATAAATTGAATGTTATTTTTTCAAATTATCTATTCTATTGAATTTTATTATTTTTATTTAAAGATTATTTTTTAATATTAAAATTGTCAATATCTATATGTTATTTAAATAATTATTATAAATATTTTTCATGTAATTTAATTGTTTGTTTTTTTAAATTTAATTTTTTTGTTTTTTAAAATTTAAAATTTTAATTAAAATTGTTATAAAATATAATTTATAAATTTTTAAATTCAAAAATAAAGTCTGAATTTTACCATTGTTATTAATATCTTATTTTTTATAATTTTTTGAATTTTAGTTTTACAAAAGGAAAATTTTATTTTTGTATTTTTGTAATTTTTTTTAGTTTTAATTTATGATATTGTATGGAAGGTATTGCTACGTACCCTTTTTTTCTTAAATTGTAAATTTATTTATACTCTTTCCTTCTGGAACGTGATGGATTTATTTTTTTTTTTTAATATTTCGATGCGAATTGTTTGGTGGACGCGTATTAACTGGCATTGCCCAGTAAGTCTGCTTCTTGATTTGCTTGAAAAATCAAAAGCTTTATAGTTTATATACATATATTTCTCTGTATCAGTATCAATATGAATGATCTCATTTGCAAAGTAGAGCTCTGATCTTTTTACCAAGTGTAAGTGTATGTTTATTTTATTATCTTTTTTTTTTTTTTTTTGTCAATTTAATAGCTTGTTGTTTTTTAAATTAAAAACTTAATTAGTAAATTTGATTTAAATTTAAAAAAAAAGTTCAATCATTTTTTTTTATCAAAAAAAATTTCAGGGATCTTAATTTGTTTGTTAATTTTTTATTTTTTTTAAATGAAGAAGACAGACATAAATTTGAACTAATCTTGAATTTTTTCCCCATAAAAAATAAATTAGTTTTAAATCTTAATCAAAAATTTTTTGCTAAAATTAATTAAAACCTTTACTTGACAAAAGAAAAAAATAAAATTCTAGTCTTTATTAATTACCAAAAAATCTATACAAATTACAAAAAAAAAAAAAAACTGAAAAAATCATCAAAAAAAAATAATAAATCCCCCAATTAAAAATATTCGCTCAATATAAAATTTATAATAAAAAAAAAAAAAATAAAAAATACATAAAACTTTGCCCGGGTGACCGTTTGAATATCGAGCTCAACGGGAAAACAAAAAAAAAAAAAAACAATTAAAAAAAAGAGAAAAGAAAAGAAGAAAATTGCGCATGTGTATGCGCAAATGCAAAAACTCCTAAAATATTCCCCCTCTCGTTGAATTGCGTTGAATAATCACCAACAAAACATTTTCCCCTTCCACTTTCATGAATACAGGTTAGTATTTTTTCAATTCCCCTAATCCTCAACTGTGATTGGTTGAAATCGCATCACGTGATTAATATCGCGGGAGCAATTTTCCCAACATCAGCGCCACTGGTATTTGGCGGGATCAACGTAATTTTATAGAAGCTTGATAAAATAAAATTGTTTCTTCATGTTTCTCTCTACACTGCTCTACACGACACACACATTTTCTCTCTCTCCCAAAGCATACGGCGTCGTTCGGTGGAAGTTTACAGTGCACATTGGCGTGTGGTTCGTTGTTCCCTCTTGTTAACCTCACATTATTATACCTATATATACATCGTGTGTATATACATATATAAATTTAACATTCACATACGTTTTTCAACGAATAAAATAAAATAAATTTTTTACAATGGTAAGTAAACGCGAGTTTATTACAACATTATTAATTATTAATTATAAATAATAATAATATTGTAATTATTATTGTTTTATAATTATACTGACAAAGTTTCATTGGTCTAATGGTGATTTTTGTGTGTGATTAAATTAATACAGGCTGGCGGCAAGACAGGCAAGGATTCTGGCAAAGCAAAAGCAAAGGCGGTTTCACGTTCAGCGAGGGCCGGCTTGCAGGTCAGTTTCATCCATTTTTACGCCCATATTATTTTTATTTTTTATTTTATTTTTATTTAAAAAAAAAACACGTTGATTCAATCAAATATTATTATTTTTTTTTTTTCTAAATTATTTAGCTAGTAGGGTTTATTTAAATATTCATAAAATTCAAGTTATTATTATTATTTTGTTTTTTTTTTTCCTTTTTTTTTTTTTATTCATTTTTTTTTTTTTCGACAATAATAAATATGGCAACGCTGCATAACGACAATGGCGCGAAAAAATATTTTATTATTTTTATTATTATTAATTAAATAGTCATTATTAATATATTATTATAATTTTTTTAATTATTACAAAATGCTAATATATTATTTATTTATATTTAATTTTTTTAATCATCTTTTTATTCATGAAATTTGATAATTATAGCGATGAATTTTTTTGATGCTTGAATGTTGACTCATTTTTTTATTATAAAAAATAAAAATAATATATATGAGTTATTATTATTTTATAAATAATAATAATGTATTTATTATGATACTTTTTAATTTATTAAATTTAAAATTTATTAATTATCTTGGGCATTGTTAAGAGGGTATAAACATTTTGACGATTTTTTTTTTTTTTTTTTGAGTAAATATTTACGTTAAAATTTTATGCTAGTGAGTGTGTTTGTGTGTCATTGTTGACTTGAAAAAATAATAAATAATATTTTAATAATGATAAACAAGAGACAAAGAAGAGTCAATGTAAATTGGATGATGAAATATATTATTTTAATGAACCGTCGTTAAATACAACCGTTCAATATCTATTCTGTGTACAGAAACTTTGCGCAGAGAACTGTCGATAACTACCAAATTTAATAATAATAATGAAAATAATAAATAATAATAATAATCAAGGCTATTTCCGTAAACAAACATAAATTTAAAAATATAATAATAATAATAATGATGAATGATTAATTTATAAATGAGTAAAAAATGACATTCAAGTTTTTTTTTTTAAAAAAACAAAATTAATGATATTGAATTTAATTTTATTATATTCATAAAAATATTCGTTCAATACGGTTATAAGAATTTTTTGGAGCTGCTGATGATGACGCTTGGTTGTTAAAATGTTTTTTGAATGTAACATCATTTTTTTTTTTTTTATATTTTACTATCATTACAACAAACATTGATCTTTTGAGTTGTTTATTATTTTTTTTCGAATTTTTAACTTAATTTTTTGTTTATTTGGTAATTGGTTATTAATGTTTGTTTATTTATTTATTTTTAAATTTTAGTTCCCAGTTGGTCGTATTCACAGACACTTGAAAAACAGAACAACAAGTCATGGAAGAGTTGGAGCAACAGCAGCAGTTTACAGTGCCGCTATTTTGGAATATCTTACAGCTGAGGTAATTTATTTTTTTCAAATATTATTCATTTAATTTATGATAATATAAATTATATAATTATAAAAACATGTTGTTGTAATTATACAAAGCGTTAGATTGCAAAAAAAAAAAAAAATTTATTTAGAGTAAAAAAGACGCGTTGAGTGGCGTCACTGACGCTGCCAATATGGCTGACTTTCCCGCCTTTTATTTATCTCAATTTAAATATCAAATTTTTTTTTTTTTAATACAAAATTATTGATATTCAATGTTTATAATTATGTAGGTTCTTGAATTGGCGGGTAATGCATCAAAAGATTTGAAAGTCAAACGTATCACACCTAGACATTTGCAACTTGCTATTCGTGGTGACGAAGAATTGGACAGTCTTATCAAAGCAACAATTGCTGGAGGAGGTAATTATTCATCAATATTAATTTTAGAAATACAAAAATACAATAAATATTTATACTATTTTTGTTATTTAATTTTACAGGTGTTATTCCACATATTCACAAATCGCTCATTGGCAAAAAAGGCTCGCAAAAACCAGCATAATTATCAAATATTTAGTTTTGTTAAAAATAAGAAAATAAAATAATAATAATAACATTTGAAAAAAAAAAAAAAACAAAAAATTAATTTAAAAACACGTGGAAATATTAAACTTTTTTTGACAAGTAAAATAATTTTACAAATGTCGATAGATAAAGTTTGAAAAAATAAATGAAAATAAAAATTTTTAATGAAAATTGCGCGAGTGATTTTTAGATTAAAAAGAGTGTATTGAATGGAATGAAAATAATAAAAATAAGTAAACAATCAAGGACAGGAGTGATATATATATATATAGTTTATAAATAAATAATTAAAAAATAAAAAAAAAAAGAAAATTAATAGGCAAAAAGGAACGTTTGATAAAACCGAAATAAATAATTCATTGTCATTCAGAATAAATTAATTTTTGGTAATTAATTTATTATGATGATTGCGTAATAGTTATAATAATTTTCATCATTTTTTACCGTGAAAACAAAATATAATTTAAAAACAAAAACACAGAATGTCAATTGTTTTAAAATTTTTTTTTTATTTTTTTTTTTTTATATTAAAAACTTATCTAGAGTTATGAATATATTTAATATTCATTTGATTTATTTCCGCGTGTTTTTAGTTATGAATAAATAATTCCAGTTTATTAAAAAAAAAAAAAATTATAAAATTATTTTATTATGATCTCTCAGTTTCAAGAGAAATCCTTTTTTTTTTTTTTTTTTAACTTTTTTTAAAATTATATTTAAGGAATAATTTATACGGTTAATTGCAAGATCTTTGGGTCAATTTTATTATTTTTTTTTTTTTAAATCATCAAAGCAGTGGTGAGAAAAATAAAAAAAATTGAAATTTGTGTGTAAAAATGTGAGTGTAATGCACGTTAAACTGCTGAGGGATAATTTTTGTTGTTTTTTTTTTTTTCAACATTTGTAACGATCGTTCTATTTTCAAAGTCTATTTTTATCAATAATGTCGATTAGATTGATCGTTAAGCTATTTATCTTTTGATTAAAAAGGAAAAAAAAAAAAAATTACAAATAAAGAAAGTAATTACCCAAATTATCTTGCAAATTTTGCGTTTTTTTTTTCTTTTAAATAAATTTGTTGAAAAGAATTCTTTTTATTTCATTGATTAATCAATGAATCAACTGGGTCGTTTTTATTCTCTCAAATTTCGTTTAAATAATTACGAAATATTCAAAAATATAAAATCGAAAAAAAAAAAAAAAACAACCAGCACATGAGTGAAAGATAAATGAAATGAATAAAATAAAAATGTATAGCATACTAGATTTAATAACACTTAAAATAATTGACTGTTTTATTGACTTTTCTGTAAAACTAAGTGGTTTTTTTTTTTAATTTAAATTAAACCTCAATTAAATACGTTTGATAATAAAATACAAATAAAGAACAATATAATTTCACCCAATTCTGATCATCAAATATATATATACATTAAAATATTAAGTATTTAAATTAAAAAAACAAAAATTACTATTCGTGATTTAAATAAAATAATACATTATTATTGTTTTTTTCAAATTAATACCTGTTTCGTAAATATAGATTAAAAATTTAGTAAATAATTATTAAATTTAATAATTTACGTTGAAAATTAACGTGCTAATTAATTTAAATATATTTAATAACAAAATACAAAAAAAAAATACACAAAGCCATATGTAAAAGTTTCATTTCACAATAAAAAAAAATACAATTTGAATTTTACAATAAATAAATGTTTTTTTTTTACAGTAATTTAATTTTCAAAATTATTTATAATTTATAAATAATTTTTTTGTTGGTATAAAAGTCATTATGAATTAATTATCATTAGCAGGATATTTCTGTGATTTTTTTTTATACCAAAATCATTTCAAATGACTCAAAAAAATGATAAATTTAAGCAGCAATTTTTCCCAAAACAAAGATAAATGATTCATTGAATTTTCAGCAATAGAAGTGAGAGTGAAAAATTTATATAAAATGATGACAATATAAGATTAAAGAAGCAAAAGAGATGCTGCAATTTTATTCATTTTTTATTTAGATGAAAAAAAAAAAAAATCCCGCTTATCCTCCCACGTAGATTACCGAGGATTCCCGAAGGCTCACATACACACACACAATTAAACTATCGTGCACAATCGCATTTCAGTCGCCTTTCACGAGCCCCCTTGATCGGATGTAATCGAATTTCTGTCTAAAATTCCAGATGGAATAAATCCATCAAAAAAATACTCATTTTATAAAAAATAAAAAAATTAATCTAATAAAATATCTAAATTGTTTGTTATTATTTTTTTAATAATTAATAACAAAACAATGTCTAATAAAAGTTTAAAAAATTTTAAGAAAAAAAAATATGAGTAAAAAATTATCAAATAAACAAACGGTATTATTGTGTGCTTGTTAAATTAAATTCTTGACGTTTTAACTCTTATAAATAAAATAATTTTAATTATAATAATATTGTGTCTGTGTGTAAGTGTTTTATAATATTTAAAAAATAATTGTCTAATAATTATATGCCAATGATAAACAATAACAATATATTATTTGTTGTGATTGAGTGAGAATAAAAAGTCAAATAAACTTGTTTACAAAAAGGAGAAAAAATATTAATAAAATCACTCAGCATCATTTGAAAAAATCATCGTGGGCGTTGGTTAATATTATCAACAAATAAATAATAAATTTAATAAATATTATTTATAAACAATATGTGTTAGTTAAAACCAGCAAAAAAAATTATTATTAATTTTTGACACGAAGATTAAATTATTGCCAAAAGAAAAGCGAAAAAAAAAAAAAATAATAGAATGACTGGGTTCGCAGGAGTCGTGTCGTAAGTACCTTCATAACAATACAATATTATTATTATTATTTTTATTATTATTAAAATATTATTCATATTTTTTTTTTATTGCACAATAATGCAACTATCTGGCTTATATTGTGTTTATTTCTTTTTGATTAAATGAATGAATAACAATTGAAAGAAATTTTTTTTTTTTAAATAGTAAAACAATTGTTTAAAGGAAAAAAAAATGTCTGTTATTATTATTATTATTTGTTGGTTAATAAAAAGAGAGAAACAGGTGGAAAGATGATGGCGCGAACAATCCGGATTTTCCCGTTATTTTCATGTATGACATGCCGTCGACCTTACTTGCATATAAATAATTTATTAAATTATTTAAAAAAATATATTAAACAAATTATTAAATTATTGGATAATAATTATATTATTAGGAATTTGAATAATTATGTTGAAGGGGTGAAAGGAAACACACATGTTTTAATTTGGGAAAGAAAAAAAAAATCATACAGAGTTGGTTGGAATTTTTTTTTGGGTATAAAAATGAAAAAAAAAAAAATGAAAAATAGAAAGGAGATTTTGTTGTTGAGAACTTGCTGTCTTGGGAATTTAACAAAGACTTGGTATGCCGGCTAGAAAATATATGTATATATATAAGCATTCACAACCACCGATTACGTTCACCCGAATTGCGCAATCTACTCCTCAACTTGTTTGTCTCTATGATGATGATAATAATAATAATATATATTAATATATGATATATATACTTTGACAGAAAAACCGCAATAATTTTCAAACTCAAAAGCTTGACTTAATTATTTCCTCTCAGTTTAATATTAAGCCAGAAGTCACAACAATTTTCGGAGTAGTTTTTTTTTTTTTTCAAACTTAAACTTGAAATTTTGAGGTTTTATTTGAATTGTTAACTTTAATGATACTAATTATTGATAATTTGAATAGTTTTTTAATTTTTATCAAGTTTTATCAGTGTGTGAAATTTTAATTTGATATACTTATGTTTATTTAAATAAATTTAGATTTTAGAAAATTTATTTATTTTATTATCTTCAGAAATATTATTTATAATAATTAATAACAATAAAAATTATTGTTATTAAATTTTTTTAGTATTGAATTATAATCTTGTATTTAACGGTAATTTAATTTTAATATTTATTCATTATAATTGATTGATAGATTATCTGTTAAAATGCAAAAAGAAAAATAATTTTTAATTTTATTTTCCAATAGTTTTAAAGTTAAATTAATTAATTTATATATTCAATATAAAATTATTGAGAATCATCATCACAATTTATTTATTTATAATCAGGTAATTTAAAAAAAAAAATTATTATATAAAAATATTAATTACATACTGGTAATTATAAAGAATATTTAAAAAAAAAAAAAACGCAAATATCGTGTATCTTGTTGACTCATACCGAGGTCAACTTATTCAATGACACGTTTTGAATAATAAAAATTTTTCAAACTGAAAAAAAAAACCGTTAGTGTTTTGCCACTGAAGACAGAAAATATTATTACTAAAATTTTATTTTTTAAATTTAGAAGTTTATCGTTAAAAAAAAGAAGCAGCAATTTAATATTTTTCGAAATTCTACCATTATTTCAAAAATACCCCTAATTCTTTTACACTAATATACTGATAATAATATTATTTTACAACTAAAAAAAATGTTAATTAATTAATTCAATTACATTACATTAATATTAATATAATAATTATTATATTTTTCTAAATTTTATATAACATTAATTTATTTTTAAAAATTTTCTTTGATTTAAAATAAAAAAACAAATGATATAATATTACTATTATATTTTTCTAATGAAATAATTTAGTTTATTACATTTAATTTTTGATAAACATGAGTTTATTTATGATTATTTAATAAACTGATGAATGTTGATGTCATATTTGATATGACATATATATTGATTTGATCGTATCAACGATGGGAATGTATTATGTGGGAAGATTTATATTGATATTGAGCCCTCCTCCTCCTCAATATCATTTTATGAATTAATGAGAAAAAGGGAATTTTATTGATTTCATCATTTATCTTTTCATTCTCTCAATTTTCTCTCTCTTCTCTCTCTCTCGATTAAATTTTGTTTCCTTGTTATGTGACACTTTAATATCCGTTGTTTTATTGAATAAACAGCTCATTAACTTAATTTTGAATTTTCAATTTATAAATTAGCAATAAATAAATATTACAACTTTTCAAATAATATATTTAATGTGATTTTGTTGTGAAAGTGTCAATGACATTGAGGAAATAACATAACACATGAGAGAGATTTAATATATGTATTACTTTTACTTTACTTCTTATATGTGGAAGCTTGATCTAGTTTTTTTTATATTTAATTTCCGGATTTATATAGGTATATACGCTATTTATACATACCTTTATATGACTACTATATATTTTCTTTTTTTTTTTATCAATACGAAATTTAATGTCCACTTCAGTGGTCGTGGGTTTTTTTGAATGACAATGTTACTCTTTGGCTTTTATTTTTTTTTTCTCTTTTGGATTTGGTATTTTTTGCAAAGTGTTGTGTTGGTTTAATAATATATTTCTAAATAAAAACTTCACGAAATTATTATGCTAAAATACAAACAACATCTAAATATAATTGTTCTAAAATTTATAAAAATTAATTTCAATTGTTTCTATTTTTTTTTACAATTTTATAATTTGCCATTATCTGCAGACGAAATTCGGGACTTTTTACTGCAAGTTATATTTGTTAAAAAAAAATATTTCTAAATAAAAATTTCATGAAATTATTATTCTAGTATCTAAACAACACCTAAATAAAATTGTCCTAAATTTTTTAGAAATTAATTTCAATTATTTTTATTACAAAACTTAATTAATTAAATTTTCATCAAAAAAATAAATAATTCCCTATAAATTTTCTCCACAAAAGCTACAAATATTTTCTAAAATTTTTCCAAAATTACAATCTCGTAAAAAGTAAATAATAAAAAATATTTAAAACAACATTTTTATTTGGTTTGAATTTTTTTTCGTTTCGTTTTTTTCATCTTTATTATCATTATTTGATACTTGTTTAATTTGCATAAAACCCACTAATGAATGTCTCGTCTCACTTATTGTCATCTTTTTTCTAAACACTCAAACTTATGTTTCCCACAAACACTCAATTTTTTAAACATAAAAAAAATAGAAAAAGTATATTATGAAAAATAGTCACGTACAAATTCTTCAAGCACATTATTTTTTTTTTTTTCATTTTATTTATCTCTATTTTTTTCTCTTGTCATTTATTCATGCCAAGTATCACTAACTCTTTATTTAAATTTATCAAACTCAATTTAGAAAAAAGAAAAAAAAAATAATATCATAAATCTAGATTTAAAAAATGATGATAATTATTTAAAAAAATATATTTAATATTTTTTCTTTTTGGTAAATAGGCTATATTTTTTGTATGAAAAAAAAAATATTTAAGGAAATATTTGAAGGAGAAAAAAAATATTAAATTGGCAGTAATGTAGATTTATGTAGAGTAACATGTATGGAATTTAGTATTTTTGAAATAACGTTTAGTCCTAGCTCGATCGACATCCGGGACTCTTGAGAGTCTCGGTGCCTAGCTGGGGATCTAGCTGGGGGCCAATCCACCTTGCACATTTGAGATGACGCCAAGCCTCTTTTCTTCTTCCCTCTTTTTCTTTTCATATTTTTTATTTTCTCTTTAATATACATTTTTTTTTTTGTTTAACTCCCCCAGGTTGATGGTGATGGTGGTGGTTCTTCCTCACTTAGTTTCTTACCACTAACTCTAAATGAAATTGCAGACTTTCTGCTTCATAAATCAAAACTTCCTCAATGCAACTCCGAGAAAATAATAAACATGCATGCGGTGTTTTTATTTTCAAGATGTATTTTTTTTCTTTTTTTTTTTTGTCATTTGATATTTTAATGTTACTTGAAAAATCACAGTTACTTTTTCTTTTTCGGTTATTAATTTTTATTTTTTTACTTTTTTTAAAATATATTTTTGTACAATTTTTTTTTGTTGTTGGATACACATGAACAAGACAGATATAATTTAAAAAAAAAATTAAGGCATTATTTAAATTAGAAATATAAAGATTACCATGTGATTTTATTTTTTTTAATTTTTATATTTGGCAAGACCAACGGAAGCAAATTCTTCAGTCTTGCAGAAATTTTTTCGCGTTGGTCTAAAAGTTTTAAAATTTATTTAAACATGAAAATTTACATGATATTATAAATTTATTAATTAAATAATGTTATATTCAAATTTTTTTAAAAGTTTGATGATAGTTAATTGATTTAACGTTTTTTTTAATTCACGTACTTTGTTAGTTTGAGCTTGGGAATTTTAATGTATTTAGAAATTTGAAATTACTCGTGAAATTTGAATTTACATGATATTAAAGTTTTATTAGTTGAATAATATCATAATTAAGGTTATTTTACAAGTTCAAATAATGTCAATTAATTAATTTTTTTGTAGCTTTATATTAAGTTAATTTATTTTTAAAATATTTATTAATTTAACATTTAAAAATGAGTATTAAAATTAAAATTCACATGATATTATGCTTTGGATAATTAAATAACATGTTTATTAATTTTTTTTGTAAATTAGACTGATAGTAATTAATTTATTTTATTTATATTTTCAATTTTTTTTTATTTAGCCAATTTGACAAATTTTTTAATTTATCTCAAAATTACAATATACATTGTATCATTATTTTTAGCCAATAATATATTTTTATTTATTCAAATAAAATAACAATTAAATCATTTTACAAATAAAATATAATAAAAAATCTTTACATCAATTTTTTTTTATAAAATCTTTTATTATTTATCGTTAAAAAAAAAAAGCAGCAATTTAATTTTTTTCAAAATAGAATTTTCCACAATTTTAAAAATAATAAAAATCATTTAACATATATATTATTCAAACAATTAATTATTCCAAAGAATATATGTTCTTTAGAATATAAAAATAAATCATCAATGTTTTTTAGATTTTGTAATATAATACCAATGCTGCAGTATATAATCTAGCTTAAAAAAAAAAATACATAACAACTAGATTTTATTAAAGGTATTTCTAATTAAAAATTAAAAAAAAAATCAACAACCATATAGCTTGTGTTTTTAAATAACTTAAAAATAGCATACTAATTTTCGTGTTAAAAAAAAATAAAAAAAACACAGTACACTCCACATATTTATTACTACAACGAATAATGAAGGATATTAGCGTTTGCAATGCTCATTTATGTGTTGTTATTGCTGCACAAATGCTTTTTACTATACACACATATATAAAAGCTCTGAAAAAGCACACCAGTATGACCATAATGAACCCTGTATAATAAATGTACCAAACGAATTTCTATCTCTCTGCAAATATATAAATATAGTATATATACTGCACATATATATTAACTTGATGTCTATTGAATTTTCATATGTGACACTTCTAAATACAAATTAATTACAAATATCAACAAGTAGATACAAATGTTATAATAATATCCTAACAAACATATATTAAATCAAATTTTCATTATCTTAATTAGTCATACACATACATATAAACTTGTGTTCTACATATATTTTAACTTAAATTTAATTCATCATAATTTAATACACAAAATTATTATCATTATTAGTATGTGGTAAGTTAAAAAAAATTATGTGAGAATTTACAAGTCTCAAGAGACGAGTATTTCACTTTATTTCGTGAGAAAGAAAAAAATTAAATAAAACTAAAAAGGCAATTGTAAGAAAAAAATAAAAATTATATATTACATCAGGAATGTTGTGTATATAATTAAAGTTATGATGATGTTGATGATAATGTTGATGATGAAGATTAAGATGAAGATAATTTGTCATTGATAATTTAATTATGTGTTTTATATATTTGTTTATAAATTTAATATACAAAGATGTTGTTTGTTTGCTGACTGACAAGAGCAAATTTCAAATGCTCTTAAGAAGAAAATAACTTTTGGCAATGGCTTTGCAAAACTAGCAGCAGTAACAGCAGCAAGCAAGCATCTGTATATATCAAGTTTTCCTATCTATCTGTATGCAAAAGACACTTTATCCAGTTTGTACTACCACCATCATCACCACCACCATCCCTATCTCAACATGAATTCAATGCTTTACTATGTATACATATATGTATTATATATATTTCGTGATGTTCAGTTTACTTGTAACTATTCGTATACGTGACCAACGACCAAACCAACCCCTATAGTACAATGACGACAGATGTTTCAAACTACTTGTTTGGTACATTTTCCAATACGAAAATGTCAACTAATCATAAATGATATTATCGAAGATAATAAAATATCAAAAAATTCAACAACAGTTGACTGGAATTTTAAGAATAAATAAATATATTGAATGATATATTATGCAAGTCAAAAAATATTAATGCTAGGGGTTTTGAAATTATTCATTTGTTTTAAAGTTGAAGAAAATTAATTTGAAAATAATAATTTTGATATTTTTATGTTTATTTTAATTTAATGATGTTATAAGTAAATTATTATGGTAATAAATTTGGTTAATTTTTTTTTTTAAATGTTTTTAACGACCAGACAAATGGAAAAAGTTTATTTTTTTCTACGTTGATTTGTGCAATTTTAAATTATTGTTTTAATGATAGTTAACATAATATTATGCATTTAGTATAGATCAATAATATCACAAGTAAATTGTCTGTAATTTTAGATAATTATTAATCATCTAGTTTTTTTTTTTTTTATTTATGAAATTTATTTATTTTCATATTTATCCAATTTAGTTAATTTTTTAATTTTTTAATATATAACAATTTACATTGTATTATTATTTAAACACAATAATATTAATTTTTTTTATACTTTTATAAAATAATTAGTAAATTAATCTGCAAATTGAATATAACAAAAAATTATTAAATTAATTTTTTATTGGGAAAATGAAAGGAGACAGAATTATTTTGCAATGAAAATATAACAAAAATAATAAAAAGTCACACTCTTATCATTCAATTAAAATTTCATACATTTTCTTTTTAATTTAAAGAAGAAAAAAAAACCTTTATTACACAACGTAATATAAAAAATTAAAAAAAAAAAAAAACAATATAATATTATATGTAAAGCAATTTATAAAGTCTGAACTCATTAAAAATCGTTAAACAAAATTAATTAAATTTTCTACTTTTATATAATCACTTGAAAATTAATAAACGATAATAAATTAAAATATAAAAAGTGTGAATTATATATACATACATATATTTTTTTTTCCTTAATTAAAATTTAAAAAATAAAATTCAGCTTTATTTGTTCTATTTATAATTTTTTTTATTTAAAAGTTAAGGGTAAAAGAAATAGTGGCTTTCTTCTATAAAAACTCTTTTAATGTTCATTATGAAAATACCACTTGCCATGTGCACCTGGTGATAATGAAAGTAAATGAATGAAAGCAGTGAAAAAGCCGAATGGCTTGTCGTAAGTCGTAACTCAACGTGGACTATAGAATTAAATTGTAGACGACTTTGATAACGAGAAATTGTGACTAAAATAATTTTCAATAGCCCGACTAACTAACGAACAATTCCAAATATCCATTGTGTATCTTGGAAAGCATAATAATTAATTTTTTTCAATTGAATGATTCTTCTTGTCATAAATTCATCTTGAAAGTATTCAACTAAAAAAAAAAAACAATTACAAAAGTTTTATATATAATTTACAATTAGAAGGAAAAATATATATTTTTTTTTTTCAAAATGAATAAACAAGTAATGAGAGTAAAGTTTTAAATGATATGTGGCGAAAAAAAGTTTTGCAATAAAGTAGTAGATAGTAACTCATCATGATAAAAGCTTGTTAATTTATTTTTTTTGTTTTTTTTTTAAAGCTGTTTTTTAAACTTTTAACAAGTAGGACTTGGAAAAATGTTTAAAACTTTATTGTATTTATATTAATTATTTGTAAAATATATTTTTAAATTTTATTTTTGGTTATAAAATAATTTGATTTTTTGGATGACAATGTTTTATAATGGGTAATATATATTTTTGGTGATTTAATTGTGATGATTTTTGAGCTGATGAAAATTAAAATCATAGAAAAATTGACGGGGATTGTTAATCAAAAAATTAATGAAATTTAAATTAATAAGTTACGTTGTTTTATCTTTTATGATTTTATTGATTCGATAATATTGGATAATAAAGTTTCTCAAGAAGTTGGAATAATGAAAATTAATTGATTTAGGATATTTTTTTTTTTAATATTATTTTCAATTTTCTGAATTCAAGCTTGAAAATTTATCTTTATTTAAAAATTTGTAATTGAATTTTACATGATTATTATTTGTCTATTAATTGAAAATCATTGTACCAAAATGAATTTGCACAAGTTTGAATTTTATGTTTTCTTAAATCATCGAGGGAAGACTGTTCTATTACTGAATCTATATACTGTCTTACAAATTATTTTACAAGTTAAAACAATGTTATAATTAATTAATTTTTTCGTAGCTTTATATTAAGTTAATTTATTTTTAAATTATTTATTGATTTAACATTTAAAAATGAGTATTAAAATTAAAATTCACATGTTATAATGCTATGGATAGTTAAATAATATGATTATAAATTTTTTTTGTAAATTAGACTGATAGTAATTAATTTATTTTATTTATATTTTCAATTTTTTATATTTAGCCAATTTGACAAATTTTTTAATTTATCTCAAAATTACAATATACATTGTATCATTATTTTTACCCAAAAATATATTTTTATTTATTCAAATAAAATATAATAAAAAATTTTACCAATTTTTTTTATAAAATCTTTTATTATTTATCGTTAAAAAAAAAAGCAGCAATTTAATTTTTTTCAAAATAGAATTTTCCACAATTTTAAAAATAATAAAAAATCATTTTACATATATTATTTAAACAATTAATTATTCTAAAGATCATATTATTTTGATTAAAAATTAATCGAGTTTCTATTATTATACAACAAAAATTTTAAATTAAAATTTAAAATATATTTACTTCCTGTCTCAACATAAAATCTTCATTTTTAAATATCAATTTTTTACCAAAGCTGTATTCGACATTTTTTGAAATATCATTTATATATACATACATCATTTGACGTCCCAATAATTATCACCCCAGTGTAAATATATATTTCGAAATATTGATTCGAAATTAATACAGTTACTATTCATATATAACTCGCCCAATATCAACAAACTTTTTAAAAAAACTCTGAAATCCTATAGAAATAATTCTATTCATACTGATTTAATAATACATAATATGAAAATATTAAAATACAACAAAATTTTGTGAACCAAAGAATATAAAAAAAAAATAACGTCCAGAAAAAAAAAAAGTCTTGCAATGTCAATCCGATATTTGAATTTCCTTTCTTTATTTTCCATTGAGATGTTGGAAGTTTGCAAACTTGACTAAGAAATACATTTCAATCTTTTCCTCAGCATTCTGACTATACATTTTATTTTTTTTCTCTTTTAATTTTTTTTTTATTTCTTTTTCATCATTTTCCTTTTTCATTTATTTATTTCTACTTGCCCTATCCTTTTGTTTTTTTTTTTTCTTCATTTTATTTTCTCTTTATTCAATTTATTATGTTCAAATATAATCAAAAAATAACTCGTGTTTAAATGAAATATTTTCTTTCTATTTACAGATTCAAAAAGAAGAGCATTTTCTTTGTCGTATTTATTTGGCATTTGTCTTCATGCATTGGTAAGTTTAAAAAAATCCATAAAATTATTTATAAAAAATAAAAAATAAATATAACACGTACAATATTCAAATATATATTTTTCATATTCTTTGATCTTTCATTTTTCAATCTATTACTATTATCATTATTTATTTTTCAAGAAATAGAAATACATAAAAAAGCCCATTTTATCAAGTTTGAAAAAAAAATAAATTGATTTATATATATATTTTAAAAAAATAAAATCGCCCACGCCATATAACTACTTACATAGTAAAGATATATATCCTTTTACCACTTCTCTCAATATACGAAATAAGAAAAAAAAAAAAATAGTAATAAAAAAAAAAGTGGTTTAACCGGAAGCTTTACAGTTCGTCTCGTATCGTTTGCCCGAAGGCAACGCATGGAAAAACACTTTTCTCTCAAGACATGTCTTTTTCAAAAAAAATTCACAATACCGTGAATAACCTATTGCAGACAATCTTATATATATAGGTATATATTAATATTACATATTACATACATTTACAATGACCAAATACCATTAAAATTATAACAAAAAAAATTTAAAAAGAAAAAAAGTATTTTATTTTAAATTATATTATCATTATCATCATATAACAATAAATAATAATAATATAAATATTTATATAATTAAAAAAAATAAATTAAATAATATAGCTAATTTAATTTATTTATTATTAATACTAATAAACAAATAATTTTATAAAAAAAGAAAAAATATATTTTTCAACTGAAAAATAAAATTATGATGAATTTATTCATCATAATGAAATTTGTTATGATTTTTTTAAATTTATGTTAATATATATTTTTTGTTTATTATTAAGTTTGTTATTTAATGATAATTATGAAAATATTGTTATTCAGTTTGAATAATTACAAATGAGCTTTGACGGCGTTCATTCAATTGAATTTCGTGGAGAGAAACAGTTAAGCATACGACCAAGTATATATATTATATATATTTACTAGACTAGATGTATATATATGTAAATTCATATCGTATTTGTATGTATGTATGTACAGACTGATTGTAAATGTATGTATGCACGGGTCCAGAGACTGCATCAGGACTAGGAGAGTGAATCCGCAACTCAAATGTTGTCGCGCAGCGAGCAAGCTATATCGATCGTAGTAGTAAAAGCCAAAGGTATATATGAGTTACAGGTATATATATTTATACAGTTACTCATGTTATCACCATGACATCATAATGATAATCATGTTGATGATGTTGATGATGATTGTCATCTCTGTCATCATCATCATCATCATATTGTACAAATATATAAATGCTTTTTGTTATTTCAAAAACTTGGGCTATTTATATACCCAATTTTTTTTGGATTATATGGCTGAATGACTTTATAAAAACACAAGATGATGATAATAATGATGATGATAATGATCATTGTATTATTTTATATCTATTTTGTTTATTATTATTAAATAATTGAATTTATTTTTATTTTTTTGTTATATTTTTTGTTATAAAAATATTTATGAAAAGGCAAGATAATTATGTTGATGATTATCATCATCATCATCATCATGTACATATTTAATTATTATTAAAAAAATTTAACCAATTTTTATTATTCATCCATTCGATAATATTTTTATTATTTTTTATTATTAAAGAGTTGAAGGGATTTATCCATGGATGTCACTAAATTTGTTCATGAATAGCCTCTCATTAAAGGCTTTATAAAAATACAAGATTCAAGATGATGATGATGGTGATGATAATGATTGTCTTCATCATCTTGTATATATATAATTTTTATTATTATTAAAAAATTAGTTGCAATTTTTATATCTTTTTTTTTTCTATATATCCAGTTTTATTATTTTTTAATTTTCAAGACTCAAAATGTAAATTAAAAAAAATAATAAACGTGTTAATGATGATTATAATTATAATTATTTTTTATCTCTTTCATTATGATAAAAAAAAAAATTAAATTATGTTTGCTTGTTTTAAATTTATCAAACATATGATCTTTCGTTTTTATATATTTTTTTTTTCGTTTTTTTTTGTGATAAATGTATGAATCAAAATTATTATCATGATTGTACAGTAGGTGTTTGTTTAGTTATTTAAATATAATATTCTCTTTGTAATATTTATTCAAAAGTTTTTTAGGATTATTAAATTGTTTTTTAAAATATAATAATAATCAAAAAATAAAACAAACAAAAAGTCCGTTGAGACAGGATGATAGTTATGTATATTGTTGTTGTGAACACAAAGAATCATGGGGTTTCATGAGATTGGACATGGGGTTTATTGTTGTGTGTATATATTTTATCTAAAAAAAAAAAAAAAATATAAAGTAGTGGTTTGGGGTAAAATGGACATGAACGAGTTTCCGATAACGTTGAAGTCAACCAAGCACATTTATCGGATAATGCTTCTCATATTGTATTCCTTTATTTCGGTTGTTTTTTTTTTTTAAATTTTTTTATTTATTTATTTCGTCTTGTTCAATTCTATTAGTATAGATGTCAATTCCACGAGTGCTTGTATCCACATCATTGGCATGCACAAAACATTTTACTAAAATTGACGAAAAAAACAAAAAACAAATCAAAGTCACTAAATATTTCCAGATATTTTAAAATCATTATAGTTTTAAATTTAATTAAATTTAATCTGAAAAATCTGAAAATAATTTGATTAGAGCTTTTTTATAAAAAAATATTACGTGAAAATTTCATCTCAAATTATTGAGACGAAATAATTATGAAATATGAGTCCAGATAAATTAAGAGGAAAAATCTATAGTTTATACTAGAAATATTTCGTTTAAATTTTATCGTAAAACAAATTATTTTCTTATCGAAAAAAAAAGCATAGAAAAATTTTATGCAATATGAAAAGCTCACAAGTTATTCTTGTAATATATAAAATACACACTATGGCATAATTACATTTTAACGAATGCGAAATAAATAATGAAAAGAAAAAATGAATAAAAAAAAATAAAACAAATAGCAACCCTGTGTTATACGTAATTCTTTTTAATTTTAAATTTTTTTTTCACAATGTGCAAGAGTAGTTAACCAGCGAGGACGTGTAATTTTCTACGCAAACAAAAAAAACATAAAAATAATAATAAAAATTAAATTGAAAAGAAAAAAAAAATAAAATTTTAGTATACACTGAGGAGTTTATAAAATAAAGTTAGAGAGATAGACAGTTGAAATATGGTAGCTAGTGAAAAATAGGGGTAATTATTTGCAGGATAAAAAAAAATAATAAAAATATAGAAAAAAAAAAATCTTTTAGAGTTCATTTGAACCCTGATAATTGGATCTACAATCAAACAGTAGAAAATTCTTTTTTTTTTTCATGACTAAAAAAAAAAAATTGAATGAGATAAAAAATTGAAAAAATAAAAAAAAAAACAGTTAAAAAATATAGAGGTATTTAATCAAGTGGTGGGATGTATATAGAGAGGTGCATGAAAAAGCCAATATTCCAGGTGACTGAGTGACACAAGTGACTTCGATTCATCGGGTAAATTGAATTAACTATACACAGAGGTGCCGGAAACCCTAAGTAATTTTCACACCCTAAATTCAGCCGTTTTACTATGTTGACATATAAATTTACTTAAATATACAAAAGCCTATCAATTTAATAGAAGCTTTTTTTCTTATCTCATATATTTTATCTTGATAAGAAAAAAAAAATGTTTATACTTTCAATCAATATGACTCTACCAATATATTTATATTTGTCTTATTTATTTTGTTTACTTTAATTTAATTCTTATGGGACTTGTTTTTTTTTATTATTATTATTTAAGATAAATGAAATGTCAATTATGAAAAAATATTAATGCTAGTGGTTTTGAAATTATTCATTTGTTTTAAAATTGAAGAAAATTAATTTGAAAATAATAATTTTGATATTTTTATGTTGATTTTAATTTAATGATGTTATAAGTAAATTATTATGGTAATAAATTTGGTTAATTTATTTTTTAAAATGTAATATTATGCATTTAGTATAGATCAATAATATCACAAGCAAATTGTCTGTAATTTTAGATAGTTATTAGTCATCTAGTTTTTTTTATTTATTTATGAAATTTAATTATTTTTATATTTATCCAATTTGGTTAATTTTTTAATTTTTTAATATATAACAATTTACATTGTATTATTATTTAAACACAATAATATTATTTTTTTTATACTTTTATAAAATAATTAGTAAATTAATCTGCAAATTGAATATAACAAAAAAATCATTAAATTAATTTTTTATTTGGAAAATTAAAAGAAACAAAATTTAACAGTTTTTAAAATAGAATTTTTAGCAATTAAAAATATAAAAAAACATATTATTTTACATCTAAATAATAATTATTTTTACATTATAATTTATACCGTAAATTCAAACTACAAAATTCAAACTCTATAATCATTTAAAATTCATTTCATGTTCATTCAAATATTTCAAAGAAAAAAAAACTTGCAAAATTAAATTATTAAAAGTAAGTCTTCTCATAATAAAATTTCACCATTTAAAAAATACCAAAAGTTATTTAACATTATTAAAAAATTATCTTTATGATTATTATTATTTTTATAATAATTTCATTAAATAAATTATTTAATTTATAATAAAATTACAAAATTCCACCAAAAGATATTTAATTTCTATAAATTCATACAGTCTCATCTCATTATAAAAAAACAAATGAAATATATTTTCTAAATTTTTTAATTTATACACATATATTAATCAATGATTTTTTCTATCTAATTAATATATCTATATTTATTCTCATTGTATATAAACTTTTTACAACTTTTCCATAAAATTTTTTGTTATTTTTTCATCATGTGAAACAGTATATAAAAACAAAGTTTAAGTAGCTTTACCTCTCATCCTTTTGAGCTTTATGCACATAATATAAGATCATCGATTTTCTCTCAATGTGATAACTATACATATATATTTTTTTATTGTGTTTATAAATGGCCTGAAAGAGACTATTCTAGCTGCTGCACATATAATACTCTCTCCCTGTGTGTGCAACCACAAAATTTAACAAAGCCATAGAGCTTTTGTATCGATTAAAACACACAAGCTTATCAAAACTAAAATATTCATCTAATAAATTTAATTTACTATTATATAAATTAAAAAATTAGTCTCTAAAATCATTTATCCATCAACAAAAAAACCATAAAAAAATTACAAACCTAATTGTCGAAATTAATTTACTTGTGAATTTTTTAAAAATAATTTACATTTTTAGTTAATAATAATAAATAATATCTTATTGTTAATTATATATCCTTGAAAATTAAAAGCCCATTAAATTTTAAAACAAAAAATCCTTAATTTTTATTATTCATTGATTTATTTAATGGTTTTTTTTTATGTCAATTTGATTTTTTGATATTATGCTTGATGCACAAATAAATTGATTTATTAAATTTAAAAATCTATATGCAAGTTGAAAATGGCATCATAAAATACAATTTCCGTGACTTTCATTTGCAATAAATTTTCCAATCGTGAAAAGACCTCATTCCGGATATATATATATATTTCGGTAAAAACAGAATTTGGTAGATTCCAATTTTAGTTGAAAATTCACAGGTGGTGCAAGAAAATTGTCGATTCTGTAATATGTAGCCATAGTTTTTGACAAGAAAAAAAAATACACACACCATGAAGAATTACTGCTTTAACTTTAACACTTTTTTTTGTTTTTTTTTTTTTAATTCTGAAGAATGGAGATAGATAGTAAAGATTGACAGGTTTATAACCGTACAAAATCGAATATAGATAAAAAAAAAATTACTACTATATTTTTTTAAATATATATATTATATATTGATTCGATGTCCACATGTATGAGAAGCTTATCCCAGTGGGTATAAATGTGGATAATAATAAAATGTCGATACAGAAATAAGCTAAGCTTCATATATTTTGTAAATTCACGTTCACTTTATATGATAAATATTAATAAATTTGTATAAACCCTCAATGTGTTTATGAATAATTTAAAATTTATCAATTTAAATATGACATTTTTTAAATATTTAAAAAATACATTTTTGTTGTTTAAATTTAGCTTTCAAATTTATAATCAATACGAAGGAAATTAATTATAAAAATAGTACATTTGATAATTAATAATTTGACATTTAAAAATTTTTTTTTTAAAGTTCATATGAAATGTATTTATAAAAAAAAAAAAATTATATTCAAATGTTGAATAATTATTGACATAATTTGTTAAAATTCTTTGAATAATTAATCAGTTTATTTTAGAATTAATTTAATTTAATTTAATTATTTATTAAAAATTTTTTTTAAGATTAAAAATACTTGGGACTTTTGTCTGCAGGTCATATTTATTAAAAAATATTTCCAAATGAAAATTTCATGAAATTATGCTTTTAATATTTAAACAACACTTAAATATAATTGTCCTAGAAGTTTTAAATTTTAATTTCAATTATTTTTAATTTTTTTTGAATTTTATATTTTTTGAGAACAATAGAGAAAATTCCATAATTCGACAATCTATTTCATTTAAAAAAAAAATATTTCAAAGCATAAATTTCATGAAATTATGCTTCTAACATCTGAACAACACTTGAATATAATTATCCTAAATTTTCCAGAATTTAATTTCAATTATTTTTATTTTAAAACATCTTGTCATCTTTGACAGGATAATTTTTCTTTTCTCTGAAGATTAACTAATTCAAATTGAATTTTTTATTATTGAAATAAATTGATAGTAATATATCAATTAGAAACAAAAAAAACTTGTAATTGCTTGAAAGCAAAATAAAACCTATTTAGAGATAAGAAAAAAAAAAAAGCAAAATTCCGAAAAGAAAAGAAAGAAAAATAGTAAAGTCGAAAAGACATAATACTCTTTTAAAATGTTTTTTTTTTTTTTTGGTTTTTTTTCTTTTAAAAACTCTCTGCAACGCCAGCCATTTTC
Source organism: Aphidius gifuensis (assembly GCF_014905175.1). Lineage (NCBI taxonomy): Eukaryota > Metazoa > Arthropoda > Insecta > Hymenoptera > Braconidae > Aphidius > Aphidius gifuensis. The sequence continues at coordinate 6,574,678 of NC_057793.1, forward strand.
TAATCTCAAGCTTTTTTTTTCTTATTTTTTTCTTATCCCTCAATCGATTTAGTTCATTTTTTTTTTCGCTCATTATTTTTTCTATTGCATCACGATTGGCTCAATCTCTATATCTTGACTAGAAAATAAAATCCAGATGATACCGCATTATCAAAAAAAAAAAAAATTATATTCACTGTGGTAATTTTTCCTTTTTCTTCTTCTTCTTTTAACCCTTGAAAATATTCAATCGAAATCATTCATACTTTTATATATTCACAATGTCAAACGACGATTCATTACACGTCATTTTATTTTCTGTCATTGTTAAAATAGTCTTTCATATTTTTTTTATTTTTTTTCTCTATACAATTTTTCATAAAAATGATAATAAAAAATATAAAATTGTCGTGAATATATTTCATCAAAATATTCACTAAATTAACATACAATATTTTATATATATTTCGAATTCCAATAAAATAGAAAATCAGAATAAATCTGTTGAAATTAAAAAAAAAAAATTACAATTATTTTTATCTATAAATTTCATCATGAATATAATTTGAATTGAAAATTTATTATTTTATTTATTAAACAAAAATTGTAACGCAAAAGTCAATATGTTTTTTTTTAAATTGAAATATTTTTATCAATTTATTTCATCAATAAAAATCATGATAAATTTCCAAATGAAAATCAAAATATAACAATTTATTCATCAGTATTTTTAAAATAATTTTCCATATTAGTTATTGAATATAAATTAATTTTTTTTATTTATAAATTTACAGCAAACAACAATGTTAATTCACCACCATCATTTGAAGCTAGTGGATTTCCAATTGGTCTACCATTGTCTGAAGATATACCAGTTGGTACAAGAGTATTTACACTAAAAGGTCATGATCCAGAAAATTCAAATGTCAAGTATGGAATTCAGTCAACTGATAAATTTACAGTTGATCCATCAACTGGAGTCATCACACTGTCAAAACCACTCGATCGTGAGGTAAATTTAACACATTTTATATATAAAATTCAATATTCACCAACAAAAAATCATAAAAGAAAAAAAAATATCAATAAAAATAAAAACATTTATCGTTATATAAAAAGAGAAAATTATTTCGTATGTCTGGTTTTTATTTGATATATATGGTAGCGTGTTAAACTACTAGTAAAAAAAAAAATCAAGTCCACTGGCCTTTTGTCCAGTTTGTATTATCGGTTTGTCTTTCAGTATGTACACATTCATGTACCAACACCCCACATCCAGGCAAAAAAACAAAAAAGGAAAAAAACCCCATTGTTCTCATTTATTTGCGTCTAATTTTTTTTTTTTTTTTTTATCATTTAATGCTGAGTAAGAGTTTCTACCTTGAAATTACATTAAAGAAAGTACTTTGACATAACAGTGTAACAATTATGATTATATTCTTTTTGTTAAAAAAATTCTGAGATTAAATTTTCAAAAAGAAATTTAATAAAATAAAATAAATGATAAGGAACTTTTCAAAATTGTATTATTAAATTATCTATATTAATTATCAATTAATGATAAAATTTTTTTGAACAAATCTATTTAATATTATGATATTTTGCTTGTTCATGATGACAAAGTTGAACATACCTTGAATAGTTGATTAAAATTTCTCTATTTAATTTTCGTTTCTCTTTATCTAAATTTTAACAAACTTAGTCTAATTCAAAGCTAACCACCTCAGTCTGTGGTTATTGTTAAAGCCCAAGGTGCTTCCATGCAAATTGCTTTTACATTACGAAATACTAAGCCAGGAAAATAGCAAAGATTTTGGTGAATAGCTAGATACACTTGAGAATCATCAGACAGTTAAATCAAAATTATTTTACAATTATAATTCAATGCTATGCTTTATTATAAAATAATTTTTTTAGACTTCAAAAATAAGGTTTATATTTATTGTAAATTAGTTTTTATTGTTTTAACATATTTAAAAATTTTTTATCAATTTTAAATTTTATTATACAAATAAAATTGAAACAGAGATTTTTTTATTTTTTATAATATGCATGAACTACTTGAAAATAAACTAAGCTTTATACAATATATATTTAATATATTTTTTTAATTAACTTGATTATTTTTTAAAAATATAACAACAAAAAAAATTAAATGTTGAAAAAAATTTTAACATCACATCAGTCATCGTTTTCCAACTCATCATTATCGCTGATGTGGTGATACATAATATTTGAATTTTAATTTTAATAATTTTTTAATTATCTTTTTTTTTTTTCGTAGATAAATGATACAATAAATTTTTTTGTAACACTTGAGGATGAAGTACCAGATGGTCAAGAGCCAAATGTCGTACGTCATGAAGCATATGTACTGGTTATTGATATTAATGATAATCCACCAAAATTTACTGGTACACCATATGAAGCTGTTGCTGCTGAAGATACAAGTATTGGTACAACAATATTACCTGGTATACGTGTTACTGATCCTGATTTAATTGGTGATAATATAGTTGTTGAATGTGTACCACAAGCACAGGTAAAATTATTATATTAATTAAATTAATAAAATTATTTCAAGTATTTAATTATCTATGAAATATGTGTTGATTAATTAAAAATTTTAAATTAATAAAATTATTATTTTAAACAGTTTCCAGATGCATGTAGCAAATTTGGTATTGTCAATGTTGAACAAAGTCAAAATACCTATGTTGGTGCACTTGTATTACGTGAACCACTTGACTATAAACAACGACCATTTTATCAATTACTTTTACGTGCAAGTGTAAGTATATTATTATAATTATTAATTAATTATAATTAATTAAATGAAAAATAATATTGATTAATTTGTTTATTTTTGTTTGATTAATAGGATGGAAATAATAGTGAAACAACTGGTGTTGAAATAAAAATAACAGATATACAAAATAGTCCACCAGAATTTTTAGATTCATTAACTGGTATTGTTCAAGAAAATGATCCAATTGGTACACTTGTTATGACTGTTAAAGCACGTGATGGTGATAGAGGTATGCCACGTAAAATAATATATGAATTAGTTACAAATCCATTTGATTATTTTTTACTTGATCGTGATAATGGTGAATTACGTACAGCAAAACCACTTGATCGTGAAGCAATTGATAATTCATCATCAGGTGTATTAACATTAATAATAAAAGCACGTGAAATAATAAATAATAATAATAATAATGATATTGGTAATGATAATTTAACAGTTACAATTGCTGAAGCAACAGTTACAATAAAAGATGTTAATGATGAACCACCAAAATTTAATAAAATTGATTATAATATTGAAATACCAGAAAATGTACCAGATGGTACACCATTACCAAATCTTGATATGATTGTTAAAGATCCAGATGTTGGTATTAATTCAGTATTTTCATTACGTCTTGATGATATTACTGGTGCATTTAGTGTTGAACCAAAACAAGCAACTGGTAGTACATCAGTTAATATACGTGTTAAAAATGGAACATTAGATTATGAAAATCCAAATCAACAAAAATTTATAATTCTTGTTATTGCTGAAGAATTACATACAAATCCAAAATTATCATCAACAGCAACAGTTACAATAACAATAACTGATGAAAATGATAATGCACCATCATTTAATAGTCCAACATATACAGCAATTGTATCAGAAACAGCAACATCTGGTATACCAGTTGTAACAATTAAAGCTAAAGATCGTGATAGTAATAAATATGGTACAAATGGTATTATATATCAACTACAAGGACAAGGCTCAGAACATTTTATTGTTGATAAAAATAATGGTACAATAAGTGTTGCACCATGTCCATCACCAGGTTCATCACCTTGTCTTGATTATGAAGAACAAGCTGAATATTATTTAACATATAAAGCAACTGATGATAATGGTAATGGACAAACAACAACTGTATCATTAAGAATATCACTTGCTGATGCAAATGATAATACACCAATATTTTTACAAAAAACATATCGTGCTGTTGTTGATGAAGGTGCTGAAAAATTTGAACCACAATTAAAAATACAAGCACGTGATCGTGATAAAACATCAAAATTAACATATAAAATAATTAATGGAAATGAGCTAAATTTATTTAATATTGATAATAATACTGGTGAAATAAGTATTATTGGTAATAAAGATGGTAAAATTTATTTAACAAATAATTCAACAAATAATTCAACTAGTAATAATAATAATTGGATAATTTTAACGGTTGAAACAAATGATGGTAAATATATTGATACAGCAATTGTTAATATAACAATACGTGATGTTAATAATAATTCACCAATATTTTTAAATGATAATTATACAGCAAGTGTACCAGAAATAGCTAAAATTGATTTTGTTGTACAAGAAATAAAAGCACATGATGCTGATAGTGGTATTAATGCTGATATTAAATATAGAATACAAAAAGGTGCATTTGATGATTTTGTTATTAATGAAAATACTGGTATTGTAACAGTTGCTGATAATTTAGATTATGATAAACGTTATTTATATAATATTGAAATAATAGCATATGATTGTGGTGTACCAAGTTTAACTGGTACAACAACACTTATGATTAAAATTGAAAATGATAATAATAAATCACCGTATTTTGTACCAAAAATACAACGTGCTGAAGTTACTGAAGATTCATCAATTGGTACTGTATTTACAACATTAAAAGCCATTGATCCAGATAGTAAAACACAAGATGTATTGGCATATTCAATAACAGAACCAATAACAGCAATTGATAAAAATGGTAAATTAATTAATGATAATGAAAATAATAATAATAATAATAATACAACAATATCATTATCATATAAAAATTTTTTTGCTGTTGATAAAAAAACTGGACAAGTATCAGTTGTTAGTAAATTAAATCGTGATATTGCTGCAACAGTTAATTTAAATATAATTGTTAGTGATACATCAGCAAGTGTATTACAACAAGATAGTGGTACACTTGTTATAACAATAATTGATGTTAATTATTTACCACCAGAATTTTTAAAACCATGGACAAAAGATAATCCAATAATAAATATTGAAATGCAAGAAGAACAACCAGTTGGTTCAATAGTACGTGCATTTACAGCAACAGATTCAGATAGTAATATATCTGGTTATGAAATAAATCCACCAAGTTCATATTTTACAATTGATAATATAACTGGTGTTGTTAGAACAAGTCAAATAATTGATTATGAAGATACAAAACAACTTAATTTTACAATAACAGCATATGACACTGGTGTACCACAGTTATCATCAAGTGCAAATATTATTGTTAAAATAATTAATATTAATGATGAAGATCCAAAATTTTTAAATAAATCATATAGTATTAATATTGCTGAAAATTCATTACCAGGTACACATGTTACAACAGTCAAAGCAATTGATATGGATGATGGTATTTATGGTGAAATAAATTATAGTTTAATTGGTGATCATGCATCTGATTTTATAATTAATAATAAAACTGGTGAAATAATTGTTGGTCCAGTAACAGTATTAGATCGTGAAGATACACCACAATTAAGTATAACTGTTATGGCTAGTGATAATGCACCAGTATCATCACGTAGAACAACAACAGTACCAGTATTAATAAAACTTGATGATATTAATGATAATAAACCAATATTTACACAACATCATTATCGTGCAACAATTGCTGAAAATTTATCAATTAATCCACCAGCAACAATTTTACAAGTACAAGCTACTGATTATGATGAAGGTGATAATGGTCATATATCATATAATATTATAAAAGGTAATGATGATAATTCATTTTTATTAAATCATGAAACTGGCTTTTTATATCCTTCATCAAAAGGCTTGATTGGTAAATCTGGTAATCATGAAATTGAAATTGAAGCACGTGATGGTAATGGTAAAGGTAATAATACTGATCATGCTACTGTTAATATACATGTGCTACCAATAAATCAACATAAACCAGAATTTATAATGCCTGAATTGACAAATGCAACTGTTGAAATACCAGAAAATGCTGGTATACCAAATTATCTTATAATGACTGTTAAAGCAATTGACAATGATCCTGGTGAAAATGGACATGTTAATTATCATTTAAAAATATTTAATAAAAATGTACAAGAAAATGATGAATTTATTATTGACAAAGATAGTGGTGAGCTAAGAACAAAAATAATACTTGATCGTGAAATAAATAATAAATTTGAATTATTACTTGTTGCAACTGATAATGGTAGTCCAACAAATTATGAAAGTTTACGTTCATTAACAATATTACTTGTTGATACAAATGATAATGTACCTGAATTTAATAAAAATATAATATATAATTTTAATATACCAGAAAATAGACCTAAAAATTCAATTATTGGACAAATTAATGCTGAGGATAAAGATGAAGGTAGACATGCACGTATTTATTATTATATTGAAGCTGGTAATAATGATTATTCATTTTATATTGATAAAATTGATGGTACAATATTTACAAATAAATCATTTGATCGTGAAACTCGAGATTCATATTTATTAACAATATTTGCATCAAATGATCCAGATATTTACATGTCATCATCATACAATAACAATAACAATAATAATGAAAATGACAATGACAATGATGATGGGAATAATAATAATAATCGTAGTCGTGTTAATATAACAATAACAATACTTGATGAAAATGATTGTCCTCCAATATTTGAACGTAATGAATATTTTGCTGGTGTTAATTCAATGGCAAATATAAATGAACTTGTGTCAACAGTTAAAGCATCTGATAAAGATGCTGGTTTAAATGGTACATTACATTATTATGTATCAAGTTCAAATTTATATAAATATGAATCAGATAAACCAAGTGGTGCTATTGTACCAAGTCCATTTAATGTAACACAAGATGGTAAATTAATAACAAGTGGTTATATGGCTGAATATAATCAAAATCGTTTTATTGTTGAAATAATTGCTAAAGAAACATCATATCCAGAACGTTATGCAATGACTAAAGTACATGTATGGATATATGAACCAACTCAATTAATACGTGTTATATTTTCACGTCCACCAGCTGAAGTTAATCTTCAACGTGATGAAATAATATATGAATTATCAAATGCAACAAATTGTCGTGTTGTTATTGATGAAATACGTTTTCATGCTGATTCAGCACGTTCAATAAAACATGATTGGTGTGATATGTATATACATGTTGTTGAACCAAAAACAAAAACAATTGCATCTGTACAAAAAGTATTAAAATCAATTGATGAAAAATATGATGTATTAAAAAAATATTATATTGGTTATGCTATTGAAAATGTATTACCAGCATATGCAAATGGTACACAAGATGATACATTTGATCCAGCATTAGCAGCATTAATTGCATTAATTATTGTATTAATTGTTGGTGGTATAACATTTTTAGTTGTTTGTTGTTGTTTACGTCATTGGGTTATAAGTGTACCAAATAATATACGTAAAAAAGATGGTTTAATTAAAAAACAAATTATTGATGAATTAAATACAACTGAAAATCCATTATGGATTGAACAAAAATTAAAACTTTATGAAGAACAAGAATTAACAATGCAAGTATTTAATGAACCAGAAAATTTACAATTAAATAATGATAGACGTGGTAGTGCTGGATCACAAGACAATACATATGCTACAATTCAACATCCACTTAATCCAATAATAACAACAGCAACAACAACAACAACATCAATATCAACAGCAACAACTAGGCATCGTCCAACAACACCTGATTATACAACATTACCAGGTAATAATAATTGTATTTATGAATCAGCTATGGGTTTTCAAGGCTCAACATTTCAACCGTCAACAAATTCTGTGCCACAATTAACACTTGATAGAGATGGACAGCCACAATTTGTCTCTGGATTAATTTAAATTATAATAATTATCAACAAACGTAAATCATCAATTTCATCATTTATCATTAAACAAACTTCATAATCAAAAATAATTAATTAATATACAACAACAACATCAACAACAAAATAAATTTTTTTCTACTACTACTACTACTATTACTACTATTACTATTACTACTACTACTGCTAGACAATATAGAAAATGAGAGAAAAATTAAAATTAATATATTATATGAAAATATTTAAAATCAAAAATAAAGAAAATATAAAAAAAAAAAAAAGTTATATATGATGTTTGTACTCGCAGAATAATGATTAGTGACCTCGACAATAACTAAATCATATGATTTGGTCAAAAATTGCGAATGTTCATGTTTTTTAATTTCATTATTAGTGCTGTTTTTAATTAAATAATTATTATTATATTTATTTTATTATTATAACTTGACTATTGAAATTTTAGATGACATTGTTAACTTGATATTTCTTGAAAAATTTTCCGTAGAATATGTAATTTTTTCATATCGATAAAATATATAAGTAGTGAATTATTATTAATATTCATTAGATTATTTATTAAAAATTTTAAACCAAATTATTAAATATTTGTACATGTGTGTGCGCGTTTATTAAAATGAGGTTTTATAAATTTATTAATTCAAATTTTTGGTATCTTTATCACTTGAAAAATAGGAAAGATTTTTAATGAATAATCATTGTTATGGGCCAATAAATAAAAATAACAATTAATTGAAATAATAATTTGATGTAATATTTGTTAAACAAAACAGTAAAGTTATTTTTATTTTTATTTTTTTTTTAATTATAATTTATATTATTTTATAAATTTTAGTTGAAAAATTGGGGAACAATTAAATTTATTTATTTATTTTTTATGCTTTTATTTATTAAACAATATTAAAAAGTTGATTAAGAAAATTTTAAACTTACGAATAATTATTTCGACAATTAAACAGTCATTTTTTAAAGAAAAAAAAAAACAATTAACAAATGATTATTTAGAGTGATAAAGATCCCTTTAAATAAAAAAAAAAAAAAATGCCAAGTAGTTAAAATAATATGTAATAAGTGGTTAACAGCATTTAGGGTTCTTCAAAGTTGGACAACCAATGTCCAACCCTAACAAAATGTATATACGTAAACAACAATAAAAAAAAAGAAAAAAAATAAAATTAAAATTATATGACGTAGTAAATGTGTAGATGGATCCGTCCAGCCTCGATCTCATTATAATTAAAAAATAATTTCGATATTAACAATTCATTTTTTAATTAATTTTTCATTTTATATTTTTATATTGTATTTTTAAATTTAATAATAATTAAAACAAAATAAATGAAAAATAAATACTGCCAATTTAATTGTTTAAGATGACCAGATAAATTTTTTTAATTATCAAAATGAAATATATAAAATAAAAAAAATAAATAAAACAAATTATTTAAGTCATTAGTTAATTATTAATAATTTTTTTTTATTGTTAATGTTTGAACTGTTGATTCTGTGATTTGGTGAATGATTAATAAATAATAACTTTTGTTGATTAGAAATAATGATGACTATTTTTTTTTTTTTGGATAATTAAAAAATTGACTGGGTCGAATTGGCAATGGGCGGACTTAGTCATACTATAAATTAATAAAAGAATAAATAATAATAAAAATAATATAAGACTTGAAATAATTTGATCGGTGACGTCGATTCGCAACGAATTTTTCATTCCATCCGAGATAAAATAAATAAACAGAAAAATTGGCTAAAATGTTTTTTTTTTTTCAAAACAAATTTGTATTTTAAAAATAATAATAATTCCAACCGTCCTTTTTAAAATAGAAAAAAAACATATTGAATTATATAAATCCATGATATTTGATGCGAATAACATTCACCGGACAAATGACTCTGATGTCTCTGATCCTATTATTATTATTGATATTATATTTGTCAAGAAAAAAAAAAAAAGAACAAAAGTATGAATAAATATAAGAAATATTATTGTCAGTTTTTATTGATTACAATATTCATTGTAATGCTGTGACATATTTTATGTATTCAATTATTAATATAAAAAAAAAAAGAAAAAAAAAAAAACATTTGTAATCATGTAAACGATTGTTGTTTTAATTTTTTCAAATATTTTTTTTTCATTATTCCTAGCTATTTTTTTTCTCATCTGATGTTGGAATGTGGGAATGGAATTTTTTAACAATGTATTTTATTAAAATTACTAAGATTATAATGATCATTGTAATGATGAATAGAATTGCAGCATAGACATCGAGGAGTTGAACCTGCCACCAGGCCAAGTCCAGAGTTGGTGATCTCAGTGCATTTTTACCATGTCTACCAATATATTCAATCCAAAAACATGCTGTATCAAGTGGACTTGCTGGGCGATCTCTAAATTTAATAGCCAATTTTTTTGCATTGATTCTATATTGAAAAAAAAAAAAAATTATTATTATTATTTCTATACTATTTTCATACAAATTTCAAATTGATTTTAAATCCTACCTGTACATGGGATTTTCAAGAATTTCCCTCAAGGCAAAATCTAATTTTTGTTCAGTTATTTCTTTATGTTCTAGCCGAATTGCAATATTTTTTTGTACATACAGATCAATATTTGTATATTGATCACAGAAAAGTGGAACACCAATCATTGGTACTCCATGAGCAACTGCTTCTTGAGTTCCCATTAATCCACCATGTGTTATAAATGCACGAATATTTTTGTGCTCTTAAAAATAATCAAATAAATATTCGTAAATAATTAATATTAAATTTAAAATTAATTAAAACACTTACTGAGTACTTTAGCTTGTGATATCCATGTAAACGTTTTAATATTATCTGGAAGACCTGGTGGTAGTTTTTCAGGTTGTTTAATTTTCATGAGTATTCTAATTGGTGCAATTTTAGCAAATGATTTATAAAATGCTTCAATTATTGATAAAGGAAATGATTCAGTTACAGCCATGGATCCAAATGATAAATAAATAAATCCATCAGTACTCTCATCTAGCCATTTTTTATCAGCCTTTTGATAAAAATAAATAAAAGAAATAAAATTTAAATTATCAATAAAATTAATAACAAAATTACCTCTGTTAATTTAGGAGTATCATCAGTCAAAGCATGAAGACCACCAACTTCAATAAATGCTGGTACTCTTGGTACTGGATCATTCAATGATGGATGTGTATTTACAAGGAGTAAATCAAATTGTTTTTCCAATTCCATCAAATCAGGTATATTTGGACCAAATGTTTCTTCAATCATTTTATTTTGTGGTGCTCTTAATTTATTGAATATATAATTTGTATAAAATGTAAAAATAACATTATACATTCTATCAAAAAATTTCATTCTATCAAAACTGGTACTTAGAAAAATATTGTTCGTTATAGCTAAATTATCAGGATTTCCAATCAGGGCTGATGTCCATGGAACACTAGATGAAGCCGCAGCAATCATTGGAATATTCAATTTATGTCCAAATGCCATAAAACAATTACCACCAAGTAACTATAAAAAAATTCAATGAAATTATCAATACAGATTTATAATAATTAATAAATAATTCAATAAATAAAATAATAAATATCTATGCATACTTCCATGATGAATAAATCATACGGTGGATTTGTTGGTGGATTATTAATGATATTTTTAATTTTAGAATTTTTTAAAATACTATCACAAACGTCATTACCTATCTGAGTTGCATACATTTCAAATTGCATTATATTATTGTACTGATAAAAGTGATTATAACTAAAATCATTAATATTTTCAGTAACCAGAGGTTCAACAGTAATATCAGTATAATTTTTCATTGGCGTAACAAGTGGATAAGGACTAACAACATCCACTTGATGACCACGTCTAGCAAGACCTTTAGCTAATCTCTCAAACATCATAAAATGACTTCTTACATTTAATGGAAAAAAAGCAAGGATCCTATATCCAACACAATTATCAAACTCAAGTATCATTAAAAAATATAACACTAAAGTTTTTAATAATATTTTCATTTTAATTGTCTATTACACAATATTATATTCAACGATTTACTCTCGATGGGCTGAATATTAGTTTTTTAAAATAATAAAATAACTTTAAAAATTAAATGAGCTAGCAATTAAATGATAGCTGAAAATTTAAATTAATAAACCGTGTGATAATACTTTTAAATATAATTTAATAATATGAAGAAGCAAGGTATTTTATATAGAACACCTTCATAAATATTAATAGAAAAAAAAAAAATGATTGTCATATTTTCGTAGGCACAATCAATTGTTAATTAACATAAACTGCATTATTTTTATGACAATTTTTCATGATTAATTAATTATGCATTCTGTTAAAATAGATAAAATATTAATTTTAAATAGAACGCAAATTTTCAATGACGTTAATATCTGGAATATGATAAAATTAAAAAATGTTCGATAAGCTTGAGGAGACATTGATTTAATTGACATTCTGTAAATATGCTTGTTCATATTTTTTTTTTTTTTATCAAAAGATTGTTTGAATTTTTTAAATTTATTTGTTTAATTTATATTTTCTAGTATGTCGCTCCTCGCAAGGACTAAGAAGAGTGGCGATTTTCAACTTTTTTACAATGAAAAAGAACCATAATTTTTTTTATAATGTGGCGTTATTCAATTTTCAAAAATTTCTTCAAGTATTTTTTAAATTAAAAAAAAATAATTTATTTACTTTATTGACAACACAGAGAATAAAAAAAAAACCAATAGCAATAATTGTCATTTTTATTATCGTTTTTAAAATAAAAAAAAAAAAAAAAAACAATAGAAACTGGTAAATGATGGTGTTAATTTTTCATAAATCTTCAAAGTATTTATTTTAATAATATATATTGAATAAAAAAAAACGTGTGCAATAAATTATTATTCGAGGTTGTCTCAATTTATTTTTTATCACTACAAACTTTTTTTTTTCTCATCTGATATTGAAATGTGGAAATAAAATTTTTTAATTATGTATTTTCCTAAAATTACTAGGATTATTATGATCATTGTGATGATAAATAAAATTGCAGCATAGACATCGAGTAGTTGTACCTGCCACCAAGCCAAGTCTAGAGTTGGTGATCTCAGTGCATTTTTACCATGTCTACCAATATATTCAATCCAATAGCATGCTGTATCAAGTGGACTTGCTGGGCGATCTCTAAATTTGATGGCCAATTTTTTTGCATTGATTCTATGATGATAAAAAAAAATTATTATCATTATTTCCATACTGTGAATTTCGAGTTGATTTTGAATCCTACCTGTACATGGGATTTTCAAGTATTTCCCTCAAGGCAAAATCTAATTTTTGTTCAGTTATTTCTTTGTGATCTAAGCGAATGGCAATATTTTTTCGTACATACAGATCAATATTAGTAAATTGATCAGTAAAAAGTGGTACACCAATCATTGGTACTCCATTAGCAACTGCTTCCTGAGTTCCCATTAATCCACCATGTGTTATAAATGCACGAATATTTTTATGTTCTTAAAAATTAATCAAATAAGTAAATAATTAAAATAAAATTTGAAATGATTAAAAAAACTTACGGAGTACTTTAGCTTGTGATATCCAAGTAAAAGTTTTAACATTGCTCGGAAGACCTGATGAAAGTCTTTCAGGTCGTTTAACTCTCATGAGTATTCTTATTGGTGCAAGTTTATTAAATGACTTGTAAAATGCCTCAATTATTGATAAAGGGAATGATTCAACCACGGTAAATGATCCAAATGATAAATAAATAAATCCATAAGTGCTCTTATCTAGCCATTTTTTATCAACCTGTATAATTATTAATTAAAAAAATATACAGCTTACTCTTTTATTAAAATATGAAAAATAAAAATAGACAAAAAAATTACCACTGATAATTCAGGACTATCATCAGCCAGAGCATGTAAACCACCAACTTCAATTAATCCTGGTACTCTTGGTATTGGATCGTCCAATGATGGATGTGTATTTACGAGAAATAAATCAAATGTTTTTTCCAATTCCATCAGACCAGGTGTACTTGGACCAAACATTTCCTCAATCATGGCATCTTGTGGTGCTCTTAGATCATTAAATATATAATTTGTATAAAATGTAAAAATAACATTATACATTCTATCAAAAAAATTATTTTTATCAAAATTATTAGTGAATAAATTTGATGTTACAGCTAAATTCTCAGAATTTCCAAGCATTGCTGATGACCATGACCAAAGTGATGAACTCGCAGCAATTATTGGAATATTTAATTGATGTCCAAGTGCCATAAAACAACTAGCAGCAAATAACTGTGAATACATTGAATCAAGTATAATAAAAATTAAAATAATTAATAAATAATATTTATAAACATACTTCCATGAGAATTAAATCATACGGTGGATTTGTTGATGGATTATTAATAATATTTTGAATTTCAGAATTCTTCAAAATGCCCTCACAAACTTTATTACCTAATTGACTTGCGAATGTTTTAAATTGCCTCACATTATTGTACACATAAAAAAAATTATAATGACACTCATCAAGATTTTCAGTAACAAGTGGTCTAATAGTAATATCAGTATGATTTGTCATCGGCATTACAAGTGGATAACAACTGATGACATCCATTTGATGACCACGTTCAACGAGACCTTTTGTTAATCTTGCAAACATTTTAAAATGACTGCGAACATTCAATGGAAATAATGCAAGTATCCTATATCCAACACAATTATCAAACTCAAGTATCATTAAAAAAAATAACACAAATGTTTTTAATAATATTTTCATTTTAAATATTTATTGGACAATATTATATTGAACAAATTTTACACAAGAAGAATATTATTTTTGGAGCAGAATTAAATATATAAAAATAGAAAAATTAATTCGACAAGTTGATATTAAAATTGTATAAATTTAAATTCTAAACTATGTGATAATACTTTTAAATAAAATTTTATAATACGAAGAAGCAAGGTATTTTATATGGAAAACTCATGAATATTAAAATATTAGAAAAGATGATTGTGGTATTTTTTAAGTATTGTCAATTACCATATACTGCATGATTTTTATGACATTTTTTTATGATTAATTAATTAAAAATATTCATGAAATAACTTATGCATTCTGTTGAAATTGAGTATAGATAAAACTTGATGTTATTAATATTTAAATGAGTCACAAATTTTCAATGACACTATTCAATATCTGGAATATGGTTTAGAAAAATGTTTCATAAGCTTGTGATGACATTCATTTTATTCGATTTATTCATCTGTTTTTTTTTTTTTTTAAATTGAGTAAGGTTTTTTTTACTAAGTTATTGCGAAATATTTATTTTAATAATAAATATACATCATTTAATTAGGAATGTAAATTGTAATGCTGTAATATATTTTACAAAAATATTAATTAATATTTAACATTAATGTGAAAAGAAAAACGAACAATATTAATCACGATGTTTTAGTATTAAAAAATTTTTCGTATCGTAACTAGTAATTTTTTTTTTCGCCTGATGTTGGAATGTAAAAATAGAATTTTTTAATTATGTATTTTCCTAACATTACTGAAATAATTATGATCATGGTGATGATGAATAAAATTGCAGCATAGACATCGAGTAGTTGAACTTGCCACCAAGCCAAATCCAAAGTTGGTGATCTCAGTGAATTTTTACCATGTCTACCAATGTATTCGATCCAGTAGCATGCTGTATCAAGTGGACTTGATAGACGATCTTTAAATTTGATGGCCAATTTTTTTGCATTGATTCTATATTAAAAAAAAAAAAAATTAATAGCAATGTTTATACTCTTAATTTCAAGTTGATTTTGAATCGTACCTGTACATTGGATTTTCAAGTATTTCGTTCAAAGCAAAATTCAATTTTTGTTCAGTTATTTCTTTGTGATCTAAACGAATTGCAATATTTTTTCGTACATACAGATCAACATTGTCAAATTGATCACAAAAAAGTGGTACACCAATCATTGGTACTCCGTAAAGAACAGCTTCTTGAGTTCCCATTAATCCACCGTGTGTTATAAATGCACGAATATTCTCATGATCTGAAAATTAATCAAGAAAAAATTAAAAGTCAAATTTGAGATTAATCAATACACTTACTGAGTACTTTAGGTTGTGATATCCATGAAAAGATTTTAACATTGCTAGGAAGGCCTGGTGGAAGTCTTTCTGGACGTTTAACTTTCATAAGTACTCGTAATGGTGCAAGTTTTGCAAATGATTTGTAAAATGCTTCAATTATTGATAAAGGAAATGATTCAGTTACAACCATGGATCCAAATGTAAAATAAATAAACCCATCAGTACTCTCATCTAGCCATTTTTTATCAGCCTATTGATAAAAAATAAACAAAAGAAATAAAATTTAAATTATCAATAAAATAAATGAAAAAACTACCTCTGTTAATTCGGGACTATCATCATCCAGAGCATGAAGACCACCAACTTCAATTAATGCTGGTACTCTTGGTATCGGATCATTCAATGATGGATGTGTATTTACGAGAAATAAATCAAATTGCTTTTCCAATTCTATCAGGCCAGGTGTACTTGGACCAAATGTTTTTTCAATCATTTTATCTTGTGGCGCTCTCAGTTTATTGAATATATAATTTGTATAAAATGTAAAAATAACATTGTACATTCTATCAAAAAAATTCAATCTATCAAAATTAGTATTTAAAAAAATATTTTTTGTTATAGCTAAATTCTCAGGATTTCCAATCATGGCTGATGTCCATGGCCAAAATGATGTGCTTGCTGCAATTACTGGTATATTTAATCGATGTCCAAGTGCCATAAAACAATTAGCAGCAAATAACTGTGAATACATTTAATCAAGTATAATAAAAATTATAATAACTGATAAATAATATTTATAAACATACTTCCATGATGATTAAATCATATGGTGGATTTGTTGGTAGATTATTAATTATATTTTTAGTTTTAGAATCTTCAAGAAAACCTTTACAAAGGACATTTCCTGCTGCAGTCGCAAGTATATCATACTGAGCCAAACCAGTGTATACAGGAAGAAGATCATAAGTAAATTCATCAATATGCTCAGAAACTATTGGATCTAATACAATATCTGTATAATTTGTTATTGGTGTATCAAGTGGTAAACTACTAATAACATCTACTTGATGTCCACGTTTGACAAGACCTTTCATTAATTTCTCATACATTTTAAAATGACTTTTTGCATTTAATGGAAATACTGCAAGGATTCTGTATCCTACACAATTATCAATCTCAATTGTTAGAAAAAAAAACACTAAGATATTAAATAATACTTTCATTTTAACTTATTTTTATATACACAATATTTTATTTAACAAATATTGAAATATCGTAAAAACACTGTTTTTAAACATTTATATCTCAACCAAAATTTAAACAGTCAATGATATACCACCAGCAACACTTGGCTCGCTACGATGTCTCAGCCCAATTTAAGCATATGCCTTGTAGACAAATAAGCCACCTTTGATTTAAATTATACGACTAGATGATGAAACCCTTCTATTAAAAAGTATAGGACTATGGCCTTGGTCTTCAATGTTCATTCAATAAAGAAAAATAACATAATCAAAAAAAAGTTTTTGAATAAAGAAAAGATGAATAATTAGTTGTGAAAGGTTTAAAAGTTATATTGCTTAATTTGAATCACTTTATTTATATTGTATAATTATATATTCATATTGAGATGTTAAACTAGCAGTTTTTTTTCTTGTCTGTTGTTGAAATATGGAAATAAAATTTTGTAATTATGTACTTCATTAAAATTACTAAGGTTATTATGATAATTGTGATGGCAAGTAAAATTGCAGCATAGACATCCAATAGTTGAAGTTGCCACCAGGCCAAGTCTAGAGTTGGTGATCTCAGTGCATTTTTACCATGTCTACCGATGTATTCAATCCAATAGCATGCTGTATCAAGTGGACTTGATGGACGATCTCTAAATTTAATAGCCAATTTTTTTGCATTGTTTCTATATTAAAAAAAAAAAATTAATAACAATTTTTATGAGCTAAATTTTAAGTTGATTTTGAATCGTACCTGTACATTGGATTTTCAAGTATTTCTTTCAACACAGAATCTAATTTTTGTTCGGTTATTTCTCCGTGTTCTAAACGAATAGCAATATTTTTTCGTACATACAGGTCAACGTTGTCAAATTGATCACAGAAAATTTACCCCAACCCGAGTTCCCATTAATCCACCATGTGTTATAAATGCACGAATATTCTCATGTTCTGAAAATTAATCAAATAAATATATTGATAGTGAAATTTGAGATTAATCAAAACACTTACTAAGTACTTTAGGTTGTGATATCCATGTGAAAATTTTAACATTCTCTGGAAGTCCTGGTAGAAGTCTTTCTGGTCGTTTAACTCTCATGAGTACTCTCATTGGAGCAAGTTTTGCAAATGATTTGTAAAATGCCTGAATTATTGACAAAGGAAATGATTCAGTCACGGCAAATGATCCAAATGTAAAATAAATAAATCCATCAGTACTCTCATCTAGCCGTTTTTTATCAGCCTGTTGATGAAAATAAATTTAAAAAAAATAGAGTTTAAATTATTAATTCAATAAACGAAAAAATTACCATGGTCAATTCAGGGCTGTCATCATCCAGAGCATGAAGACCACCAACTTCAATTAATGCTGGTATTCTTGGTATTGGATCATTCAATGATGGATGTGTATTTACGAGAAATAAATCAAATGTTTTTTCCAATTCCATCAGACTAGGTGTATTTGGACCAAACGTTTCTTTGATCATTTGATCTTGTGGTGTTCTTATTTTATTAAATATATAATTTGTATAAAATGTAAAAATAACATTATACATTCTATCAAAAAAATTCATTCTATCAAAATTATAGATCAATATATTTGGTGTTACTGCTAAATTCTCAGGATTTCCAAGCATTGCTGATGTCCATGGCCAAAATGATGTACTTGTTGCAATTACTGGTATGCTTAATTTATGTCCAAGTGCCATGAAACAGTTGGCAGCAAACAACTATAAATAAATTCAATCAAATTAAAAATTCTAAATATTAATAAATAATTTATTAAATAATATATAAACGTACTTCCATGATGATTAAGTCATATGGTGGATCTGTTGGTGGATTATTTATGATATTTTTAATTTTAGAATTTTCAAGAAGACCCTTACAAAGGTCATTTCCAACCGAAGTCGCAAGCATATTATACAGAGATAAACCAGTGTATATAGGAAGAAGATCATACGTAAATTCATCAACATCTTCAGAAGCTATTAGATCTAATACAATATCTGTATAATTTTTCATTGGTGTATCAAGTGGATAACAACTGATGACATCCACTTGATGTCCACGTTCAACAAGTCCTTTCATTAATCTCTCATACATTTTAAAATGACTTTTTACATTTAATGGAAATAATGCAAGGATTCTATATCCAACACAATTATCAATCTCAATTATCAAAAAAAATAACACTAAAATATTAAATAATATTTTCATTTTAACTTTTTTTTATATACACAATATTTTATATTCAATAAATATTACACAACACTCTGTTCTTAAACATTTATTACTCAACAAAAACTTAAACCAGTTAATGATATACTGCAAGAGATTTACACATCTCAAGCTGTACATGTGTAAATTGATGATCTTGAAATATGAAAGTATCACAAGTGCTGTTTTTATATAAAAAAAAAAAACCACTCATAATGATAAAAAATATTACGTTGAACCAATTGATAGTGCATTTAATTTTCTCCCACTTACATTGACTTGATATTAAACATTTTAATCATTAATTTACTTAATCTACTAATTATATGTCTCAAAAACTTAATAAATTAATTGGTTCAAGTTTATTTTAAATTTAGAGAAATATTAATACCAATTGTTTATAATATTTAGCTAAATTATTACATAACATTTAATTTTATTTTTTTAATAATGACAATACTAAATCAGTATTTTTTAATTAAATAAAATAATACATGTTTGGTGAATTTATGTCTTAAAGACAGATTACATATGAGATTTAAGAATTTTCAATCAGTTAATTTGAATGTCATTGTCAGCAGATGATACATCAATGAAAAAATTATATTAAAATGCTGATGCATCTGTTATATTGATCAATCATTGTCAATCATTTAGTTCTAGAATAGTTTCCATAAAGATAAACTATTATTAAAACAGCTTTTTTTGTATTTTACTTATTTTTATTTTTGCCAAATTGATTTTAATATGTTGAAAGACTTTACATTTATTTTTTATTTAATTGAAAATATCGCATTGAATTGATGTAAAAGAAAATATATGATCAACGCTGTTGCTGATAAAATCGATACTTGAATATTAACATTGAAAATAGAAATACAAAATCTTTTATGACCTTGTGATAACTTACGATCAATTCAAGTACAGATAGAATAATATTTTAATAAAAAAAAAAATTGTTATCATTTTTATTTGATAACATCATTGGCTTTTATACCTGGGATATCATTGAAAAAATTTTTTTTGGAAAAACTGATAATGATTTAAGATTAATTTAGATACAAGTGATTCTGATAATGATTCTATAAGTTTTTAATAATAACTTTGAAGTATTTATTTCAATAATGTATAGTAAACAAAAAAAAATGTTTTGTAATCGTTTGATCAATTGATCAATGTTGTTTTAATTTTTTCAAATGTTTTTGTTTTTATATCATTCCTAGCTATTTTTTTTCTCGTCTGAAATATGGAAAGTAAATTTTTTAACTATGTATTTTATTAAAATTACTGAGATTATTAAAATAATTGTGATGGCAAATAAAACTGCAGCATAGACATCGAGTAGTTGAACTTGCCACCAAGCCAAATCCAAAGTTGGTGATCTCAGTGCATTTTTTCCATGTCTACCAATATATTCAATCCAGTAGCATGCTGTATCAAGTGGACTTGATGGACGATCTCTAAATTTGATAGCCAATTTTTTTGCATTGTTTCTATATTGAAAAATGAAACATAATAATAATTTTTATACACTAAATTTCAAGTTGATTTTGAATCTTACCTGTACATGGGATTTTTAAGAATTTCTTTCAAGGCAAAATCTAATTTTTGTTCAGTTATTTCTTTGTGTTCTAGCCGAATCGCAATATTTTTCCTTACATACAGATCAACATTGGTAAATTGATCACAGAAAAGTGGTACGCCAATCATTGGTACTCCATAAAGAACAGCTTCTTGAGTTCCCATTAATCCACCATGTGTTATAAATGCACGAATATTTTTATGCTCTAACAATTAATTGAATAAATATAGGTAAATAATTAAAATAAAATTTTTAATTATTCGAAAAACTTACTTAGTACTTTAGGTTGTGATATCCAAGTAAAAATTTTAACATTGTCTGGAAGTCCTGGTGGAAGTCTTTCAGGTTGTTTAACTTTCATGAGTATTCTTATTGGAGCAAGTTTTGCAAATGATTTGTAAAATGCCTGAATTGTTGACAAAGGAAATGATTCAGTTACGGCAAATGATCCAAATGTAAAATAAATAAATCCATCAGTGCTCTCATCTAGCCATTTTTTATCAGCCTGTTGATGAAAATAAATTTAAAAAATACAGCTTACTCTTTTATTAATATACAAAAATAAAAAAATAAAAATAAACAAAAAAATTACCACTGATAATTCAGGACCATCATCATTCAGAGCATGCAGACCACCAACTTCAATCAATCCTGGTACTCTTGGTATTGGATCGTCCAATGATGGATGTGTGTTAAGGAGAAATAAATCAAATTGCTTTTCCAATTCCATCAGACCAGGTGTACTTGGACCAAATGTTTTTTTAATAATTTCATCTTGTGGTGTTCTTAGTTTATTAAATATATAATTTGTATAAAATGTAAAAATAACATTATACATTCTATCAAAAAAATTCATTCTATCAAAATTATTAGTGAATAGATTTGCTGTTACGGCTAAATTTTCAGGATTACCAAACATGGCTGAAGTCCATGGCCAAAATGACGAGCTTACTGCAATAACTGGTATATTTAATTTATGTCCAAGTGCCATGAAACAATTACCAGCAACTAACTATAAACAATTTCAATTAAATTAAAATAATCCTTAATATTTATAAATAATTTATCCAATAATGTATATACGTACTTCCATGATGATTAAATCATACGGTGGATTCTTCGGTGGATTATTAATGATATCTTGAACTTTAGAATTTTTTACAATACCATCACAAACGTCGTTTCCAACCATAGTAGCAATTACTTTAAACTGATTTAAACCATTATATACAGGAAGAAGATCATAGGTAAATTCATCAATATGTTCAGCAGCAAGTTCATCTATGACAATATCTGTATAATTTTTTATTGGTGTATCAAGTGGAAAACAACTAATAACATCTACCTGATGACCACGTTCAACAAGACCTTTCATTAATCTCTCATACATTTTAAAATGACTTTTTACATTTAATGGAAATAATCCAAGGATTCTATATCCAACACAATTATCAATTTCAATTATTAAAAAAAATAACACTAAAATTTTAAATAATATTTTCATTTTAACTTATTTTTATATACAATATATTTTATTATTTAACAAATATTACACAACACATCAAACTCGAAACAGTTAATGTTGTACTGCACCAGATTTATACATTTTACGTAGATTAATGATCTAGAAATATAATCGTACTACAAGTGCAGTGTTTTATATGAAAATATCAAACATCAAAATCATCAAGTCTATATAAGCAAAAAACAAACTGACCTTTAATTTATCTAATCTACTAACTATATGGATATAAAATTATCAATTAATTGTCTCAAGTAGGTTTGTTAATCAAAAATAATAATAATAATCAATATTGATAGTATCTAACTTAATTATTACATAATGTTTGAACTAATTTTTTATCAATTATCAACAAATCATTATGTTTTAATCAAATAATAAATGTTTATTGAAATTATGTTAGTTTTAAAAATTTTGACCGTGTGATAGCTTACAATAAAATCAAGTTTAGTAATAAAATATTTTAATTTCATTTAAAAATTTTTTATCATTTTTTTTATAACATCAATGAATTCAATGTCTGGGATATTGTAGAAAAAATATTTTTGAAAAGCTCATGAGGTTTTTGGACTAATTCACATAAAAGTAAATGATTGTGTAAATTTTTAAAATTAATTTTAAAATATTCATTTATAAATGTGGATAAAAATAAATCTGTAATCATTTATTCAATTGATTTAATTTTTTTTAAAGAGTTTCCAAAGTAGGTCAAGTAAAAAATTTTTATTTTTATTTTTAAATTCAAGTTCACATTAAATAATTGATAAAAAAATTATATTTATTGATCAGATTGTGATTTTTCAATAATTAAAATTATCTAAAATAAATAAGTTAATTTGGACTCAAAAGAATTTAATGTGTTGCAGAGAAATATAGAAAAATATCAATAATTCAATCATTTTAATAAAAGTATTATTTTTTAATGATGTAAATACATACTTACAATTTATTTTGTAGAATGAACCTGCTCTTCTAGTATACCTTGATCATATCAAATGAGTAGACTCTTAACTCATTTATTTACTCAAAAATCCACTAAAACTATTTATCTTGTAATCAAAAAATTGCTGTATAATTTATAAATAACAAATTATCCAAATAATTCAAATTCATCAATTCTTAGACTTTGAAAAACTAATGATTAATTCCTCCTTTAATCATCAAGTAAAATAAAAATAATTAAAAGCCTTGAATCATCTGAAATTTAAATTTAATTATAACAATTTGAATAATTTTTTTTTATAAATATTATTAACATTAAAATAAATAAATAAAAAAAAAGTTAAATAATTTTCTTGACATTTTTAAATATATTTCATTTCAACTTATTATTCTTTTGAATTTATTTATAAATAATAATTAAATTATGTTGATAACAACAATGTCCATATATTACAAAGTATTTCTCAACAATAATTTATTAATAAATAATGAGAAATACAATTACATTTCTAGACTGTACAACAATCGTGACAACTATGATTTTAATCATGAAAACAAAACACTCATTGACAATAATTATTATTAATTGAAAATTAATTATTTTCCATATGTCATGCTTAAATAAATAAATGAATTATCAATAATGTTTTATTGTTTTAGTTAATCAATAAAAATTTAAACTGTCAAATTATTACTATTGTTATTGTTGATAAAATAAAATAATTTAAAATAAAAAAAAAAAAAAAATAATTAATTTGATTGAATTTTAATATGCTTGAGAATACTATCAATGACTTCTCGACTAGTTGCAGTACCACCAAGATCACGTGTATGAATACCAGCATTAATTGTTTTATTAATTGCATTTTGTATAATTAATGCATGATGTTTGTGTCCTAAATGACGTAACATATCAACAGCAGCATTAAGCATTGCAACTGGATTAGCAATATTTTTACCAGCAATTTTACCACCAGTATTACGAGTACCTGGCTCAAATACAGTATAATGATCACCATAATTTTTACCAGATAATAATCCAGCACCACCAAGTAAACCACAACAAACATTTGATACAATTGAACCATATAAATTTGTTGTTAATACAACATCAAATTGATGAGGATTTGAAACAAGTTGCATACATGTATTATCAATAATCATATCATTGTGTTGTATATCAGGATATTCTTTAGCAACATCACGTGATATTTCTAAAAATAAACCATCTGATAATTTCATAATATTTGCTTTATGAACAGTTGTCACCTTTTTTCTACCATTTCTTTTGGCATATTCAAATGCATAACGTGCAATACGTTCAGAATTTGGGCGTGTTACTATTTTCATACTTTCAACAACACCATCAACACTCTCATGTTCCAACATGGCATATTCACCCTCAGTATTTTGACGAATAATAACAATATCAATATTTTTTTGACGTGAAGTAACACCTGGATAAGATACACAATGAAGTACATTAACATAAAGATCAAGTTCATTACGTAGTGCAACATTACGAGATTTAACTTCAGCTTCTGTACTACGTGTTTCAATATTTCCTTTTAATGCAACACCATTACGACGTATTGATGCTATTGCATAGTCCAAATCATCATCATTATCTGCATTTGGATTAATATCAATGTCTTCAAAATCAACTGGTACACCAGCAAATACAAATACCTATATTTATTTTTAATTAAATTAATTATTTCTTTTTTTGTTTTTCAATTAATCATTTATATTTTGCCATTACCTCTTTGACGTATTTCATTAATTCTGGACCAATACCAGCACCAGGAAGCAATGACACAGTATGACGACCACCATAATGTGCCTTTGGTATTGGCATTCGTTTTGATATTATTGGAGTCTTATGTTGTATTTCAAAACCTGACAATGATGCTGCACAACGATGTATTTGAGGTGTTACATTTTTTGATTGTGCATATCGTACCAACGATCTTGCAGCCATGGTTATCAAAAAAATTAATTAAACCTTAAATAAAAATAATTAACATTAATCTATATTTAATTTTAACAATTATTATGTCATTCAATTTAAACACACATCATTAAATAACTATTATAAATTTTTTTTTTATATGTCAACTTATTACTTAAGACTTACTTGTTTTTTTTATTTAATTATTTTTTTTTTTCCTCTAAAAATTTACTTTTTTTTTCTCTCTTATTCTTCAATGAAGATGTGTATGATCTATTTTAACAATAACCCAGAAGAGACCTTGCCAGTGATGTACAAAATCATTGGTATTTTATTTGTCAAATTTTTATTTTACAAAATCCAAATTAATAAATTTATTTCACTGCATTCGTCACTGATGTCCCAAAAAATTGGGGGCGGTATTTTTTTTTTTTTATTTAACCCAGTTGATGTTACAGAAAACTTCATAGCCGATATCATCATTTAAAAACAATAATCATATTAACAACAATAATCAAATAAACATTTAATTTATATTTTTAATTACATCAATATTCTAAGCATATTTTTTTTTCTCATCACATCTAATCATCCCTAAATAATCTGCCATTTTTTTTTCAATTATATTATTCCTCCCCTCTTTTATTATTTTTTTTTTTTGATGAATCAACTGAACACCCTGGGTTCACAGCTACAAAAAAAAAAAAATAATAAAATTTATAAAAATTAATTAATACCAATAATCGTAATAATTATAAAAATAAATAAATAAATAATATATAATTATTAATAAATAAAATGTAATTTATAATTAATTAATTTTTATTGTTAAATTAATTGACGCATGCGTAGAAATTGATTGAATTTTTTTTTTCCGCCATATTTGTTGTAAAATTTTAGCGGTAAGAATTGACGCCGTTTGTTACACCACACTCTTACATAAACAAAAATTTATACATACGTGAGTGGTATGACGAGAGGGTATTTGTGAGAAGAAAAAAAAAAAAAAAATTTCGAGGCACACTGAGGCGTCGTTGTTCCGTTAATTCACGCAAACAGTCAGCATTTATTTCTGATAACACAATTAATAAACACTCATTAAATATTATTAATTAAATATCATAAAAAACAATTAAAAAAGTAAGTAATTTATTTATTATTTATTATAATAATAAGTTGTGTTATTTATTGTTTTAATTATTAATAATAATATGATAAAATTTTTACCGCCATTTTGCGTCAAGAGACAATGTTTTTAGGCGCATTTTTGTCCTTTTATTATTTATTTTTTTTTTATTTTTTTATTTTTCATATTGTCATTAATAATTTAATTATTTAGGCATTGTTTATTTGTGTGTCATATTGGATAATTAAATTTTATTATATTGTTTATCAATTTAAAGGTGATTATTTTTTTTGCCGGCTTTTGTTAACTTTTTTTTTTTTTTTCTAAACATGGCTCGTGGTGGCCAATGTGCGTCAAACTAATAACCAAACACGTATAATTTTTTTTTTTTTTTTTTTTCTTTGTTCTAATTAATCGGAAAAATAAATTTTGATTTGTTGTTTGTTTTTAAAAAAAATAGATGCATGATAACCTGTTGATTTAGATGATAATTTTTTTTTTTCTAATTTTGTAAAATTTTGAAGGTCAAAATGAGCAAGTCAACAAAAGACTCACCAACCACTGAGGGAGAAACTGAAGAAGAGTTCAGCGTTGAAAAAGTACTCGACAGAAGAGTTGTCAAAGGAAAGGTAAATAATATTATCAATAAATAAAAACAACAATTATTATTTAATTTGTTTATTAATATTATATATTTTCTTTTTGTTTAATGACAATGTAGGTTGAATATTTTCTCAAATGGAAAGGTTATTCAGATGATGAAAATACATGGGAACCAGAAGAAAATCTTGATTGTCCAGATTTAATTTCACAATTTGAAGAAGCACGTAAGAAAAAAGAAGCATCTTCAAGAAAAAGTAGTCATCATGAAGAAAAAGAATCAAAGAAACGAAAAAGTTCAAGTACACCAACACTTGCAACAAAGAAAAAAAATACTGAAGAAAAGAAACTCGAAGGTTAGTTTAACATCCCCTCAAACAAAAAAAAAAAAAAAAGAAGAACTTAATTTACAAACAAGCCAAATATTATTTTTTAATTTAAAGGATAAATAAATAAATATCAATTTGTTAATTTTAAAATAAATTGATTGTATTGACAATAATAAAAATAGAAAAAAATTATATATTATTTTTTTTTTTTATAGGTTTCCATAAGCTCGAGAGGTATTTACCTTTTGTAGACTTTTGAGAAGACATTAAATTTATTATTAAAAACGTTAATACATTGTTTATTTATTTTTTATCTCATTTTAATAATATAATTATTTATAATTGATTAGTAATATTTAATTTTAAATTTGGTATTTAGGTTTTGACAGAAATTTAGATCCAGAACGTATCATTGGTGCAACTGACTCAAGTGGTGAACTTATGTTTTTGATGAAATGGAAAGGAACTGATGATGCTGATTTAGTTGCTGCACGTGTTGCTAATGAAAAATGTCCACAAATTGTCATTCGTTTTTATGAGGAACGACTAACATGGCACAGTCCATCACATGATGACGAAGGTGGAAACAAAGTTGATCCAGAATAGTACTTAAGCATCGCCTTCTAATTAAACTCAAACAAAAAACAACAACAACAACAATAATACTAATAAAAACATATACAAAAAGTTGAATTAATAACATTAATAATAAAAACAAATAAAAATTAATTATATAACTTTTTTTTTTGTTTACATTTAGATTATTAAATAAAAAAAAAAAAAAAAAACGTAAAAAAAAACATCAATTTTTTGGACACACACTCTAAACTATTACACAAAATTAAAAAAAAAAAAAAAAATTGTTTATCAACGTATTCCGGGTGAAAGCGTATATCGCGATATTTTTTACTTCTATGAAAGAAAAATTTTTAAATAATTCCTGAGTAAATTTAAGATAACAATAATTTCTTTTTCTTTTTTTTTTTTTGTCATATTGAATTGATATTTAAAAATAATCAATCAATAAATAATAAAATTAGACTCTGGACATTATTGTCAAGTGTAATGTTTAATTATTATTTTGATAAATAATAAATAAATAGTTGAAAATAATAAACACAGTTTAATGACAGTGTCAGGACCATTATTATTAATTATTGTTTAAAATTAATTTTTTTTAAATTGATATTAAAATCAAGAAAAAAATAATATAAATTTTTTTTTTTTTTTTTCGTAGTTAACTTGACTTAATATTATTTATCAATAATTTACGTTTTATTATAATATAATTATTGCAATTAGATTAAGATATACTGTATTAACAAAAGATTGAATGAAGAAAAAAAAAATGACAGTAAAAATGTATCTGAATTATTATTTTGTTTGTTGGCACGAATTTTATATTATTTTTATCTATTGCCAAATTAATTTGTCATAATAATATGTGAAAAATTTAAATAAAATAATAATAAAATAATCAAGTTGTTAAATATTATTTAATTAATATTAAAATTAAAAAAGGGTTTAATAAAAAAATAACAAATATATTATTATTTTCATTTGTAAATTTATTTATATTATACATAAATGAATATAAAAAATAATAATTAAAAACTAATGACAAAAATAGTTATTTATTTTTGTGTTTTTTTCTTTTTTTTTGTTTTAACAGGAGTGTCATCAGATGATGTTACTGATTTACGTTTTTTAGATGATGTATCATCATTGCTTTCATCAATGATATTTTCAGTTTCATTATTGTCATTATTACCATTTTGTATTTCCATATTTTCTTCTTGTTTATCATCAGCATCATCATTATCATTATCACCATTTAATATATCAAGATCAACAAAATGAACATCCTCAAAACCTTTAGCCATTGCCTTGGCTCTTAATTGTTTAGCTTCTTTTTTTTGTTTTTTAACATCATTTTTATTTTTATGATTTTTTTTATTTTTCTTTTTATCATCAACATCAACATCAACATCATCCTCATCATCTGATTCATTGTCCTTGTCATTAGCGGTAGCATCACCATTTTCTGTTGTTTTTATTGCTGCTACTGCTGCTGCTGGTGTTGTTGGATTTTTAATTATTGTTTTGATATTTATTGGAGCACCAATTGCTTGTGCCAATTTATTGTATGCACTCTTGGCATCATTTGATAATGATACTTGTTTTCTGTATTCAACCATAGCATCACCAATTTTTTTCCAATTCCATGCTTTTTTAATATGACGTGAATGTACAGCTTTAAGAAGTGTCCATAATAAACAAACAAATTTTTGTCTAGCTTCTTTGCCAATACAAGTATTTTTTTTATCATCATTTGTTGATAGCTGTGATTCATTAAATTCTTTAAACCAATTTAATGAATAATTATATAATTTAACTTCCAATTTTTCACGTAATGATTGATGTTCTTCACTTGTAATCATTCTATGATTATGATAAAATACTGTTAAAAGATCAAGTGCTTGTCCACGTCTAAAAGAACGTGTTGTATTATCAAATGCAAAATCAATAATACTTGGTATTAATTGCCATGTACCAGTCCATGATAATTGTAATGCACTTCTAAATAAAACAGCAGATAATATACAATCACGTTTTTTGAAAAATGATGTTAAATTTTCACTATAAATATCAACAAGTGTTGATGGTGGTAAACCAGCTTGCTGTGTACATCTTATTAAAAATGTACAACATTGAGCTAATTTATCACCCATTTCTTGACAAATTGATGTTGATCTTTCACCTTTTAATATTAATAATTTTGCCATATCAGATATTAATGTTTCATCAACACCATCATGATCTTTAAATTTTTTAACATTTGATAATTTTTTTAAACAACTTCTAACACGATTTTCAAGTGGTTTTTGATGTTGATCTTTTATACTAAATTCAAGTAATGCAAATAATGGCACAAGCATATCCAATGCAATTGCCATTGATGGACCACAATCAATATAAATTTCTAATAAATCAATAACACGTACACGAAAATGTGTCAATGCTTCAGCTGTTTTTTTTTGTTTTTTCTTTTGATTACGACGATTTTGACGTAATATTTTAAATGCTGCTGATAATTTGGCATCAAGACGTTTACCTTCTTCCTCGTCAATTTCATCAATATCAATATCATCATTGTCATCATTATCTGTTTGAGCTGATGCACCAAGTACTTGATGAAGTGCTTCCTTCAAACGATCAGTAACTGTTTCATCTTCATCATCATAGTCATCATCATCATCTTCATCTTCATCAGACTCGTCATCTTCTTCTTCTTCAACATTATCATCATCATCAGATGTTGCTTGATTTTCATCATCATCATCTTCTTCTTCTTCTTCTTCGCCTTCGTTGTCATTGTCTTCATCTTCATCAGTATCATCAGATTGTGAATCATTATCTGAATCATCATCATCATCATCATCTTCATCATCTTCTTCAAAATTTTTATTAACAAGTGGACCTCTTTCATCTTTTGGATCTAATACAGCAAGAATTTGATGTATTGATGATGAAGTTAACTCTGGACAAAGATGTGGAAATACACATTTACCAAGTGAACGTAATAAATGATTATTTCTTGATAATAATGATAATAATAAATCAACAATAACTTCAACCCATTCTGGTTCATCTTCATCACCATTAATTGTATCATTTGTTGTTGTTTCTTTTTTATTTTTTTTATTATTAATAATTTTTTTCGTCATTAAACGCTCAGAACAACTTTGTATTTCATTTATTGATGATATTGCCAATTCAGTATCAAAGAATAAATGTAAACCCATACTTAATTCCATGGTAAAGAAAATTAATATGACATGTTTATTTTTAAAATCACTTTCTGGTTTTTTAATAAATGTTATCATTTTATTCCATGCTTCAATTGCTTCATCACTCATTGGTGTTCTTAAAATTTTATTTTTTTCAATAATAACATTATCATTAATATAATCAACAAGTTTTGTTAATACATCACGTAAATCATCAAGTTTTGGTAATTTATGATCAAGTGAACGATAAAACATATCACGATATTGGGATGCCAATTCAACACCAATATTTTCCATTTCACAAAAACCACTATTAAATAAAAATTTAAGTTGTTCAAGACGCCATGTATGTTCATTATTAACTGATGAATGACCAAGTAATTTTGTTAATAATTGTCCAGCATAAAGACGTTCAGCATTTATCCAATTTTCTTGTTTTTCATTAATTATTTTTGGCAATGAATTTAGTGCTATTTCATGATATACTTTTGATAATTTTTTAACTGATTTATCATTTAAATTTGATGTTATCATTTGTAATATTTTTGTACCAGTTATTTTTTCAATCATCAAATCACCTGGATATATTATAAGTTTTTTAATAATATCAATTGGTACTTTTGATGATAATTCTTTGTCATTCAATGCAACAACAATATTACTAAAAAATTTACGAAATAAATTTGCAATAACATCTTTACGATTTTTTTTAGAACCATTAAATCTTTTCAACATGTATTGAATAAAATTTGGTGATATTAATGATGATATTATCGATTTATCATTAATCATTGGTACTAATATATTTAATAATTCAAGTGATAAAAATTCCATTGTTTTTGATGGTTTATCAAATTTTTTATCAATACATGACCAAAATTTATCAAGACAGCTTGATGCTACTAATTTTTCACATAAAATTTTATACAATGGATGATGACAATAATGAATTCTTGGTATATCTGTTACAATTTTAATCAAGCTATCAATTGTATCAATTGATATTATATTATCATTATCAAGATATTCATTTAAAAATTTTGTATTAACAAGTTTTGGAAATTTATCATTCATTATAAATATAATATATAATGTATCAAGACTTTGTTCATTCCAATTTTTTCCAATTTCTTTTTTAATTATTGGCCATATATTTGCTTTAAGTGTTTTTGAATCATAATCATTAAGTAATTCAACTAAAAATGATGTTGAATAAAATGATAGATAACTTCTTTTACTACCAGATTCAAGTAATGTTGATACTATTTTTAATTGATCAACTACTTCTGAATTAACAACAATTTTTGATTTAATTAATGCACCACATAGAAGAATCCTGCCAAGATGTATATTTGCATTTTCACTTTTTGCATTGCTATTATTGGGCTTAAGTTCAACATCCATTAATTGAATTAAATCATCAACTTTTGTCTCTTGGTTTAGCTTCAAGTATGTTGTTAGTGTTGTAAAAAAACCAATTCTTGATGTGTCTCTTGATGCACTCAATCCTCTGACCAATCTTTTCAGTGAATATTGAAATTCTTTGCTTGGTCCTTCTTCCTAATAAATAAATTAATTTATAAATTTAATAATAATCATAATAATATATTTATTATTAACAATTGTGTATTGATGTAAAAAATAATTTTAGGTTAGTGTAATTTTGTACTTACATTTTTTTTATTTGACAAATGTTTGATTAATGCAACTGCACCATTAATTCTTGATGCTTTATCATCTTGAATTATATTTGTAAATGAATCCAGAGTATTTGAGCCTACAAAGTGTTCTTTTTTTTCTGTTGTATTATTATCCATTTTTACAATTTTGAGCAACTATTTTATATTTAATTTTTACTCAACCATGTGCGCCGCGCTTTTCGGTTGGTTTTGGTTGGTTTTTTTTTTTTCTATTTAATGATAGCCAATAACCTCACTTTTAATTTCTCTCTCTCCCCTACTTATTATCTGTCTTTTTTCATTATTATAATTATTATTTTTATTCTCTTTTTTTTTTTTTCTTAGCAGCCATGTTTTTTTTCTTGTCACGTGATTGTTTAGCGCGAAATTTGAATTTAATGTGCAAAATGTTTATAATTATTGTTTTTTTTTTTTTTTTATTATAAACATAGTAAAATATGAAAAATATAAATTGTGAAAAAAAAAAATTTTAACGTTAATTATTGGTATCAAATTTGATTTTATAACAGTAATAGTTATTAAATATTTAATAAATAATGATAAAGAAATTTTAAAAAATATTTCAATTTAATTTAAAAGTAAAATATATTAATAATAAATATTTGATGACAATAAAATTTGTTGTCAGTTTGTTTGATATAAAAAATGACAGCAAAACAAATGCATTCACCGTTGTTTTCATCTTTCCAATCTATAGATTTATATATAATTATTTACCTGTTATTTTTTATTATTACTTGAATTAATAAATGTGCCATCACTTAGTTAAAATTGACACGTAAATTTTCTTTTATCCATATATTTTCCACATTAAAATATTAATTTATTTATATTTTATATTTAATATTAGCTTTACCTGGAAATTTAAAAATAAATTTTTAATTATTAATTTTATTATTTTTTCAACGATCGAAACACCTGTAGATTAATATTAATAATATATAAGCTATTATTTATAAATAATTTAATTTTCGTGAATAAAGAAAGAAAAAAATATTTATTATTTTTTATTTTTATTGAAAGAGGTGAAAGGAGTTAAAAATTTATTATACTTATATTTATTAAGTAATAAATATTATTTTAAATTTGCTCCACTGATAAAAAAAAAACTAATAAAAGAAAACCTAATATTTTTTGAAAGCTTGAATGCACATAATGGGCATAAATGCACTATTGCAGTTTTCTCTTTTCTCTTCTTCGCCCAACTCCCTTCTCTAAATATTTTCTTTTCATTTGACGTTTATTACAGAGTGACATAAGTATTCTCTCATAGCTTAGCAAATTAGGCTTTTCAATAGTGTTGCGTCTTCTTGGTTGCAAAAAAAAATATCAGTGATTAATTTACAAATAAAAAGTGTTATCATTTTTTATATCAAGTAGTTTTTTTTTTTTATTTTGTTAAATAATAATTGTAATTAATTATAATTATAAAATAAAAAAAAAACTGGGTGAAAATTTTTTTCAATAGCACGCTTTTTTTAAAAAAAAAAAAAAAACCACCCACGAGGTCATCAAGTAAGAAAAATGATTATTTTTTAATAATAATATATTTCAAAAAATTGTAAATTCTAGTTACGTTTTTTATTTATAAATAATTGATTTATTCTTTTTAAAATTAATTGTGCATTATTTGTGGTCCAAAGAATTTTTTTTTTTTCTTTAATTATGGTTTTTTTTAAAGCTTTTGAATTTAAATGATTAACTTGGTTTAGTTTAATTAAATTTAATGCAATTTTCCCTGAATTTTTATCTACATAGCAACTTTTTTTTTTCATATTATTCTCATTATAATTTAAGGAAATTTTGGCATTTTACTGTGCGTTGTGTTTTGCCATTTTTTTGCGCGTCCGATCTGTCAATTTTATGTACCGTTATTCGAATAACTCGAGAAGACTCTAAGCTTTGCTAAGCTTCTTTGGGAAAACTGCACATGCGTCGGGGATGTTAAAAAGTAGGCGTTAAATAATCACATGTGCAAAAAGGAGGCAAAAAAAATATACAAAAAGTATTAAGCCTTGGATGAAAATATTTTTCCGGACTACTCTGAATTTTTCCGTGTTTGACCTACTTTGTAAAATCCCGGTGTTTTACCGGAAAAAAATTCCGAAAAACATTTTTACAGAATTTAAATGGGAGCCAATTTCAGAGAAATCCGGAGAAATATTTTGGAACAATTATTTTCACCAGAATACTAACTGCTAGAAATAAAACAAAATAAGTCAATAAAAATAAAACAATGGAAAATACAATAAAATATTTTATTGTTAACGTACAAATTTATAATAATGTGAATTTAATTTTTTTTTTTTTTTTGTTTAAGGTAGAATTAGAAGTGGAATCAAAATTGGACATATTTGAAATTAAGCAGTGAGAAAATCAACATTCCATCAACAGAAAATGCTAGATACAATTAAACTTGGAATAAATGAAGAAAGCAAAGCGTTTCAAGGCTGTGATTATGTTGTGATAACACAACCGCCGGAACACAATGTAAGGCATTTAATCAATATGTTAATAAAAAAATAAAAATCTAAATTGTTTTGTTTATGAAATTTGTTCTAGATTTGTTCGAATGCATCCACTGGACTGAGTTCAATTTTAGATTTCATTGAAATCGTTAGAGTCCAAAAACCATCACGACCGACCGAAATAGGATATGTTGTAATTGTATCAAGCCCATCACCAATTAACAAAGTAAGATATTAATTTAGTAAATATAGATCATAAATAAAGTCAAGCTTACTGGAGGAAATATTTCTCCGTACTTTCTCCAGTCGGAGAAAAAAAAAAAAAAAATTATTAATGAAAAAATAATTAAGGCAATGTTAATTAACAATTATTAAATTTTCTTCAGATTGGTTCAGGTGCATCTCCATCAACAGCATCAGAAACAACAAATTCAAGTACAGGAGATAATATAGAAAGCTTGAAGAACAAAGTATGGGCATATCTTGATGAAATAAAATTTAAATATTATGATCAACGACAAGTGTGCAATAACTTTCTTGACATTATGATAGAGTTTAAATTAAAAGAACTTGATACACTTGGAGTAGTAACAAGACTTGCTCACTTGTTTAAAAAACATCCAGAATTATTCCTTGGATTTAATATATTTTTACCAGCTGGATATAAAGTTGATGTACACATCGACGAACAAGGCTGTGTTTCTCAAGTGACAGTGAGTGTTCCACATACGTCAAGTGAGGATAATATACATCATTCACCGGTAAATAATATACTTTTTTTTTTAAATTATACAACAATAAAAATAATAATTATATTTAATAATTTTATTTTAGAATCAATCAAGTGTAAAATTACAACAAAAATATAAATGTTTAAAAATTGAAGATGCACTGTCATATCTTGATCAAATTAAATTAACATTCAATGACCAACCTCAAGTATGGAGTGATTTTCTCAATACAATGAAAGATATTAAATTTAAAAAAATTGATACATCCAGTGGAATAACAAAAGTAAGTAATTTATTTCGAGAAAATCCAGAATTACTTTTAGGTCTCAATTTATTTTTACCATCTGGATATGAAATTAAAATACAAACAAATGAACATGGCTGTGCTTATCAAGTATCAGTAAATATTCCTGAATTTGTCTAATATATTACTTGTCTAAAAGTTTTTTTTTTTTTCTTATTATTATTATGTTTTATGTACTATAAATTATATTTTGTAAATTATGTTAACGAATGAAT
The DNA here is from genome assembly GCF_014905175.1 of Aphidius gifuensis. Classification (NCBI taxonomy): domain Eukaryota; kingdom Metazoa; phylum Arthropoda; class Insecta; order Hymenoptera; family Braconidae; genus Aphidius; species Aphidius gifuensis. Next base: position 6,611,483 of record NC_057793.1, read on the forward strand.
GATAAATAAATAAATAAACAATTTATTTTTATGAAAATATTATGAATTTATTTTTATTTATTGGATAAAATTATTATTAGAAAAATTTTTAATAATTTTAGAATAAAAAATTCAATTATTTTTTTATTACATAAATAATTGTTTATAAAAAAAAAAAAAAAAATTTACAAAATATAAATTTTTTTTTATATAACAAGTAGATTTTCGAAATTCAAAAATAAAAAATGGCTGATCAAACGATAGTAGCCCCATTGTGTTAAAAATTAAAACTACGATTAAGGACGGATAGGAGGAATGACGCCCCCCCTTTCTATTTTTCAGTTTCCCTCAGTTTCGTGCATCAAACATGGCTGGCCGAGGTGGTTATGATGATTCTAGGCAAGTAACTTGATTGTAAACATTAATGTTAATATTAAATAATTAATTGACTATATATTTATTCAATAATATAAATATATTATTTATCAACAATTATCATTGTTTAATATCAATAATTAATTATATTATTTGAAGGTTAGATTAATGCTTGGGGCGAATCGTTCATTTTCTCGAAGCGCAAGGCACTTGTAAAACATGGGTGTCGAGCACGCGGCTTTATTTTGGATTATATTATTTAATTATTAAACAATTGTCTTTTATTTAAACAATAGTATCTACAATTATTATTATTATATTATTTATCAATGTAATTTTTATATTTATAAAATTTGTTATTTTTTGACATGAATAATTTATTTTTTAATTTTTAATATATTAATATGTTTATTAATAATAATTTAATTAATTAATTATTGTTTTATATTTATTAATTTTTTTATTTTTACAGTTTTAATAACTACAATGACGGGGGTTACAGAAGAAAGCCACTTCCAACTGAACCGCCATATACAGCATACGTAGGAAATCTTCCTGATCGTGTTGTTCAACGTGACATTGATAGAATTTTTGAAAATTTACGAGTTAAAAATGTCAGACTTGTCAAAGATCGTGAAACCGATAAGTAAGCTATAGTACAAAAAAAAAAAAAAAATATATTCAATTAATTTAATATAAAAAGTTATAATTATTAATTGATAATATTGAATTAACTTTTGTTTTTTTGTTTAAAAACAGATTTAAAGGTTTCTGTTATGTTGAATTTGATACATTGTCAGATTTAGAATCTGCATTGCGAATGAATGGAAATGTCAATGTTGAAGGAATAATGATTAAAATTGATGTCGCTGATGGCAAAAAAAATGACAGAGGTGGTGGTTTTGACAGAAGAGGTGGTGGACGTGGTCCACAAAATTCTGGAGGTGGTGGCTATGGTAATTATTAATTGATAAAAAAAAAAATGATTTAAATATTTATTTTGCTGTTATTATATTGTTTTGTTTATGTTGTATTGTAGGACAAGGTGGTTACAATGACAGAAGGCCGCAGGGAGGTGGTGGCAGACAAGGCCCAGGTGGTTATGGAAATGATAGAGGAGGTGACATGAGAGGCAATCGTGGTAATTATGGTAATTTTGCTGGTGATGATGATCGTAACAGTAGAGATTATGGTTCTCGTGGTGGACCACCAAGTGGACCAAGATCATACGGTGGTGGACAAGGTGGTCCTGGAGGTCCAGGTGGTCCTCGTCGTGGTGGACCAGGTGGATATGATCGTAAATCATATCAAGATGATCCGGCATTCCCTAAAATTCCAGGTAATTTAAATTTTATTTTTGTTAAATTTTATTTTTTTTTTATGAGTCAAATAATTAATGGTAAATTTTTTTTTTTTTTTTGTATCTAGATACAACAGGTAGAGTACCTTTGAAATTGGAAAAAAGAACTGTTGCTGTTCCATTGAATTCACTGGCTGAATCAAGCCAAAGCAGTAGCATTTATGGTGGTGCTAAACCACGTGAAGAAAAAATCAAAGTTGCTGAAAATTAAATTAACAATATCCACTTTTTAAGTGTATTAAATTTTCCTCGTAATTATAAAAGAAAAAATTAAATAAAAAGTGAAAAAAAAAATAATAAACAAATGAATGAAAATAAAAAAAAAAAGAAAAAATAAAAACAAACATTAATAATTTTCTGGGGATAAAATTGATAAATAAATAAAAAAAAAAAAAAAAATTATAATCTTATGAAGGAAATATCGTTGATTATAAAATGAAAACTACAAAAAAAAAAAAAAAAAATTAAAAGCAACGCAAGGTGCTTCACAAAATTATTATTATTTTATTTTTTTCTTAATTTTTAAATTTTTTATTATTTAAAAAGATAAATTCTTTTTAATATTTACACTAATGAAAATATTGAAAAATTCCAATTTAAATTTAAATAAATAAATTCGGGTGGATATTGTCTTCCCTGGAGTAAAAAAAAAAAAAAGTAAGTAAAAGATTTGAAAAAGAAAAAAAAAAAATTGTAACAAAGAGAAAAATATATTCTTGAAATAATTAATCTCGTAGTTTTCACATACAAATAATAATAATAAAAAAATGATTTATTTTTTTTTTTTTTATTTTATATTTTATCCTTACATCATTGTCATCTTTGTACAATTAAATCATCACGTTAATTAGTCATCCATCAATTGAAAAGAATAAAAAAAAATAATATTCAAAAAATAAATAATCATGCGTTCGATATAATTAAAAAATAAAATTGAATATTAATTGTTTATTGTATCTGGATTTGTCGATGAATGTTTGCCAGATAATAAAGTCGATAAAGAAATATATAATTAAAAAATTAACATGTACAAAATAATCAATGAAAAAGAAAACAAAAAAGAATAAAAAAGAGTGTCACTCATTTAAATAACAAAAAAAAGGTACAAAGAATATTTTCCTTCTCCACTAATCACACACCAATGACATTTTTTAATTTAATCTTCATGTTAGATATTTTTTACTCGTTATTAATAGAAGAAATAATTTTTATTTTTCATTTGGTATGGACAATTGTTGTCAATGATGAGAAAAATAAATAAAAACAACTAAACAATTATTAAATTGAATGAATGTGTGGCAAATTTATGAAAACAAGAAAAAAACAGGATGATCAATTTAATTAGTGTAGATAGATTTAAAATAATTAAAATGATCTTTGTTAATTAACAATTGTATGAGAATAAAATTTTTGATTAATTAATTATTACAAGTATGTTATTAATAATAATAAAAATTAAAAATTAAAAAACAGTGTAAACGAATGAGTAAAAAAAAAAACAATAAATATATTAATAATTAATTAATATAGAAAGTAAAAGTTAATTATTAACAATGAAATATGTAAATTAATGTGAAGCTATTTCTTGTATTGATTTAATTAACAATTTTTTTTTTTCTCGTAATAATAAATAAATGTCAAACTTGACTAATAATTGTAATAATAAAATTGTAATAATAAACCAGAAAAAATAGATTTGTTTATTTAATTTATTATTGTTTATAATTTACGAAAATTAATTGTTGGAATTTATTAAACTAACAATTAAGTATTTTGTAATTTCAGTTTAACAATTATTAATTAATAACAATTATTTTATTTATCCCAAATAAATTAATAAATAAGAAAATTTATTTTTTCTGTAAATTTGTTTTGTTATTTTTTGTTGTTTATAAACAAATTATTAGTCATTTAATTGTTGGCCCAATAAAAATACAACAATGCTATTGTTAATTAATAACAATAAATAATTAAAATTAATTGTGCAGATTATAAAAATAATATTGACAAATTTAATAATTAATTTTTTTATGTCCAAGCATTTTGTTGATTTTTTTTTTTTTTTCCATCGTCTGACAATTTAATAATAATTTATTTAAATATTTATAACATGTCATCAAAAAAAATAGTGTTTTTTTTTTTTTTTGCAAGTATTTGCCACGCCTTCAGAATTACTCCCCCCTTCAATTTAATTCCGACATTGCACCCCGCAAACTTATCTGTTTATTTTTTTTATCAGTTTTTTTTTTCTTCTGGATCTGTACGCTTATTGGTCGTGACACTTATTATCAGCCAATGACAGTACTTCTTTGTATTGAAATAAAAAAAAAATAATAAAAAAAGTACATATTACTCATCTAGCCTTTTTTTTTTCGGCGTTGCAATTACTTTTCATTCACTCCTGTTTCCAAATTGGACAGTTGTTGTTTTTTTTTTTTTTCAATTGTCATTTTTGACAGACTGTGACAGACGACAACGCTTTGTCAAAAAATCAATAGTTATAAATTGATATTAAATAATTTTTATTAAACAAAAATTAAAAGATAACGAAGGCTCTTTTGATTTATCAAGATGTCCAATGAAAGTGTAAAAGCGGTGAGCATTATATGAATTTTTTATAAATATCTAAAATGATTCAGTCAACAAATACCTTTGTTAATAATAATTATTTTATTTTTTTTGATAAATATATATAATATTAATAATCTATTTATATTATTTGTATAGTTTTCAAGTCTAGAGACAGCAGGTTATGTTGGTTTTGCAAATTTACCAAATCAAGTACACAGAAAATCAGTAAAAAAAGGTTTTGAATTTACTCTTATGGTAGTTGGTGAATCTGGTCTTGGTAAATCAACACTTGTTAATAGTTTATTCTTGACTGATCTTTATCCTGAAAGAACAATTCCTGATGCAATTGGTAAGTCATAAAATGAACAATAAATAAACAGACAAAAAAAAACTAATAAATAAATGCATTATTTAACAGAAAAAACAAAGCAAACAGTTAAACTTGATGCATCAACAGTTGAAATTGAAGAACGTGGTGTTAAATTACGTTTAACTGTTGTTGATACACCTGGTTATGGTGATGCAATTGATAATACAGACAGTTTTAAAGCAATATTTCAATATATTGATGATCAATTTGAACGTTTTTTACGTGATGAAAGTGGTTTAAATCGTAGAAATATTGTTGATAATAGAATACATTGTTGTTTTTATTTTATATCACCATTTGGTCATGGTTTAAAACCACTTGATATTGAATTTATGAAACAATTACATAATAAAGTTAATATTGTTCCTGTTATTGCTAAAGCTGATGTACTTACTAAAAAAGAAGTATTGCATTTAAAAAAACGTATTATGGAAGAAATTGAAGAAAATGGTATTAAAATATATTCATTGCCTGATTGTGATAGTGATGAAGATGAAGATTATAAAGAACAAGTTAGACAATTAAAAGAAGCAATGCCATTTGCTGTATGTGGTGCTAATACATTACTTGAAGTTAAAGGAAGAAAAGTACGTGGAAGATTATATCCATGGGGCGTTGTTGAAGTTGAAAATCCAGATCATTGTGATTTTATTAAACTCAGAACTATGCTCATGTAAGTATCAATCGTTTTTTTGTTTTTTTTTTTTAAATACAGCTGTTTGATTTTTAAAAAACTATTGATTGTTTTCTTTGCTTATTTTAATTAATTGTTTATTGATTATTTTTAGTGCTCATATGCAAGATTTGCAAGAAGTTACTCAAGAAGTTCATTATGAAAATTATCGTAGTGAAAGACTTGCCAAAGGTGCTCCAGCTCCACCAAGAAGACAAACGTAAATTGATATAAATTCATATAAATAATCATGTTTAAAACATGATACTCATTAATTGTAAATTAATATTATACATTTTTTTTTTTTATTATTTGCAGAGCTGGTGAACCAGAGAAAGTTGTGGTTGCTGAAAAAGATCGTATATTACAAGAAAAAGAAGCTGAATTAAGACGCATGCAAGAAATGCTTACTGCAATGAAAGCTCAAATGCAACAACAACAGCCATAAAATTAATTTATTATAAAATAAAATTTATTTGCTGAATTTAAATACGAGGGGGGCTGAGTATTGTCAGGTGCCAAAATAAATATCATCATTCATTTACAATTAACAGTTGAGCATCAATATTTAATAACGGTTTTTTTAAATATTACATTATCTGCATGTTAATGATAAATTTATTCCGTTAATTTTCATCAACAAAATCAAAAAACTATTATTCCATTATAATACTTGATAATAAAATTAGTTTTATAAATATATATTTTTTTAAAAAAACAGTATTTAAAAAAACAAAACGAGAAAAACAAAATATTATATTTGTAAACCTAATTCATCAAAATAATTAATTCATTATCAAAATAATTATCGATCTGACAAGTGCCTTGGAATTCTCAATGTTGAAAGAAAAAAAAAAAAAAACTTATTTTTACTTACAATTTCTTTTTTTTATACTAAAATAATTTTTATTAAAAATTGTATTTATTATAATTTTTAATTTTGACTCAACTTGCCCCCTTTATTGTAACGTCATTGCCATATATTTTTTTTTTTTTAAATAAATATAATAATCATTTAGTTTGTAAGTTAAAAGTGCGTATATAAAAAACTCGAATAAACATTATTTGTGCAATTTTATATTTTTTTTTATACAAATAAATATTATTAACAATGCACAAGAAAATAGTCTGAATACATCAATAATGTTTTTTCAAATTTCATCATAAAATTTTACATTTTTAATTTAAAAACTGTGATGTGCGACTATCAAAGAACAATCTAACAATTTTTTTTTTTTTTTTTTTTGTTGTTGAAAAATAGTAATCTCAATTTATATCTCAATTTTATAATGGTTTTTTTAAAAAAATACTAAATAAATATTTTTTATACTCCAATAATATTTTGTATACTTCCGAATGAAAAAATTAAATAACTATTAATAATATCAACTCAAAATAAATTAAACAAATTTGAAATAATTTTACTGTATTATTATTTTATTTTTAGATATAATCCTGATGACTTCCTCTGTATTTTGATATTTTTAATTAGACAATTAAAACATTGGAAACTGCTGATATTAATTGCAGATCACTCAGTCCTGAAATAATGCTGGTTAGTTTTTACACTTGAATGAATAAATTTTAAGACTTTATATAACTGATACACATTTTAATTTAATAATTAAATTTAATCAAATTACAACATCACAGCTTTATTTTTTTTTTTTTGCAACCTGTTGCAACTACAGATGACAATTGATAATGCTGTCAATACAATTATGTATTGACTGTTTAAGAAAATGGGTAACTACGTGAATAATTAGAAATTTAAATGACAGGTTCAAGTAAAATAAAATAGAAAATTACTGTGTAAAATATTAAATACCATGTTCACCATGGTAAAGTGTAATTTCTAGTTAAAAATATATTATCAAAAAAAAAAAAACGTGAGTATGATGAAAAATACCTGCAGTCAGGGCAAATTGAAATTAAAAAAAAAAAAACACAAAAAATAATAACAATTATCCTGAGCGTTTTTGTAAATTCAAACCATCCATCCAACTTGCACGTGTAAGTTGAATATTTTTTTCAGTTTTAACATCAAATTTACAATCATTTTTTTCAATTGTAAATATTTTTTTATCATCTGAATATTGTCCATCAATTGTTTTGTCAATATTTAAATTATCAGCTTGAAGTGAAATTGAATTTTCACTGTCTTCTGGTATTTTTAATAATATATTTCCATTTGATGTTACAGATGAATTACCAGTTATCCTGGCGACTTGAATGACTGCATCACCTTCACCAATATTTGCACGAAGAGATCCATCCAAACATGCTGAAATAAATAATATAACAATTATTAGAATTGCATAAAAAAAAGTTGATTATTAGTTGAAGATAACAACGTACAAATATTCAATGTTCCAGTTCCACTTATGTCAACAGTTGAATCCATATGAAGATTATTCAAATTTAATTTTCCATCAGCTGTTGTAAATGTTGCAGCTTCACAATAATTACTGCCAATTGTAACATTACCACTTTCAGTTGATATATCAAGTTTTGTTCCCATACATTTTTCAGCATCAATTGTCTATTTACATCAAAGAATATTACAATTTAAAAATTTATTAAACAACAACTCATTAGTCAATTTTTATCTTACTCCATTTTTTGCTGTGTTAATTTCAATATCTCCTTGTATGTTATTTTTTAAAGTAACTGATCCACCTTCACTTGATGACAAACTAATTGTTTGTCCTTGTAATTTTGATCCATAAATATTACCAAATTCAGTTTGTACATTAATAATATCTGACACCATGCCAGTTACATCAACGTTGCCTTCACCAGTTGTTTTCACCTCAACATCTAATAAATGAAATAAAGATTAATTTATTAACTATACAATTGATGCTTTTAATTATAATTTATTTTAAATATTACCATAACGTGGTGGTGCTTGAATTGAACATTTTATTCCTTGCAAAATATTATCACTTTGAACAGATTTTATTTCACAAGTGTCTGATGACATGTTCACCTTGATGATATCATCAGGTGTTTCTTTATTTTTAGAATAAACATTGACAATTAATGTATTTTCACCAGAATATTTATGTGGATCAGTTGTTTTTATTTCAACATCACCAGGTATATCAACAAATATTTTACCAAATGGTTCAACTTTTTTAACATAATTTTTTGTTAAAAATGGTTTTGAATTTGTTGAATAACGTAACAATGATTTATTACTGGCTGATGCAATACCAACTCCTTTTTGACTTAACCATTTGACAATTAGCTGTCTTGATAAATTCATTTTTACTTAATTAATTAATTTTTTATTATTTTTTTTTTTCAAGTTATTATTATCGTTTAAATAATCAATGTTTAGTTTGAAAATTTATAACATTTTTTTTTTGTTTACAATGTCAGGGTATTCTAGAGGTTAGAATACTTTTTTATTAATTTTATAATTACATTTACGTCAATCAATTCAATTAACAAACAAATGTCTATTTATTTTGATAATAATTTTTATATAATAATTTTTGTATTTATTGTTATACTATTTCTTCTAATAAAAGTTAAAAGTTGAGATAGGTCACTACACCGCTCTCCAGTCTCCACGAGTGTCCACGAGTTTCACCGACACAATGATGTCACGGTAATATGGACACAATCGCATATGTGTGGGAGAGACACGGGGAGAGATTTTAAATTTGTTTATTTAATTTTCTACAATTTTCTATCTCCTCTGAGAGCTTGTATTAATTTTTATTTAACCCATACTAAAGTAAAATAATTAGTTAAAATTAAAATACTGATTAAAAATACTTTTTCGCATAGTTAAAATATTTTATTACACTTTTTTTTAAGAATAGAAATTTTTATTAATACTTACTCGTAATAATCATGTTAATAAGACACTGTATAATTGTAAATTTTTATTTAATTTTATTATATTGTTTTATTTAAATAAAAGTAAATGTAATAAATGTTTATTGATCCATGTTAATTTACTCATACATTGCAATAATAAATTGACTTTTGATAATTTTATCTATTTATAAAAATTTGGAAATTATTAAATGATAAATTAACTCTAAATCCCATGAGATTTGCCAGTAATTTATTGACACTTTAATGTTAATTCAATGAGTATAATTTTTAAAGAATATAATTATATATTTTGATAATTAAAATTTGAATTATACTCACATAATCTATATATATTATATTTGTAATCTCAATGGAGTTTAAAACTTTTCAATTCAAGTTTTTACCCTCTGTTTGTCATGATATATAATTAAATGCCACCGAAGGAAATTCCTTAATTGCTTTTGGATTGGAAAAGAAGAGGATGAAATTGTATTTTATTGAACGAAAAAACCAAAAAGAAATTTATAAAATAAATTAAAACTTTTATTTTGATTGGCAATTTGTTTATTTTATATAATTGCAAATAATCTGAAAAATATTTTAATACTTTTTCTTTATTTTTAACAATTATTAATTTGTACAATTTGAATATTTATATATAATTTATTATTTTGAATTGAATTTAATCTGGGCATGATTTTATGGTGAATGATTATATCTTGGTTCTTGTGAATCAACATCTCTTTCTCTCTCTTATTTCTCTTGTCCTTTATGAATACAAGGGGGTAATAAGACTTTCTCGGTACTTCCCATGGGAACACAATCTAATGACCAGAGTTTATGACTTGAGTGCCACCCTTGTGAGTTAAATGTTACCTCACAGTTTCCTCGCTCGTTTTAGAACATTAATGTTCTCTTCGTGACCACCACAGATGTGTATTTTGATAAGATATTGCTGAATCGTTGACCGATTCACCACAAAATTAAATTTAATTAATAAAGTTTTTTTATTTTTTTTTTTAATCTTTCTCTAGAAAAATTTTATTAGGAAATTTAAATTTTTTCTATTCTTTAAGGTTTTTTTTTTTCTTTTTATTTTTACCATTTTTCAACCCTTTTTTATTTCTTTCAAGTATACGTTAAATAAATAAATATATAGTTTTATTTAAATTAAAAATATTTGTATAAACTTGACAAAAATAAATTCAATTAATTAAAAATTTATTTATAAAAAAAAAAAAAATGCAAATGGAACTCGCGATTTTTGGGCTTTTAATGAACTCTTGACCAAAATTATGTGCTTTTTATGTGTTTTCATTCTACGTTTAAATTAATTTTTTTTTTTAATTACTTTTTATTTAAATAATTTTTTTTTTAACAATGTTGTGCTACCTTAATATTAAGTTAACACAACTTCTTTAATAATTAACTTATTCTAATAAACTCTCGATCAAAATTATTTGCTTTTTATGTGTTTTTATCTTACGTTTAAATTAATTTTTTATTTCAATAACTTTTTATTTAAAAAAAAAATAATTTTTTTTTTTTCCTAATAATAAAAAAAAAAAAAAATTAACTTAAACGTAGAATGAAAACACATAAAAAGCACATAATTTTGGTCAAGACTTCATTGATATAAGTTGATTATTGAAAAAGTTGTGTTAAGTTAATATTAAGGTAAAATTATTTTCTTTTCAATTCTCTATAAATATTTGAATTTTTTAGATATTTTTTAACAGTAAATTTAATAACTATTATAAAAATTTTAAAAACATTTTTTAAAATTAATAAATTGTTTTATTTTCATTGTAAAAATAATATCTATCAAAATAAAATAAAATTTTCGTTCATTTTGAAACTTTATTTAGAAGAAAAAATAGTAAAAAAGAAAAATATGTAATAATGATATATTGATGGAGAATCACACAAAAGGCCCCACATTGGATTCTTATAAACATCATGAATCCAATTGATAATGGCACACTAGAGAGTAGTATTGAAAATAAATAGACTACATACATGTAGTATATAGATAGATAGATAGACAATACAACTTGTATGTGTATTGGCAAAATAGATAATACCCTCTAGGCTTTCTTCTTCTTCATTTGCTTCATCTACCTCTTCATCTTCTTCTATTTATTTATTTTTATTTTATTTTTTTTTTTGTATTTTATTTTAGCTAGTCTCTTTGGAGTTTTTGTCCTTTCTTATGGTTACTCTATTGTAGAGTACATTTTGTATCACCGGAAAGTAGAGTTTATCCCCCCAAGACTAGAAAATGTGCTTGACCAGCTTGAAAATCAGGAAACCCAAGGAGACTACATGAAAACAAAAGTACAACATAAATTTTTCATTTTTTTTTTATTTATTTATTCCTTGTGTCTTGTATATAAACTTTTTTTTTTTTTAGATAAATTCATTGTCGTGTATCATTTATTATTACATTTGTAAGATATATTTTTTTTTATTCACAATACAATATTGAATTTTTATTGTAAATTCTTTTTTTTTATTTTTTCTTAATTTTAACGAATAAATATTTATTAAATTTGGATTATTATTATCATGCTGATATTAAATTTTTTACAGTTCATTGCTTTATTTTTTAATTTTCAAAATCTTTTTTTTTAATCAATTCTGTAAAAATATAAAAAATCGAATTTATTTATTTATTCTTTTTTCAATTCGTCATCTAATTTTTTACATCAAAAGTTTTAACTTTATTAGTATTTTTTTTTAACAAAAAATTTTAAAGTGGATTCTCAATAAATTCATGTAAAATTTGTTCAAAAAATATATATTTTTTTTTTTTAGTTACAATATGAAAAAAATTGTATATAAAAATTGAAATGATGAAACATTCGCAAAATGTGAAAAAAAAAATGTTCTATATTTTTCATCTCTTATATTTGTACATTGCAAATTTTTCACGCATCAGTGAAAAAAAAAAAATTTTATTTTTTATTTTTTTAATTGTTTTTTTTTACATAATTCTATTTTTTTTTATATTGCTGTTTATTATTATTATTTTCTTATTTATATGTTTTTCACTGGGCCATTTCACACGACTATTAAATTTGTTTGTATTTTTATTTATTTTTTTTCATGTATATAGTTATGCAAACCACAAAAAAAAAAAATCCAGTTGAAAATAACGCATATGTTTTTATCAATGTTTTTGACAAGACAAAAATGGAAAATAAAAATAATGATTACCCATAAACCATATGGAATATTAAAAACACCTCGTTGATCAAAAAAAATATTGGAGTTGAAAAAAAAAGTAACTTGCCACATGATGCAACATGTTAAAAAAAAAATTAATCAATAAGGCCTATCAATTTTCTGTTCATTGTTTACAATGTGTACATATTATTTTTCACCAAATTACAGTTAAAAAAAATGAATAAATAATAATGATAAAATATAACAATGAAAAAGTGAAATATAAAAAATAAAAAATAGATATAATTGGTACCTAGAATTCATGTAGTCTTGGAACAATGTTGCTCTAATTTTTAAATTAAATAAACTTTTTACTGATCGAGGAAAAAAATTTAAAAATTATATTTTTTTGTTCATCAGAAGGTGAAAAATAAAAATAATTATATAATTGATATACCACACAAGAGTTCTTGAGTTCTATCACACAAGAGTCAAGTTTTGTTGGAACGAAAAATAAAAAATAACTAAACGAACCAATTTTGTCAAGTTTAAATTTTACCATTTGTTCCGTTGTTCGTTAAATTTTTTTCACAATTTGCAAGCTCGTTAGTTTGCAAACAATTATTTAATAATGAATGTTATTTTTTTATTTTTTTGTTTGATTGATTTAATTCTGATAAGTATTTTGTTAATTTAATTTTAAAATAATTAGAGAGGAGTATTGCGTACTTAAAAAATATGCGGTGTGGGTTAATGTTGACTGGTTTCTCTGTGACCAATAAAGAATTTAAGTGGTTAAACAGATAGCCTTAAGTATAAGTTATCCGGTAAAGTTAGACGTATATATACAATTATAAATAGTTACCTGGTTGAACTAGCTTTCGTCAACCTTCATCATTCATCAACTAAGCAATTGAGCTGAAAGGAATCAAAATTCTCAATGTTTTTTTTTAATTTTCTCGACGTTTCAGACGATTCTTAGTGATTAAAAAAAAAAAAAAAAGATGTAGCTAACTTGTCAATAGATTTTATTGTAGAATATTGTCTACTTTGTTATTTCAAAATAAATAATTACATAAATAAAATCTATTGAATTAATATCTAGTGATAGTTTAGAAAAAAAAAAACCAAACCAAAAAAAAAAAAAAAAAAACAAGCTATCAACCAACGCTGATGTAAAGTGTAAAAGTAGTTTAAGTAAAAAAAATTTTTAAGTAATTATAATAGTAAAATCACCTAGTCAATAGAGTCAAAAGCCTTGACACAAACATTCAAGCGAAAAAAAGGTCAAACCAAGTATATAGTATACGACACCAATTTATTCAAACCAAAACCCAAACACTTTTAGAATCATTTCATTTACTCAAGTTTTATGATTCTCATCAAGTTTTTCATGTAATTAAAACAGCCTTAATTTGTCTACGAAATGTTAAAATATATAAGAACAGTATTTTTCAATGTAGATTTTTTTTTAATTTCTTAAACTACATTTATTATAATTTTATACATATAAAATTTCATTGAATATCATGTCAAGTTTCATGCAGTAATTAAAATTAGTATTTAATTCTAATTAAGTACATAATTTAGCTGATATAATAATTAATTAATAAATATTTCCACTTGAATATTTTTGCTAGGATATAAATATATTATGATCTATTAATTTTATAAATTAATATATTGTAAAATGATTTTTTTTTTTTTTTTGAAATATAAATAAGTATAAATAAATAAATAGTCATTGAAGATTTACCAAGTGAATCAGGCACTAAAGGATTACCCATTTAATCTTGGCTATCTTTCACGTCCGGATCTTAATCCTCGACATCTCTACTCGTCTAGAATCCTATTAGAAAATCGTGGCATACCAGTTGCCCAAAGTACAGATAGTGAGCACGAGAAAGACGCAAATTAAATGAGAGAATAGGAGATAGACAAAGTCCAGACATACCTTTGAAAACTTTGAATTGAGATATGTGTGTTGGGGCAGTCTGTAGATATGACTGTGTACAAAATTTATACATTCAATTTGTTTATACATGTATTTAGCATTGGTAAACTTCAAAAGCTCTTCGTCTGACAACTCTACTGCCACTGTATATATTAACGGAATAAATTTTCAAGGTATTAAATTGAAATGAAAATTTAAGATATATATATCACAAAAACAAGATTGAAAATAAGACTCACGTAAATTGAGTATTACTTTCAACAATAAATTTTTTATAATTTATTTTATCATTAAATCTCAACTGAATTAAATTAATAATTTTCTATTTTAAATATTATTATTGTTGTTTAGAAAAATAAAATAATAAAATAAAACTTGACTAAGTATATAAGTTTGCAAAAAATACTTTTACTATGAAATTTAAAAGAAAAATATTTTTAAAGATAAAAAAAAAGGATTAAATATATAAATAAATTTTTATTTTTATTTAAAAATTAAGATAAAAGTTTTAATCATCACACCTAATTCAAGTATCTTAAGATTAAACATTAACTTGCAATTGAAAGTTAAAATTTTTAAATATTTTTATTTGACTTTTTTTGTTATTTTTAAAGCTTTGAATTCGCTGATTCATTTCAAAATACTGCCACCTTGATACTCATTGGATTGTAAATAAAAACTAGACGTTGAAAAAGAGGTACACAACACTATAGCCAGTTGACTTATATAATATATATATTTAACATTGTATATAGAAAAGTCACGTGCAACTGGGCACAACCCAAGTGGCGTCAACTCAGTCCATTCTATATACACACAAGTAAACTAATATATATAACGAAAACGAAACACACCGTTTGTTGGAGTAAGATATACTAGGACAACCCGACAGTCTCACTGATTGCCACAATTTATTGGCGGTTGTGTTTCACCCAGTTGTATCCCCTAAACATTGCCTGGATTTACCCAACTAAACAAAGACACAACAGAGGAGGCATTTTTTTCTCTTTCATTATATCTCTTCATTTTTTTTTTTTTTTTATTCTATAAATTTTTTATTAAAATACCATATAGTATTTATTTTAATATAAAATTTATATTAATAATTAATATTTTTAAATGATCCTATAAATTAATCAGTTTATGTTACGAAAAATAATTTTTTGTAAATATATTAATTTATTTTAGTATTCAAATCGAGGGGCTTTTTTTATTAAGTATTTCTTTTCACGTTTCTCCGCGTCCGTATTTTTCAAATAAAAAAATTTTCTCCCCATTTCTCCGTATATAGGTCAACGAGGGAAAAATTCGGAGTTATCACGGAGAAATTCAAAGTAATCGCGAAAAAATTTGGAAAAATATTTTTAAAAAAGTTGTAGGGAAAAAGGACAAATACTATACATAACTAAACGTGACTACACCTTGACTACATGCTATATAGTATATAGTACATATACTACACCATGACTATACACTCCGAATGACACCATGACTACACCAATGAATAGCCCCTCGATTCAAGTAATACAATTACTACATTTTTTATTAGATGATAAATTTAAAAAAACTACTGTTTTGCATTACTTATTTATTCATTTATTTATTTATTTTGATTATACTCAGCAGTACATTCAAAAATGGCAATTACATACTTTACTTCGTTTTTTTTTCTAATTTAGACCAATTTTATGCACTTTTTTTTAGCATACTTTTCAAGTCAAATGAATAAATAGTAACTCATTTGTTCATTTGACTTGAAAAGTATGCTAAAAAAAAATTATTTAAAAAGCAAATTGACGTTCAAAATTAAAATATCAATTAAAAAAAAAATATTGACTATATAAATTTATTAAAATATGAGGTAAAAAATTTCAATAATAATTAACTTTTTTAACCACAAGAGTAATGAACTCTGAATTTTTATATAATCAATAATAATAATAATAAAAAAATGTGTGGTATTTATCAGACCTTGGAGTTATCGTTTGTATTAAATTTAGAACATTGATTCGTGGTGTCTGTTTTGGAAGCGAGGTGATATCGCGGTAAGGTGTTCAAAACCATACATAGCCACAACGCCAGTAGCCAAATTCTCATGGGCAAAGAAATCGATGCCCTTTCTAAATTTACGATATACATTGCATACACAACTAAAGTGAAAACCCAAAGGTACTTTATTTTATCTCTTTAATGTTCAAATTTATATATGTCTATATTATTTGTTGAATTGTACTCAATTTTTGTTAAATAACATTATTTTCAAATTTTTTTTATCATTTAATCATGCAACTTTTGTAAGAAACATTTGTGGTAAAAAAAAATTTAGAAATACATTTTTTAAACAGGCTTTTCTCTACAGTCAACAATATATTTCATTTTACTTTAATTAAAAATTATTTGACGAGAAAAATACATCAATATTTTTATATTTTTATTTTTAATGTTGAAAAAAAAAATTTAAGTGACTTTTCATATTACATTTAGAGGAGGAAATATGTGGTCAAGTGTGATATATTATGGAGCATCTTTATTACAGTCGTAATAATAAAAAATACATCTAAAAATTTTTATGTTTTTAAAAAAGTAAAATATCATAATAATGATATTTAAAAAAATAAAAAAAAATCATGTCACAATTAAATTTTTTATTAATGAAAAATTAATTATTATACAGTCAGATAAACTCAGTTAAAATATATATACATAAGTCATTACAAAAAAATAGTACATATAGTTTGTTTTTACCAACAGATTACAAAATCGTAAAGCAAAATGAAAGAATTTAGTTGGACAGATGAAATATATTGTTGTAACATTTTTCAAGTCTTTATCTTTAATCTCATCGATCCTCGGTGGACTTGCATTACTTGCGCGACAATAAAAATGTATATAAAATATAAAATTGGGTGTAAGACAAAGAAAGAACAAGAAAGAAAAAATATATATAAAATAAGAAATAAGCTCACGTCTTGGTGGCTCTTGGCTCGAAGAGGATAGGTCAAGAAAATTACGCCCGAAACTAGCGTAACATTCTACTTCTTAATACAGATATAAATTTATGTCATAAACTCAATATTGTATAAATTTTATACATACAATATCCACTATAACAGACGAATAGAACCTTGAGATTTTTATTTGTTCATATGGATACATCAAACTATTTTTTATTTATTTTTTTTTATTTCTCAATGTAGGCTTCTTGATATATCATTACTTTGTATCAATTTACATGACATGTAATAGTGCACAGTATCGATTTGTCGATTCCCATCAATACACATAAAACTGGTATATATTTTTTTTTTTTAAATAATTTAATAGTGCTTTTATTTACTGGCTGTAAATCTGTTCGAAAAATAGTAAATAATTAAGCTTTTTATTTTTCCAAGATGTATACTTTTTCATCCATTACACTAGTAATTTTTTTACGAGTTTATTATTTTTTTTTTTTTTTCTTTATTACTAGTGTTTGTAATAAATTTTTTTTTATGTCTTTTTTATTATTTAATTTATGATAAACAAAATTTATAATAAAAATATGTATACACTTGTATGGTTTATTTATTGTTAATAAAAAATAATAATTGAAGTAAATTAATAGTGTAAAAATTTGATGGTAGAAAAAAAAAAGGATATAAGAAAAATATTTAAGACATAATAATAAATATAAAAATAAAGTTTTATATATGTATGTGGGAGATTAGAAGGTTTTG